>NW_026728055.1:275000-579297 GCF_030684315.1 Stegostoma tigrinum
GGCAGCGTGGAGGAACAGAGGGATCTTGGTGTGCAGATACATAGATCCCTTAAAATGGCCACCCAAGTGGACAGGGTTGTTAAGAAAGCATATGGTGTTTTGGCTTTCATTAACAGGGGGATTGAGTTTAAGAGTCGTGAGATCTTGTTGCAGCTCTATAAAACTTTGGTTAGACCGCACTTGGAATACTGCGTCCAGTTCTGGGCGCCGTATTATAGGAAAGATGTGGATGCTTTGGAGAGGGTTCAGAGGAGGTTTACCAGGATGCTGCCTGGACTGGAGGGCTTATCTTATGAAGAGAGGTTGACTGAGCTCGGTCTCTTTTAATTGGAGAAAAGGAGGAGGAGAGGGGACCTAATTGAGGTATACAAGATAATGAGAGGCATAGATAGAGTTGATAGCCAGAGACTATTTCCCAGGGCAGAAATGGCTAGCACGAGGGGTCATAGTTTTAAGCTGGTTGGTGGAAAGTATAGAGGGGATGTCAGAGGCAGGTTCTTTACGCAGAGAGTTGTGAGAGCTTGGAATGCGTTGCCGGCAGCAGTTGTGGAAGCAAGGTCATTGGGGTCATTTAAGAGACTGCTGGACATGTATATGGTCACAGAAATTTGAGGGTGCATACAATGAGGATCAATGGTCAGCACAACATTGTGGGTTGAAGGGCCTGTTCTGTGCTGTACTGTTCTATGTTCTATGTTCTATGTTCTAAAATCGGACTCTATTTTAAAAGTCAATCATTGCTCTTCTGAATTACTAAACTAATGATGCCCGTCATTTGGATTTTAAGTCAAGAAATATTTCTTTATGGATGGTGTTTCTTGACAACTCATTTTTAAAAAATTTAACCATTTTTCCCTAATCAACCTGTCCAGACATGTTATTGCATACCTCTGGTGCAGGTGGGACTTGAACCTGGGCCTTTTGGACCAGGGACAGGGACACTACCGCTCTGCCATAAGAGGGCCCATCTTACCCTTCTGTGCATGAGTCCCACCTGTTCCTCCCCTTTCTGTCTGCCCAGTCAATTCATTAATCAATTGATCCAAATCAACTGCTTCAATATTTGCTGTACTAACAGCATGCAGTATTTGAAGATCTTGTGGCACACTCGTCATGCTGCTGATTCAGGACCAGAATGTCCAGGATCAAATTGAATCTGCTCCAGAGGTTACTAGATTAGATTACATACAGTGTGGAAACAGGCCCTTCAGCCCAACAAATCCGCACTGCCTCTTGAAGCATCCCACCCAGACCCATCCCCCAATAACCCACACATCCCTGAACACTACGGTCAATTCAGCATGGCCAATCCACTTAACCTGCACATCTTTGGACTGTGGGAGGAAACCGGAGCACCCGGAGGAAACCCACGCAGACACGGGGAGAACGTGCAAACTCCACACAGACAGTCGCCCGAGGCTGGAATCAAACCTGGGTCCCTGGTGCCGTGAGGCCGCAGTGCTAACCACTGAGCCACTGTCTAATAAATTTTTGTTTATCCAAATTCCATCTGATGACCACAAGAAAAATCCCAGCATTTCTTCCTGAGGAGCAGTGTTACAGCTGACGTGACGAAGTGTCGTACCCACCGAACATGCTGCAAATTTTTTCCATATACCCCACTAGATAAAAAGAAAATGCCTCAACACTTCAATAATGGTGGTTTGCGATGACAATGAGATGGCGAGTTAGTTCCAGCAAAGTTCCTCCTGAACTTGTACTTTTGTAGTGGATTTTACTGATGCCACTTCGCTAGTTTATTAATTATATTTGTTAAACCCAGGAAAATAATAAAGTATCATTGCCAATATTTTGGTTAAAGATATGCAAAGATCAATCAAATATTATTTTATTTGCAGCTCTACACATTCTCCACAACTGACTCAGGATGACACGCATTCAAGAATACAACGTTATGCCAACAGGTTAAAAAATGCTTTGCCTCATTGAAATTCTAATTTGTTTCGATACAGTGCCAACTGATTAAACTGGTTCATGCCGGGATGGCTCAGTGGTTAGCACTGTTGCCTGATAGTGCCAGGGACTTGGGTTCACTTCCACCCTTTAGCAATTGTTTGTGTGGAGTTTTCACATTCTCCTCATGTCTGTATGGGTTTCCTCCAGGTGCTGCAGTTTCCTCCCATAGTCCAAGGATTTGCAGGTTAGGTGGGTTAGCCATGGGAAATGCAGGGTTACAGGGATAGGGTAGGGAAAGTTCTGGGTGGGATGCTCTTGGGAGCGTCCATGTGGACTGAGTGGGCCTGCTTCCACACTGCAGAGATTCTGTGTTTTGGCCAAATGAGAAATCACTTAGTTCTTGGACATTGGTGATTAAAAATAAAATTCACCGTTGTCTAGCTCTGACCCTTTGTTTTCCATTTTAATTTAACCCGGGATTTGATCAAGTGCTATGTGTAATGAAGTTCGAATTTGTGTATTTCATTCCCTCCAGCTTTTTAACATGACATTACCAGAATATTGATGTCAGAAAAGTTTACCTGAATTCTTCACCGTGCACAGAACACACATTGCACAGTCACGGTGGTAGTCTTTACATACAGTGAGTGGATGGAGAGGCTGGTGTCACTGGACTAGTAATCCAGAACTGTAGATTAATATTCCATGCACTCACAACTCTCTGGGTGAAGAACCTCCCTCTGACGTCTCCTCTATACCTTCCTTCTAACACCTTAAAACTATGACCCCTCATGGCAGTCAATCCTGCCCTGGGGAAAGGTCTCTGGCTATCGACTCTATCCATGCCTCTCATTACCTTGTACACCTCGATCAGGTCACCTCTCTTCCTCCTTCTCTCCAGAGAGACAAATCCGAGCTCAGTCAACCTCTCCTCTTAAGACAAGCCCTCCAGTACAGGCAGCATACTGGTAAAACTCCTTTGCACCCTCTCCAAAGCCTCCACATCTTTCCTATAATCGGGCAACCAGAACTGGACACAATGTTCCAAGTGTGGTCTCACCAGGGTTTTGTAGAGCTGCAGCATAACCCCGCGGCTCTTAAACTCGATCTCCCTGTTAATGAAAGCCAAAACACCATATGCTTTCTTAACAACCTTATCCACCTGGGTGGCAACTTTAAGAGGAGCTACGCACTTGAACACCAAGATCTGCTGTTCTTCCACACTGCCGAGAATCCTGCCTTTAATCCTAATTTGTGAAAACCAAAGCAAAAAACTCATTTAGGGCTTCCCCTATCCGCTCAGACTCCACGCACAAGTTCCCCATGCTATCCCTGATCGGGGATAGTTCTTTTCTGTCTCTTTCTATTTGCTGCCCTTTTCTACCCAGGAAATAATAATTGACACTGGATTATTTTTAGAGCTTGAGTTGGGTCCCAAAGCATGAAGTTTTTGTGTCTTGTGTGTGTATAACTGTCTGTATTTTTCCCCCATGTCTTTCTCCTGCCTCTCTCTCTCTCTCTCTCACACACACACAATCTGTTTCACAAGGTTGTGCTGCTGCAGTAAGTAAGTCTTTATTTTTTGGTGGCGTTTGGCAGATGCACTGGATGTGACTGGCTAATTCCATTCTGTGGCAACCTTTCACCTCACCCTGAGCACATTAAGCTTCCAGCTTCTTCAGGCTTCTGTGGAAGATGCAGAGTGAGCATGCTCAAATGTAACAAATCAAGTCCATTGACGACAAGGAAATGATTTTTGCTCTTTAGTTATAATGCAAATTTTAAGATGCTTTTATATGACAGGCAAACTCACAATGATGGCTGTAGTGAGAACATCTCTGCAGAAAGTTGGAATGTTTTTGCAGCGTTTGAAAATGATGGCAATTTCCTCTCCACCTTATCAGAAACTGCGTAAGGTGAGCCTATCAGAGGCTGTCGCATCTTTATATAATTTGTTCAAAGCTGGTGCTGAAAGAGCTATTTGGAGTTCTTGTCAGCCACTGCTATTTCGAATGACTAGATATAACAATGGATAAAATTATGTGTGGTCTGTTGTGGAGATCTCTTTGTACCCAATCTTGCAATACTGAATTAAGTACACATTTTCTCTATTCTGCTGTACCCAGAGATATGTAGATTATAGATAATAAAATGTGAGGCTGGATGAACACAGCAGGCCCAGCAGCATCTCAGGAGCACAAAAGCTGATGTTTCAGGCCTAGACCCTTCATCAGAGAGCTTTTGTCACATTTTATTATCTTGGATTCCCCAGCATCTGCAGTTCCCATTATCACTATAGATTATAGATGCTTAGTTTATTTGGTATGCGGCTTTTCAGCTGGTGATGTCTGGACTTGCTGACAGTTAAACTGGTAATGGGTCGATGCTGACTAATACAGGCAGGATGGTCATTTCCTGATAGTTTTGCCATGTTTTAAAGTTTAAAATGTGTAAAGCGATTCTCCAGGCTGGCGTGAATTACAGGATAACAAAGTGTGGAGCTGGATGAACACAGCAGGCCAAGCAGCATCTCAGGAGCACCACCACACGGCGTGAATTAGATTCTGGTTTCATGAATTGAGCGTTATAACTAGATTAATTTCAACTATTAAATTTAGTGTTGTTTTTAAAGTAGATTGATATTCTAACCAAGTAAGTAGTCATTTAATTTTAGTGAAGCGTTCACTTTTGTTTAGTTTTCAATGAAAGCTATTGGCTGTCTGTAGACTACAGTTTTGCCTTTTTCTGAAGCCAAATCCAAACTGAAAATGTAACTTCCATTATATATGTTAAGATTCGATCTAAAAGGACTCCCTCTTTTGCAATATTGCCCTTAAGCGCAAGGCAACAAACTGACTGGCTGCAGTTTGATAATAAGTCTGTGCATATTTTGGGAGAGGTGTGTGTCGTAGAATACAGGAGAATACTGATTGGTTCTGTATCATATCAAGCAATGATTAAATATTCAAATTAATGAGTAGATTAGGTTAGTATAGGTTGTAAAATGTCATTGTTTCTTTTCAGAGAAAATTAATTCACCTTGGCAGCAAAATGTAATTTAAAGCCATTTATGTGTGTGGTTTGAATCCAGTTTAAAAGCATTGGAAGCATATTTATATTTTGTGACATGGTAAATTATCATTGTGCCGCGTTTAAAAATTTTAGTCTATTTTCAAAGTGACATTGAAAACCGTTAGGAGAAATACTTTGAACGTAGTTATTGGATAGCAAAAGTATAAAGTATTGCTGTGTGTTTTGTCGTGTCTGAAGGCCAGGAGTAAATATGAGGTTGAACTTAGTGTTAGCAAATGCGTTTGAATGTAGATTGATGCTGACAGAAGTGATAAAAGCTTAGTTGATCATTAAGTTGAATATTCTGGAGTTGATATCATATTGTCTTTTCATAAAACCTGAGTTGAGTTTGTTCTGTCCACTCACAGCTTTAATGATAACTAAACAGCCTTGCAGCTCACATGCAATATTCCTTAAAACTAAATGCTTTGTCACTGTAACAAAGTGTGGAGCTGGATGAACACAGCAGGCCAAGCAGCATCTCAGGAGCACAAAAGCTGACGTTTCAGACCTCGACCCTTCATCAGAGAGGGGGATGGGGAGGGGGTTCTGAAATAAATAGGGAGAGATGGGGAGGCAGACCGAAGATAAATAGAGGAGAAGATAGGTGGAGAGGAGAGTATAGGTGGGACAAGAGAGTTGCAGTGGGAGAGAGATTCCCTGAGGTTGGTCCGGAGGGAGGGGGGTAACTTCTTCAGGTTAGGCATCCCTGGAAGAGGCAAAGACATGTTTCTGATGGTGATGGTCTTTAACGAGCAGTTATGGAGCATAATTCTACAAGATTTAGTTCATTTGAAGTGGGGAAAGCTTCTGAAGAACTCAAGAAACCTGAACAGAAAAATAGATTTAGAAATAAGGTGTCATTTTGCAGAGTGTTGACAGTAACTTGCATTGACCTCTGCATTCCAGTTGAGCTATGCTGTGCTTCGCATTGGTGAGGTCACATTTCTTCTAGTGACAGTCATTTTGTCAAAACTTTCCCATTCTTGAGTTTTGTGTTTTTGGTGTTTTGATGTTGATCTTGATATCAACAAGGAAACAGCTTTCTTCTCTAGCAGATACCTATAAATTAATGTCTAGCAGCACGGTAAATGCCACAATAGAGTAACACAGGTTACCTGAGCTGCAGCATAAGGAAAGAGTAGAAGAGTTAGCAAACCCAGGTAAATAGAATTGAATCAAAGAAATAATGCAATAAAAGGTCATATCCACTTTGTTAGTTTCATGTGTTCCTAAATTCTGAAGAATGGTCACTGGACCCAAAATGTTAACTTTGCTTTCACTCCACAGATGCTGCCAGACTTGCTGAATTTTTCAATAATTTAATGTGTTCCCACTTCACTAACTCTTTTCCCAGTACAGAGCGGAACCTATTGAATTCTGCAAAAGCAAGAAGAAAAGATAGCTTAAGACATCTTAGGATTTCCAATATCTCTCATAATGATAAGAAAGTTAGCATGAAGGCACTTTATCTAAACGCTGTTGGTATTCACAACAAAGTAGATGAATTAACAGCACAAATCCTCTTGAATGATTCTGATGTGGTAGGCATCTTAGAGACATGGTTGCAGGGAGTTCAGGACTGGCAGTTCAACATCCAAGGATTCACAACTTATCGAAAAGACAGGGAGGTGGGCAGAGGGGAAGGGGTTACCTTGTTAGTCAAGAATGAAATTAAATCTACGGCACTGAATGGCATAGCGTCAGAAGGTGTGGAGTCTATGTGGGTGGAGTTGAGGTACCACAATGGCTAAAAAAAAGTAAAATGGGAGTTATGTACAGACCTCCCAACAGTGATCAGGACCAGGGGCACAAGATGTACCTGGAAATAGATAGGGCATGTCAGAAAGGCAAGGTCACAGTGATCATGGGGGACGTCAACATGCAGGTGCGCTGGACGAATAATGTTGCCGATAGATCCAAAGAAAGGGAATTCATGGAATGATTGCAGAATGATTTTTTGGAACAACTTGTGATGGAGCCCACAAGGGAACAGGCTATTCTGGACTTAGTGTTATGTAATGAGCCAGACTTTATAAAAGATCTGAAAGTAAGGGAACACTTAGGAGGCAGCGATCATAATATGGTAGAGTTTAATCTGCAGTTTGAAAGAGAGAAGGCAAAATCAGATGTAATGGTGTTACAGTTAAATAAAGGTAATTACAGGGGCACGAAAGAGGAATTGACAAAAATCGACTGGAAGGAGAGCCTAGCGGGGAAGACAGTAGACCAACAATGGCAGGAGTTTCTGGGTGTAATTGAGGACATAGTACAGAGGTTCATCCCAAAGAAAAGAAAGAAAAGAAAGATTATCCGGGGTGGGATTAGACAGCCATGGTTGACAGAGGAAGCCAGGAAATGTATCAAAGAAAAAGAGACAGCCTATAAAGTGGCCAAGAGCACTGGGAAATCAGAAGATTGGGAAGGCTACAAAAACAAACAGAGGATAACAAAGAGAGCAACAAGGAAGGAGAGGATCAAATATGAAGGTCGACTAGCTAGTAATATTAGAAATGATAGTAAAGGTTTCTTTCAAGACATCAGAAACAACCGAGAGGCAAAAGTAGACAGTGGGCCACTCCAAATTGATGCTGGAAGGCTAGTAATGGGAGGTAAGGGAATAGCTGAAGAACTCAATAAGTACTTTGCGTCAGTCTTCACAGTGGAAGACATGAGTAGTATGCCAACAATTAGGGAGAGTCAGGGGGCAAAGTTGAGTATGGTAGGCATTTCAAAAGAGAAAGTGCTAGAAAACCTAAAGGGTCTAAAAATTGCTAAATCTCCTGGCCCCGATGGGCTACATCCTAGAGTTCTGAGGGACGTGGCTGAGGAAACAGCAGAGGCTTTGGATGTGATCTTTCAAAAGTCACTGGAGTCAGGGAAAGTCCCAGATGATTGGAAAATTGCTGTTGTAACCCCCTTGTTTAAGAAAGGATCAAGGCAAAAGATGGAAAATTACAGGCCAATTAGCCTAACCTCAGTAGTTGGTAAAATTATGGAATTCATTGTTAAGGACGAGATTTCTAAATTCCTGGAAGTGCAGGGTCAGATTAGAACAAGTCAGCATGGATTTAGGAAGTGGGGGCCATGCCTGACAAACTGTGAGAATTCTTTGAAGAGGTAACAAGTATGTTAGACCAGGGAATCCCAGTGGATGTTATCTATCTAGACTTCCAAAAGGCCTTTGATAAGGTGTTTCACGGGAGGCCGCTGAGCGAGGTGAGGGCCCATGGTGTTCGAGGTGAGCTACTGGCTTGGATTGGGGATTGGCTGTCTGACAGAAGGCAGAGAGTTGGGATAAAAGGCTGTTTTTCGGAATGGCAACTGGTGACAAGTGGTGTCCCGCAGGGTACAGTGTTGGGGCCACATCTGTTCACCTTATGTATTAATGATCTGGATGAAGGGGCTGGGGGCATTCTGGCGAAGTTTGCCGATGATACGAAGATAGGTGGACAGGCAGGGAGGCTGCAGAAAGATTTCGACAGTTTAGGAGAGTGATCCAGGAAATGGCTGATGAAATTCAACGTGAGCAAATGCGAGGTCTTGCACTTTGGAAAAAAGAATACAGGCATAGGACTATTTTCTAAACGGTGAGAAAATTCATAAAGCCGAAGTACAAAGGGATCTGGGAGTGTTGGTCCAGGATTCTCTAAAAGTTAACTTGCAGGTAGAATCTGTGATTAAGAAAGATGTTGTCGTTCATCTCAAGAGGGTTGGAATATAAAAGCAGTGATGTGCTTCTGAGAATTTATAAAGCTCCAGTTAGGCCCCACTTAGAATATTGTGTCCAATTTTGGGCCCCACACCTCAGGAAGGACATACTGACCCTGGAGCGTGTCCAGTGGAGATTCACACGGATGATCCCTGGAATGGTAGGTTTAATGGCTGAGGATCCTGGGATTGTATTCATTAGAGTTTAGAAGGTTGAGGGGAGATCCAATAGAAACTTACAAGGTAATGTATGGCTTAGAAAGAGTGGACGCTGGGAAGTTGTTTCCGTTAGGGGAGAGTAGGACCCGTGGGCACAGCCTTAAAATTAGAGGGGGTAAAATTAAAACGCAAATGAGATGACATTTCTTCAGCCAGAGAGTGGTGGGCTTGTGGAATGCATTGCCACGGAGTGCAGTGGAGGCCGGGATATTAGATGCCTTCAAGCCAGAGATGGATAAATTCTTGATCTCATAATGAATCAAGGGCTACGGGGAGAGTGCAGGGAAGTGAAGTTGAAATGCCCATCAGCCATGACTTAGAACATAGAACATAGAACATAGAACAGTACAGCACAGAACAGGCCCTTCAGCCCACAATGTTGTGCCGACCATTGATCCTCATGGATGCACCCTCAAATTTCTGTGACCATATGCATGTCCAGCAGTCTCTTAAATGACCCCAATGACCTTGCTTCCACAACTGCTGCTGGCAACGCATTCCATGCTCTCACAACTCTCTGCGTAAAGAACCTGCCTCTGACATCCCCTCTATACTTTCCACCAACCAGCTTAAAACTATGACCCCTCGTGCTAGCCATTTCTGCCCTGGGAAATAGTCTCTGGCTATCGACTCTATCTATGCCTCTCATTATCTTGTATACCTCAATTAGGTCCCCTCTCCTCCTCCTTTTCTCCAATGAAAAGAGACCGAGCTCAGTCAACCTCTCTTCATAAGATAAGCCCTCCAGTCCAGGCAGCATCCTGGTAAACCTCCTCTGAACCCTCTCCAAAGCATCCACATCTTTCCTATAATAGGGCGCCCAGAACTGGACGCAGTATTCCAAGTGCGGTCTAACCAAAGTTTTATAGAGCTGCAACAAGATCTCACGACTCTTAAACTCAATCCCCCTGTTAATGAAAGCCAAAACACCATATGCTTTCTTAACAACCCTGTCCACTTGGGTGGCCATTTTAAGGGATCTATGTATCTGCACACCAAGATCCCTCTGTTCCTCCACGCTGCCAAGAATCCTATCCTTAATCCTGTACTCAGCTTTCAAATTCGACCTTCCAAAATGCATCACCTCGCATTTATCCAGGTTGAACTCCATCTGCCACCTCTCAGCCCATCTCTGCATCCTGTCAATGTCCCGCTGCAGCCTACAACAGCCCTCTACAGACTTAAATGGCAGAGTGGACTCGGTGGGCCCAATGGCCTCACTTTCACTCCGATGTCTTCTGGTCTTGTGGAAGTAAAAATAGTGCATGAAGAATATACATTTTTGTTGCAAATCAGTGCAGTGTGGAAGATTTTCATGATGAAATTTGTTGTTTGGTTACATGGCAGAGAAAAGAGTTGTTTCCTAATTCGTCCTTCAGTGTTCAGAGGATTTCTGGGTGTTGGATATATTTTCCCAGGAGCTGGGATCTAAATGATGTTATAAATAAATTTAAAAGCACTTTGCCTAAATAGAATGTTCATGACGATTGCATGATGCGTCTCTTTAGAAGTGATAAGTTTTACAACAGCCTCTGAATGACATTCCCTAATTTGTTGCAGCTGCAGACAGGGATTCGCCAAATCATTAATTTCCCAAGTCAGGAACGATAAACCAATTCCCCTTGTTTATTCAGCTGTTCTCTCCGTTGGTTGCACCAAGGTTAATTCAGAAAGAATCTCTTCCTTGGAAACCTTTCTCCCAGATCCAAATGAACGTGAATCAGAAATTGCTGGGAAAACTCAGCAGGTCCAGCAGCATCTGTGGATCGCTAACAGGCTTAATGTTTCAGGTTGGTGACCCTTGTTCAGAGTGTTAACTCTGCTTTCCCTCCACAGATGCTGCCAGACCTGCTGAGTTTTGCCAGCAATTCCTGGTTTTGTTTCTGATTTTCAGCATCTGCAGCTCTTTGGTTTTTGCCAAATGAATATAAGTTTTAAGTGGAGGTAATTTAATCAGGCTTTCTTGAATTAACATAAAGAGCAGTTTATCAAATTACTGGGGAGTATTACTGAACAAAGAGACCTTGGCGTGCAGGTTCATAGTTCCTAGAAGTTGGAGTCACAGGTAGACAGGGTAGTGAAGAAGGTGTTTTGTGCACCTGCCTTTATCGGTCAGTGTATTGAGTATAGGAATTGGGATGTCACGTTGTGGCTGTACAGAACATTGGTTCGGCCACTTTTGGAATACAGTGTGCAATTCTGATCTCCCTGCTATAGGAAGGATGTTGTTGAACTTACAAGGGTACAGAAATGCTTTACCAAGATGTTACCAGGGTTGCAGGGTTTGAGCAATACAGAACAACTGAATAGGCGGGACTAATTTCCTTGCAGTGTCGGAGGTTGAGGCATGATTTTATCGAGATTTATAAAATCGTGAAGAGTAAGGATAGAGTGAATAGCCAAGGTCTTTATTCCCTGGGTAGGGAGTCCAAAACTTGAGGGTACAGGTTTAGGGTGAGAAGGGAAAGATTTAATAGGGACCTAAGGGGGGCAACCTTTCCAATCAGAGGATGGTGTGTGTGTGGAATGAACTTCCAGACGAAGTGGTCGTGGCTTGTACAATTGCATTTAAAAGGCATCTGGATGGGTGCATGAACGGGAAGGGTTTAGAGGGATATGGACCAAGTGCTGGCAAGTGGGACTGGATTAATTTTGGATATCCGGAGGCATGACCCAAGTTGGACCAAAGTGTGTTTCAGTGCTGTGCAACTGTATGACTCCAGATACAAGAAGAAGTAGTAACACAACACACAGGTACAAAAGTAAGCGATGAGTGCAACTGATAAAAGTAAAAGCAAAATGCAGATGAGCCTCTGAATTATTTGTGAAGAGCAAGTACAAAGATGTAGCAGCTGTGATTGGATGTGGCCAGTCGCGTTGACCTTGATAGTTGAGCTGACAGTTTTGATATTGATTTTGTGATCAAAATTCCTTTGTGGTGATTACTTTTGAACTCTCTGACAGCATGTGGAGGAAGAAGGGGTGATTCTATGTTTTTTTCTGGTAGGATAGGGCTGTTAAAAATCGCTATTATCAAAGCTGTGTCCCTCAGCACTCTGGGCCAGACACGAGGACATTTTCTGCTGACAGTGACAGGCTTATTGTTGAATTCAATTTTTAAGCTCTCTTTCATACATTTCTGGAGGGTAACATAGATATGCCTGAAAAAGGTGGCTGTCTGCTGAGAGAGATGCAGTCAGCCGCTCGGTCTGTCTTTTTAGGAGGTCTGTCCCTTTTTGAAATTTCCCTGATTCTTTACAGGTACAGCATTACATTGGCTTCTTGTAGAATTTTTTCAGTGAGATTTGCAGTTTATACTTTCTGTAGCAGTCCTATTTTTCTTTCAAAATAAAGTAATTTTGAAATGAGAAGTGAAAAGAGGCCTGTTTGTATTTTGAAGCTCCGATCTATTGTCATCGTACTGGTTTTGTTTTAAACATTGATTGAAAGTTTTGTAATTCTGGTCAGGTCAGGTATGAGTTGGTTGTGACATATATCTAACTAGAAGTTTGATATTTGAATATCTATAATGTAAATTATTTTTATTCCTGTAATTGTATAAAGGGAATTAATTTCAAATGTTTAGGTACAAGGTATTGAGGAGTTAAGGGGACAGTAGGAGAGAGAAAATATGCTGTATCATCTGTCATAGTGAGATTTGAAGCCAAGTCCAAATGACATTAGCTTGTGGGTCTGGATTAATAGTCTGATGATATCACTACTCCACCCCCACCTGTCGCATTTTGTGTCTCTTCTTCGTCCACGATAGTTGTCCACCAGTTACCCTTAAAAATAAAATGATTTGACAACTTGAAGAGAAAATTATCTTTGCAGTATTGTATTCTCAGCTGTTTCCTTTGAATGATTCTTTCGGATGAGTTTTGACAGCCTTTCTAATAACAAACAGTATTGCAGTTAATAAAACTGCCAAGGAATGAATGGGTCTTTATGCTATATTTATGGTCGAGTGGTCAAGCCACTATCAACCTGCTAGAATTTCAATCTGGGCCGGCCTAGAGCAGCAGTTTTTGATGAAAATTACACGCATAACCCCTGTAGGACAGGAGCAAAACAAACATAAAGCCTAAAGTCAATCTTTATAATGTTCCCTTCAGGGCTATTAAAACTATTCTATACTTATAATGAGGAAAAACAATTTTTAAAAATTAATTTATTTTAAATCAAGTCATTCTGTATCTTCAGCACATAATGAGCTTGGCTTATGACAGTCAGCCAACCAACCGCCAACTTAGACGCTCTTAATCATCATTGTGGCCCCCTTTTTGAACTTGACCAGTGACACACAACTAAGATTAACAGCATGTACCTCTGCATCCTTTGCTTTGATCAGTAATGACATTGAGGTTACCAGCTTGGAGATTCTGAGTCTCTGCTCATTGTCAGGGAGCTTAGTTAGGTGCCGCTGAGTCAATTTTTGCATCACTATTTATGTTATTTCAGCTTCTTGATGGTGTGGATGTCAGTAACTCTTGGAAGCCAATATTATCAGTACTTTTTCTAAATGGGCCTTGTGTTGCTGGCTAGGTGACTGTTTATTGCTCATGCCAAATTGCTTAGAAGGCAGTTAAGCGTAAACTATGATGCCTGGCCTAGACTGAAGGGTTTGTTCTGTACCATATGATTCTGTGATTTTATGAATGCGAAGACTGGAATCACATGTATCCTAGGCCAGGTTTCCTTCTGTATCGGGCATTAGTGAACCAAATGGCAATTGAGAATGGTTTAATGGACACGTTCTGGCTAACTTTTTTATTGCAGACTTGCATTGAATTCAGGCTTCAGAAAGAATGCCAAGAGTAGGTACATCAGCATTGCAGCATTCCCTCAACATTGCCATCATTTTGTGCTCAAGTCCTGGTTTGGAGCTTCAACCTAAAATTTCTAACTGGGTAGAGGGTGGAAAGAAGAGGATGACTGTGTCAGTGGAACAAAAATGACAGACATGTTGGAGTTTTTTTTTCCTTTAAATCATTCATGGAGTGTGCCCATTGTCCATTTCTAATTGCCTTTGAGAAGGTGAGAGTAAGTCACTGCAGTCCATGTGATGTGGGTACATCCCAATATGAATAGTATTGTATTTATGATTATTTGGAAAAGCACAGTTTGATTAGAAATAGCATGGCTTTCAGAGGGGTAGGTCAGGCCTCACAAGCGAATTCTTTGAGGATGTGACAAAATACATCGATGAAGGTAGACCATGGATGTGATGTCTATGGAGTTTAGCAAGACATTTGATAAGCTTCAACATGGTAGGCTCATTCAGAAAGTAAGGAGGCATGAGATTCAGGGAAATTTGCCTGTCTGGATACATAGCTGGCTGCCCGATAGAAGACAGGTTGGTAGTAGATGGAAAGTATTCAGCTTGGAGCTCGGTGACTCGTGGTGTTCTGCACGAATCTGTTCTGGGACGCCTGCTGATTGTAATCTTTATAAACGATTTGGAAGAGGAAGTGGGAGGGTGTGTCAGTAAGTTTGCCAATGACACAAGGGTTGTTGGAGTTGTGGATAGTGTGGAGGGCTGTTGTAGGTTGCAACAGGATGCAGAGCTGGGCAAAGAACTGGCAGATGGAATTCAAACCAGAAAAGTGTGAAGTGATTTATTTTGTAAGTTCAAATTGAATGTAGATTACAGGGTTAATGGAAGTATGGAGGAACAGAGGGATCTTGGGGTCCATATCCAAAGCTCCCACCAAGTTGCTACCCAAGGTGAGAGGGTTTTTAAGAAGACATATGGTGTGTTGGCTTTCATTGACAGGAGAATTGATTTTAAGAGCCATTAGGTTATGCTGCAGCTCTCTGAAACTCTGGTTACTCCACACTTGTATTTTTATGTTCAGCTTTTGTCGCCTCATTATAGGAGAAATGTGGAAGCTTTAGAGAGAGTGTAGAGGAGATTTAGCAAGATGCTCAAAATTATCAGAAAGGCTGTCGAGGAGCTGGGCATGTCATGCTTCCACACTGTTTGCGAGTTTGCAGCATTCATTTGACGAATGTACTTGTTCAGAACTAAGGAAAGGTCACTGAAATGGTAACTCTGATTTTCCTTCACATATGCTGCCAGGCCTGCTGAGCTTTTCCAGCAACTTCTGCTTTTGTTTCTGATTTACAGCATCCGCAGTCCTCTTGGTTTTCACTCAGAATTTTTAATGTGTCTCAGTGGAAGGGATCAAAAATTTTGTTTTTAAGAGGGACCTGAAATAACTCCACAGAGCTGGTATCCTGTCACCAAGTCACCTTTTATTTACAAATGGAGAGCCCTGACACTCCAGTTCTTATCAATCAGCCAGGGCTTCCTGACTGGACTAGATTAAGCCCCATTCAGGAAACTCACTCTGTGCTGTCCATCTGGCTGACCTCGTTACATTCAATATATTCCTCCCCTTCTGAGTTCAAGGACACAGGCTGGTTCTTTTTCTTTTGTGGTTTCTGGATGTTCTAGCATCGGGTCAGGTTCCTCTAATCCTGCCTCGGATACGGGCAGAGTGTAATGTGCAGTAGCCTGCCTCTTGCGCCGAGAGTATCTCGCGAGAAATCAGTTTTATTCTGCAAGTGGAAAAGGCGTCGAGGCAGTGACCATCTCCGATTCCGAGGTATCTTCGATGCTTGACGGAGAAGTCGAACACACATGTTCTCGAACTATTGGAAAGGCTGTCGAGGAGCTGGGCACGTTGTGCCCCTGCACTGTTTGCGAGTTTGCAGCATTCGTATGGTCTTGGTGACATTCTCGTTCAGGGCTGTTGCATCTACTTGATCGTTATATGTCATTCGACCTGACCTCACATTGACCATGTCCGTTACTCGTGCAGGTCCATTCCTCTGGTTCCTACACCAAACGTTATCCCCTGAAATAAAGCCTCTCACTCAGCAGTCTCATGTCTGGCACTGGCTTTCCTGATGCCGTATCAGCCCAGTTTGGTTAGCATGTAAAACAATACTTTTCACTGTGTCTGTCTACATGTGACAGTTATATGTCAAATCAAATGTCATTTATTACCTTCCCATGTATACAAAGATGCATGCAGTGTGATATGTTAACCTTTGGAGTTTCACCAATAGCATTAATTCTCATTTCTGTTGCCTTTGAGCTTTTTTAATCAGCTTGCATTCCAACTGATATTTCACAGATTGTAGAATTGTGGGTTATTTGTGTTGTGGAGTCTTGCACATGGAGACTATGAATTTTGACTCTTTACTTTCATAACACGCGACTAATTATTTGCCACGATATATATTACGATATATAGATGGTGAAAGGATTTAGAGGAATTGTGTATGAAACCTGAACAGTAAATGAAGCTGTACAAAGCTTGATTTAGTCAAGACAAGAGCTTTGGAACTTTGTATCCATGTTGTTTATAACAATGTTATAATAGTGGATGTCGCCATGGACGTCCAGTCCTTATACACCTGCATTCCTCATGCAGATGGCCTCAAGGCCCTCCGCTTGTTCCTGTCCCACAGGCCCGACCAGTCCCCCTCCACTGACACCCTCTTCCGCCTAGCTAAACTCGTCCTCACCCTCAACAACTTCTCCTTCGATTCCTCCCACTTCGTACAGACAAAGGGGGTGGCCATGGGTACCTGCATGGGCCGAAGCTATGCCTGCCTCTTTGTAGGTGACATGGAACATCCCTCTTGCGCACCTGCACAGGCCCTCTGTTACATGGATGACTGTATCGGCGCCGCCTCTTGCTCCCCAGAGGAGCTCGAACAGTTCATCCACTTCACCAACACCTTCCGCCCCAACCTCAAGTTCACCTGGGCCATCTCCAACACATCCCTCTCCTTCCTGGACCTCTCAGTCTCCATCTCAGGCAACCAGCTAGAAACTGATGTCCATTTCAAGCCCACCGACCTCCACAGCTACCGAGAACACACCTCCTCCCACCCACCCTCCTGCAAAAATTCCATCCCCTATTCCCAATTCCTCCGCCTCCGCCACATCGCTCCCAGGATAAGGCATTCCACTCCCGCACATCCAAGATGTCCGCATTCTTTGAGGACTGCAACTTCCCTCCCGCAGTGGTCCAGAACGCCCTTGACCGTGTCTCCCGCATTTCCCACAATACATCCCTCACACCCCGCCCCTGCAACCACCGCCCTAAAAGAATCCCCCTCGTCTTCACATACCACCCCACCAGCCTCGGATACAACGCATCATCCTCCGACACTTCCGCCATCTACAAACCAACCCCACCACCCAAGACATTTTTCCATCCCCACCCCTGTCTGCTTTCCGGAGAGACCATTCTCTCCGAGACTCCCTTGTCCACTCCACACTCTCCCCTTCAACCCCACCACACCCGGCAACTTACCCTGCAACCGCTGGAAATGGTACACTTGCCCCCACACCTCCTCCCTCACACCTGTCCCAGGCCCCAAGATGACTTTCCATATTAAGCAGATATTCACCTGCACATCTGCCAATTTGTACACTGTATCCACTGTACATGGTGTGGCTTCCTCTAAATTGGGGAAACCAAGCGGAGGCTTGGGGACCGCTTTGCAGAACACCTCTGCTCGGTTTTCAGTAAACAACTGCACCTCCCAGTCGCGAACCATTTTAACTCCCCCTCCCATTCTTGAGATGACATGTCCCTCGTGGGCCTCCTGCAGTGCCACAATGATGCCACCCGAAGGTTGCAGGAACAGCAACTCATATTCCGCTTGGGAACCCTGCAGCCCAATGGTATCAATGTGGATTTCACAAGCTTCCAATCTCCCGTCCTCCCACTGCATCCCAAAACCAGCCCAGTTCGTCCCCTCCCCCCACTGCATCTCAAAACCAGCCTAGCTCGTCCCCGCCTCCCTAACCTGTTCTTCCTCCCATCTATCCCCTCCTCCCACCTCAAGCCACTCCTCCATTTCCCACCTACCGACCTCATCCCGTCTCCATGATCTGTCCGTCCTCCCCGGACTGACCTATGCCCTCTCTACCTGCCCCACCTCTACTCTCCTCTCCACCTATCTTCTCCTCTATCCATCTTCGGTCCGCCTCCGCCTCCGCCTCTGTCCCTGTTCATTTCAGAACCCTCTCCCCGTCCCTCTCTCTGATGAAGGGTCTCGGCCCGAAACGTCAGCTTTTGTGCTCCTGAGACGCTGCTGGGCCTGCTGTGTTCATCCAACCTCACACTTTGTTATCTTGGATTCTCCAGCATCTGCAGTTCCCATTATCTCTGGTTATAATAGTGAGATTGAGTTATAATAGTGACAAGATTGAAGCAGTCTATCAAAAGCATTCATCTACACCCAGCCTCGAGTCTCATCCTTACAATTTGTTGCAGATCATATTTGGAAGAAATAATTTTAATGAGCTGCATTAGCATAATTGCAATAAGCACTTCACTGTATTACTTTTCTCAGGCGTCTTAACTTTTAGTCAGTTGAAAGTCAGGGTGAGAGCCTTAGTAACTTTGTAATGACAAACTGTCAAATGGAAGAAGTGCTGCAGTACTGAAAGTGTGAATGACAGTGCAAAAAGATGTAGAAAAAAATAACATTTATTGCTGCCTCTTTTAAAGTGTTTCAAGTGTGCATTGTGACTTTGAGGGAAATGGTTGAGGAGGAACTAATGAGCCCTGTGAGCTGAATTAATGCAAAGAAACTTGCAGTCTCCAGATTGTCAGAAACCACATGTATGACTAAAATTGTGAGTTGATATCCTGTGGAATTCCCGACCCGTGGAGCTGTGTGGATCTAGAGTTGGAAACCTGTCAGATAGGTCTAAGTATGGACTATTTTGTTTCAATTTCCATTATCTGATTGTTATAGCGGAAACTTGCATGGACTGAAGTTTCTTTCAAAACGACAAAAGCATGGACCTAAAATGATGGCTGTTGTCTTCTGACTATGGACTGCAGCAAGCTTCGGGCAACCTATGTGGAATGAATGAATAAATTAATCTGCATTTAAATCATGATTTCATCTGTAGTCATTGAAACAGGCAACTGAATCAGCATCAAGAAACTCACGTTTCCTGTTGTAGTTCACACATATATGGTACTTTTACACATTCTGAATGGAGAGCTCAACTGCCAGTCAGCCAGCTTGGAAAGATAGTGCAGCTAAACTCTGAAATTCCCACTAAACTATATTTCAACAGCTGTTATTGAGAAGAGAGCAGAAAAAGAGAAAAAAGATTCATTCATGACAAGAGCTGGAACGCTTTCTCTCCCGTTGTCTCTCATCATGTTGGAAGACAGTGCCTAGTGGAAAAAGCAAATTGGAAAACAACAATTTATCAAGGAAGCAAAGGTAGCTACAGATTCGTCTACTGCTGAGTATACATTTCAAACATGAAACAACCGTTCTCCCGAGCTAAGAATCTAACATCCCAAATGTACAAATGGCTTGGCCGGAGAAGCTACAAGTAACATTCATACCACACAAACCCCAGGCCGTGACCATCTCCAATAAGAGACAACCGAATCTCCAGCCCATGACATTCAGTGGTGTCATGGAATCCCCCTGTCTCACCATCCTTAGGGTTACCATTGACTGGAAATGCAGCTGAACTCGCCACGTAAACATAGTGGCTACAAGAGCAGGTCAGAGGCTAGGAATACTGCGGCAAGTAACTCGCCACCTAACTTATGAAAGCCTGTCCACCTTGTACACGGCACAAGTCAGGAGTGTGATGGGATGCTTCCCACTTGTCTGGATGGATGCAGCTCAAACAACACTCAAGAAGCTTGATGCCATCCAGGACAAAAAAGTCCATTTGATTGGCATCACATCCACAAACACCCACTTTCTCCAACCATTGATGCTCAGTAGCAGCAGCATGCATTGTCTAAAAGATGCACAGCAGAAATTCACCAAAAATCCTTGGCACCTTCCAAACCTCCAACTACTCTCAAGGCCCTCACTTCACAACTTTGTTAAAAAGGCAACTTGATAGATGACAATATTCTTTCATAATTTTTTGAATGTTGCTGAAATTAAATGATCAGTTTGGATGAGCATTTAGGAGGTGTCTAAAATTATAGTGGGATCTTGAACAATTGGCCATTGGGCTGAGGGGTGACAGATGGAGTTTAATTTGGATAAATGCGAGGTATTGCATTTTGGTAAACCAAATAAGGGCAGGACTTTTGCAGTTAATAGAACTGTGGATGGAGTTGTAAAACTGAGAGACCAAAGGATTGATGTTACATAATCCTTTGCAAGTTGGACGAGGTGGTTAAGAAGGCATTTAACACGCTTGCCTTCATTGATCAGACCATTGAGTTCTCGGAGTTGGTAGGTGGTCACTTTTTGAGTATTGTTCCGATTGCCTTGCTATAGGAAGGATGTGATTAAATTGGAGAGGGTTCGGGAAACATAGCAGGATGTTGTTGGGACTGGAGAATTTGAGCTGTAATGATACGCTGGATAGGCTGTGACCTTTGTCACTAGAGCTTTAGGAGGTTGATGGGTGACATTATACAGGTTTATAAAATCATGAGGGGTACCGATAAGATGAATAGCAAAGGTCTTTTCTCTAGGGTAGGGGAGTTCAAAACTAGAGCACACATTTTTAAAATAAATGGAGAAAGATTTAAACGTGACCTGAAGGGCAACTTTTTTACACAGAGGCTAGTTCGCTTGTGGAATGAACTGCCAGAGGAACTGGTAGATGCAGGTACAGTTCTACTCCGTTGCTGTATGATTCTATGACTCTGGTGTCAATTGACAATATAGCTGTCCCCAGGTTGAAGTGCCTCATTAGTTCTAGGATTCCTGCCAACTCGATAATATGAAGCAGAAGGTGAGAACTTTGGAAACAGCTTCAGGTATAAATTGTTTGCTTAAAGTAAGAACTATGTATGTATATTTTGTGATGGCATCCAAGCATGCTCTTCTGTTAAAATCCTATTGGCAACATCATTGCAAAACACAAAACACTACCTGTATTCTTGTTCTAAATGCCACCCTTTGATGCCATTTGGTGTTGAGATCGTGAACCAATCCCTCAATGAATTCCCTCCAATTGCATATTGCCTGAAATAGAAAGAAACAGGCCCAGGAGCCTGAGAAAGAGAAAATTAGAATGAACATGTTATTCTCCCTATTGCCAAGATATTCTCAGTTCCTGTGAAAAAGTGAATTTTTACAATTGCCTGAGTAGAAATTTATTCTGACCCATTGTATCAGTTCAGTAATCTTCAAAATAAACAATCATGAAGCTGCAATATTAGCAGGACCATTTAATAATATTTGGTCAGGCTTGCCTTGAAGAGATTGTGTTATCTATAAAATCAGGAGCGAGTTTATATGGTAACGAAATTACCTAATGGCCTGACCTTTAACAGTGCGCAGCTACCGACAGCACGTGACAGTATTGTTTATAAATATTTGTATTTTTTTGCTCCAAATACTAGCTTGTAGAATTTAGATTAAAGCAAGTATTATTTTGGAGTCTTTGAGCAAGTTATGTAGAAACTGCTGATTATTACAGAAATCATCAAAAAGGTGTAAATTGCTGGGAGGGAGAAGAGCTGTTACATTTATCAGTTGTCACGTTGACATATTCCATTGTAGTAGGTAAGTCCGTGTCTTCTGTGATTTATTTCTTGGAATTGCAAGTATTTATCTTTCAGAACTGCAAATGAAATTGCCACCAGCAATTTTTTTTTGGTGATCAACTTCGCCTCCATTATCCTGCATCACAATCAAATTCTAATATTTCTGAACTGAGGAATCATAGAATTTGACAGTATAGAAGGTGGCCATTTGTCCCAGCCTGTCTGTACTGGCTCCTGAAAGAGCTACCTTGCTTTGTCTCTGTTGGCCTCTAAATTCAGCACTTTCGAATATATATCTCAGGAAGGGTCAACGGACCTGAGATGTTAATTCCAATTTCTCTTCACAGATGCTGTCAGGCCTGTTGATCTTTTCTAGCAACTTTGTCAAGTTTTTGTCAAGTAAAGAGATTTAGATTCTCCCTTACTGGAGATTGTCATTGCCTGACATTTTTTTGTAATGCATAATTCTTACCACTTGTCAGCCCTAGCCTGAACTTTGCCCAGGCCTTGCTGCATATGGACATGGACTGCAGTAATCAGTGCCTATACCCACTTCTGACTTTGTGAAGGAGTTACGTTCATTGATAAAGCAGCTGAAGCTGGTCAGACTGAGGAACTTTGCAGCGATGACCTGGTACTGAGCTGATTGATCTCCAGCAACCACAACCATCCTGCCTTTTGCTGTCTATATCTTCAAGACCATTTCCCACCTGATTCCCATGGACTTCAGTTTTCGGAAGGCTTCTTGATGTCAAGGTGAGTTACTTTTCTGTCAGCCTTGGAAAACCATTCTTTTGTCTGTGTTTGGACCAAAATTGTATGAAAGTTAGAAGCTACGTTGGCCCTGATGGATCCCAAAATGAGCAACAATGAGCCGGTTATTGCCCAGTTTCGGGCCCAGTTCTGAGGAACAGTCACTGGACCTGAAATGTTAGCTCTGATTAATTTCAGTCACACACAGTTAGAGAAACTACGCTGTTCCAATCATAACATTAATTTATATAACCAAGCGCAACCTTGACTCGTACAATGAGTTAAAATTCTGGACTCGACCTCCAGTTACCCGGGCCATTCAGTACTAATCTCGGTCTTTTGACAGTGAACATTTTGTGGAGCTGTTTTATTAATTGTGTGGTGCTGTCATATGAACAGGAGCTGCCAGAGTTCGGCTTCTAATTAGCTCTTGTGTAATACAGATGATTTCAGTCAAGTTTTCATTATGTTCAAGGAGATATAGTGAGTTGACTGACTTTTATGAAGAGCTGTGCAATTTTTACAGCCATGTGTGTTTCTGCTGAAAGCAATATCTTTTGATGAATTGCATTGCGTGTGTCAAAAATGTGAAAAGATTTAGTTCAGCACACAGTGTGATTCTGAGTTGAGTGGCTTAAAAATATTTACAGATTTGTGACCAACATGCTCAGTGAATTCTTTGTCCAGGGAAAGCTTTATAAATCTCAGTATTCGTAACATAATCTCAACTATGTAATTTATACCCATATTCCTGGGTTATGCTCTATCTTTCATTCAAATTACTTTATAATCCATTACATGGATAATTCAAGATAACAAAGTGTGAAGCTGGATGAGCAGAGCAGGCCAAGCAGCATCTCAGGAGCACAAAAGCTGACGTTTCGGGCCCAGACCCTTCATCAGAGAGGGGGATGGGGTGAGGGTTCTGAAATAAATAGGGAGAGAGGGGGAGGCGGACTGAAGATGGAGAGAAAAGATGATAGGTGGAGAGGAGAGTATAGGTGGGGAGGTAGGGAGGGGGTAGGTCAGTTCAGAGAAGACGGAGAGGTCGAGAAGGCGGGATGAGGGAGTAGGTCGGAAATGGAGGTGCTGCTTGACGTGGGAGGAAGGGATGGGTGAGAGGAAGAACGGGTTAGGGAAGCGGAGACAAGTTGGGCTGGTTTTGGGATGCACTGTGGAGAGGGGAAGAACTGGGCTGGTTTTGGGATGCATTGGGAGAAGGGGAGATTTTGAAGCTTGCGAAGTCCACATTGATACCATTGGGCAGCAGGGTTCCCAAGCGGAATATGAGTTGCTGTTCCTGCAACCTTCAGGTGGCATCATTGTGGCACTGCAGGAGGCCCATGATGGACATGTCATCTAAAGAATGGGAGGGGGAGTGGAAATGGTTTGCGAATGGGAGGTGCAGTTGTTTATTGCGAACCGAGCGGAGGTGTTCTGCAAAGCGGTCCCCAAGCCTCCGCTTGGTTCCCCAATGTAGAGGAAGCCACACCGGGTACAATGGATACAGTATACCACATCGGCAGATGTGCAGGTGAACATCTGCTAAATATGGAAGGTCATCTTGGGGCCTGGGTTGGGGGTGAGGGAGGAGGTATGGGGGCAAGTGTAGCACTTCGTGCGGTTGCAGGGGAAGGTGCCGGGTGTGGTGGGGTTGGAGGGACTGTGGAGCGGACAAGGGAGTCACGGAGAGAGTGGTCTCTCCAGAAGGCAGACAAGGGTGGGGATGGAAAAATGGCTTGGGTGCTGGGGTCGGATTGTAGATGGCGGAAGTGTCAGAGGATGATGCGTTGTATCCGGAGGTTGGTGGGGTGGTGTGTGAGAACGAGGGGGATCCTCTTGTGGCGGGGGCGGGGTGTGAGGGACGTGTTGCAGGAAATGCAGGCGACGTGGTCAAGGGCGTTCTCGACAACTGCGGGGGGAACGTTGCGGTCCTTGAAGAACGTGCACATCTGGGGTGTGCGGGAGTGGAATGCCTCATCCTGGGAGCAGATGCGGCAGAGGTGGAGGAATTGGGAATAGGGGATAGAATTTTTGCAGGAGGGTGGGTGGGAGGAGGTGTATTCTAGGGAGCTGTGGGAGTCGGTGGGCTTGAAATGGACATCAGTTTCTAGCTGGTTACCTGAGATGGAGACTGAGAGGTCCAGCAAGGTGAGGGATGTGTTGGAGATGGCCCAGGTGAACTTGAGGTTGGGGTGGAAGGTGTTGGTGAAGTGGATGAACTGTTCGAGCTGCTCTGGGGAGCAAGTGGCGGCGCCGATACAATCATCAATGTAACAGAGGAAGAGGTGGGGTTTGGGGCCTGTGTAGGTGCGGACGAGGGACTGTTCCATGTCACCTACAAAGAGGCAGGCATAGCTTGAGCCCATGCGGGTACCCATGGCCACCTCCTTTGTCTGTACGAAGTCGGAGGAATCGAAAGAGAAGTTGTTGAGGGTGGGGACGAGTTTGGCTAGGTGGATGAGGCTGTCGGTGGAGGGGGACTGGTCAGGCCTGTGGGACAGGAAGAAGTGGAGGGTTTTGAGGCCATCTGCATGCGGAATACAGGTGTGTAGGGACTGGACGTCCATGGTGAAAATGAGGTGTTGGGGGCCAGGGGATTGGAAGTTCTGGAGGAGGTGGAGGGCGTGGGTGGTGTCACGGACGTAGGTGGGGAGTTCCTGGACCAAGGGGGAGAAAATGGAGTCCAGATAGGTGTAGATGAGTTCGGTGGGGCAGGAACAGGCTGAGACAATGGGTCGACCCAGGCAGGCAGGCTTCTGGATTTTGGGCAGGGCAGGCAGGTTTTTAACACAGCACAGGAGATTTGTTGAAACAGTATCTAATGGTAATTAGATTAAATCCTTTTCTTTATTCACTGCTCACTTTGGGAGTCATTCTGAGCTATTTCCCAGAAATGGTCATGTTAGGCAATCGAATTTGAATTTCTCAGCCAATATCTTTAACCAAAGTTATTGATATTATGAACTACCTATTATGCTCATGAATTGGTTATTGTCTCATAGAGGCCTCTAGCTCAGGAAAGGAACCTTTGGCACTGTGCCTGTGAAAAACAGCCACCTAACTATTCTAATTCCATTTTACGGCATTTGTACCATTTGCCTTGTATGCCTTGGCATAGCAAGTATCCCCTTTTATTTCGTAAATCTTACGAGGGTTTCTGCCTCAGCCACCCTTACTGGCAGTGAGTTCCAGATTCCTACACCCTCTTGGTAAAAACATTTTTCCTCTCATTCCTTCTGAATCTCTTGCCCCTTACCTTAAATCTACGTGACCAGTCATTGATCCCTGCACCAAAGCGAAAAGTTTCTTTCTGTTTATGCCTCTCATAATTTTATACATTTCAATCATATTCTCCCTTCATCTGTTCTGTTGTATGGAAAACAACTTTAGACTGTTCATTCTTCCTTCATTTCAAAAACTCTTCACCTTGGACAGCATCCTGATAAATCTCCCCTGCACCTTCTCCAGTGCAGTGACATCCCCACCAACCCTTCACCGTGGATTCCAGACCTGTGCCCATTACGCTAGCTGTGTCCTAAACAATGTTTTGCATAGTTCCAGCATAACCACCCTACTCTTAAACTCAATGCCTTAGTTAGTAAAGGTAAGTGTCCCTTATGCCTTCTTCATTACTTTATCTACCCGACCTGATACCTTAAGGGACTGGTGTACATGTATATCAAAATCCCTGGGATCCTCAGTGCTTCCACCTTTCATCATATATTCCTATTCCTTATTTGTCCTGCTGAAGTGCATTCTCTCACGTGTATCCAGATTGAATTCCATTTGCTGCTGATTAGCCTATCTATATTCTCCTGTAATCTAAAGCTAACCTCCTCATGAATGACTACTCCACCAATTTTTGCACCATCTGCAAACTAACTGATCCGCCTTGCTATGTAGATATCTAAATCGTTTATAAATAACACAAACAGCAATAAGTCCAACATTGATCCCTGCGCTGAACACAGAATTCCAATCACCAAAACACCAAGCAATCATCAACCTCTGTGCTTTGACATTCGACCAATTCTGGATCCGAGTAGCCAAATTTCGTCAGATCCCTTGGGCTATTCACTATTAGTCTCCCATGTGGGACATTGACAAAAGCCTTGCTGAAGTCCAAGTAGATTATGTCAAATGTAATCCCCTCTTGTACACACCTGGTTACTTCTTCAAAAAATGCAATCAAGTTATTCAGACATGGCCTCCCCTCAATAAAACCGTGACTGCCCTGCCTTTCCAAGTGTGGATTGATTCTGTCCCACAGAATTGCTTCCAGTAGTTTCCTCACCTGAGGTGAGACTTACTATTGTGTATCTTTATTTCAATATACAATTTTTATTCACTTTTGCGATATGGACATCACTGCCTGTCTTGAGTTGCCCTTGAGAAAGTGGTGGTGAGTTGCTTTCTTAACCCGCTGCATGCCATGTGATATAGCTACTCTCGCGGTGACATTAGGGAGGGAATTCCAGGATTTTGACTTGTTTTAAGCATTTATATGTACTTCATCATGAAATGCTGACAAGGTCGACAAGGAAATATAAGGATTCAAAAAGATTTATGGTCCTCATGAAGAAATAGTTAGGACTGGTAGACAGACCCTCAATAATTTGCCCAGAACTGCGTGCTGTGTGTTTGTTGTCGGCCTTTTTCTAAAGCAGTTGATTCAAACAGTCTGATTGTAAAATTCTTTCCTGTACAAATGTTTGCTTTAAAATAAATAGAAGTAAAGAGAAGAATCCTTCTAGAATTAGATTTGATTTGTGTGTGGCTTTGAGAGTGATCTTGTCATGAGTATGCTGTGAGATTACCCCAGAGACTCTGATATGCTAAAGTAATAGACTTTTGGAGACTGGCAACAACTGTTCTGCTTCTGTGCCACCACAAAAAATCACATCTGTCTTGTTTAGAAATACTTGGAGACATCCTGTTGCTGTGCATCTGATTTGAAAACTGTAACATGCAAAAACATACTCTTAGTATTACCCTGAAAGATTCAACATAAAGTAATTTAACAGATTTCTTCTATTGTCTAGAATATCTTCTGAAATATTTGGTTTGAAAATGGGTAAGTCACAAAATTGTATCAGTGATAATGGGAACTGCAGATGCTGCCGAATCCGAGAGTGTGGAGCTGGATGGACACCGAAGGCCAAGCAGCATTTTGACACATCCAGCATTGCCGAAGTGATTACCCACTGCAGTTTAGACACAACTTTATGAGCAGGCTTGTCATGAAAGACCAATTTAATCATCTAATAAGCTGTATGTTCTGGCTGAAATACTAAAACATGATGAAAATCTTTGCAATTAGACAACTGTTTTACATTTTGCATTATGCATAGAAACGGACAAACAAGAGGGTTGTGTTCTGAGGAGGGGTCACCCGACCCAAAACGTGAACTCTGATTTTTGTTCACAGATGCTGCCAGACCTGCTGAGCTTTGCCAGCAAGTTCTGTTTTTGGTGTCATCTGATTTTCTGATTTTGTTTTGTCATGTTGATTCTTTAGAGCACATGTTTTTGAAGTTGAGCCTTCCCTCAGAAACGTCTCATTTGTTTTCACCAGCCATTTGCTGTGTTTGCCAGCAGCAAAGCCAAAATTTCTTTAATTTATTTCTTGTGAAGCATGCCTTCAGCAACCTGAGTTTACCTTATGGGTATGCTGCGCTTTTCCTCCAGGCTTGGTATTTTTCCCTGTATCCGAGTGCAGTTATCAAGTGCATTCTCATGAGAGCAGTTTAATCATGGCTTTTCTTATTTTGAATTTGCTGTTGTTTTGGGTGTATAGTTTGGCAGTCTGTCGTTTGGTTGTTGCTCTGCTTTGGTTGGAAGGTTAATCTGATTATCTATAGCTGCTGTATTTGAGTTAGTATTTCTTTACCATTGAATCCATTGTACTTCTGAAATTTGACACAAATAGAATATAATTTCACTTTGTGACTTTGCTGTTAACACAGTAAATGGAGGAAAGTATTGGCCAGACAATGCTGAGAGGATGTGGAGAATCTACAAACAATTGTAATAAGGGTTACGAATGTGATAACTCTCGCTGGCGTATGCCAGTTGAATTTCTTGTGTTAAATTGCTAGATTATATTTTGGGGGTATAATTCTGAAAATAATATCTTGCTGTATGGAAAACAATATCCTTGAACACTGGTAGGTCAGTTGGAAGGCAAAGAAACACTGGGATTCCTGAAAGTAGAAGGAGAGAGAAAAATCAAAGCATTAATGAACCTGGTCCAAAGTCCATAATTGCCAGTGATACATCAGAGAATTTGTTGGTTACCTGGCTGCTGATGCACTAAAGCAGTAACACATAATAATGAAGTAACAAAAAACCATTCAAAAATGAGAGGGCATTGAAATAACTGACAGCATTGAATCTGCTCCTGTTGTGATGAAAGTGCCTTATTGATTTGTAACAAAATAGTTCCAGGGCTACATTGTATCAACTCAACTAGGCAGTGCAGTGATCTGTCGTATGAGGTAGAGAAGCACAGTGGAACTGATGGGCACAGATCTCTGAACTCTCAGCCTGTAGCAAAGATGGTAATAAATCTGAGGGACTTTTACATGAACACATTAATTTACAGATCATTGGGAGTGGTCTGGTATTTTGCTGTGGTCTTCCTTGCCCTGGGGACTGAAGTCCCATTTGATGTCACTGTTTGGTTATATGTTTACAATAGACTCCCTTCGAGGATTGGTTTTCTTACCTTTGCGCAGAAAGTCCTTTTTAAAAATTTCTTATGTGACGATCGGTCAGTTATTTTTGACTTCCAAATTGCCAGCGGTTTAGACCAACTGTTTGATTCAGACGGACCCCAAAATTGGGTACGTTAAAGGAAAAACAGCTGGGCTGTTGGAAGAAGCGAGAACTAGCAAAGTCTTTGACTGAACTTTAGGGTGAGAACTGCCTGGGACGAAGAAAGCACAATGGAAGATGGCTGAAAGCCGCAAAAGACTACTGAGCACCCTGGATCTGGGTATCTTTGGACAAGTTCTTTTGAATTGATGGATGTGTGAAACTGCTAATATGTAAACCACAATCTGATGGATTTAGTGTGTAAGAGAAACATGAGGACAGGTTAAAACAGGAGGTAATCTTCTTGAAGATATAAAACTGCAGCACAACAGCAGTAATGGGACAACCTATTGCAGAAAGATGTCGGCTGTGTCAAGGTGAGACATAATGATGAATGGCCTGAACTTCAGCTTGCAGGAGTTGCTAAGAAAAATTGAACAGGTATAGTAAGAAAAACATGATTTTATCTAATGGCCTAATATTTAGTTCTTCATTCCATGTTATTCACTTTGCGTTTAATTTCTGTTGATGCAGTGGTTAATACCACAGCACACATTCTCTTACATACTTCAATGTGTTGTTGATCCGTTTCTAAGCAGGTTGAAAACTGTGTTAGTGCCACGCATAATGGAATTTTATGAACATACAACAGCAGTAAAAGTCAAAGTACATTTATGTTAAGTTTATAGAGAACTACAAAGTGTGTTCAAATGTTGGGAAAAGTCAGTGGAATAGTTGATTTGTGTTTTAGTTAATTACCAGAGATGCCTGTCACAATTTACAGAGAGCATATCCTGCTGTGGAGTGCCATGTCTTTGTTTAAATTGAGAAATTAAACATGTAATGATTCTCTTATATATTCGAACAGCTGAAAGTAAATACAGTGGTCATTCTGAAATAGACTCTGCTTTAAACCCCATAAACCTATCCAGCTTTTAATTGAGGAGGATAGTTATTCACCAGTTTTAAATACATTGATCGAATACATGTGTGTTCCATTTATCATTGTTCTAATTGTTTTGAAGTAGTATTTACTGTGGAGAAATGCAAGAAACCTGTTCTGGCCATGGTTTCCAGCCAAACAATTGGGGCCACAATTTATGGGAGTTTTCTCAATTTTCTGGAACTTAGTAGCATTTGACCATCGACTGCATGAATTATTCATATGCCTGAGAGTTTGTAATTAGTTTTCCTGACCTTTTACTGTGGCCTAATTTCCACTGCTAATTTAGTGAAAGAAATCCATATAGTATGGATTAACAAGAGTGCCTTATTCACAGCATTGTAAAGTTGGACCAGAGAGTGGATGATGCTTATACGAGCATCCATTTGCTGTCAGGTACCTGGATTGATTGAACTGACATTTCATTTCCTGACCTCCTGCCCTTGGCCTCTCTATGGCAACAATTTTTGAATTAGTAGAATAAGGTCTTGTTATCATGTTAAAAAGGGGAATTGTCAAAGAGGATGTTTTTGGCTTTTATTGCAGTTTCAGGATAAACGAAAAAGATGCTGAATTAATTTTTGAGTGAAATTTGTACCCAAAGGCAGAATGACTGTGAAGTGGGGTTGTATCTGTCTGCAAGAACCAAGCATGTTGTTTTTATGGAATTAACAAATTGATGCATAAACATGGGGGAGGAGTAAGGTGTTACATATCATGGTTATTAGCTGATTAAAGCCTGAGTTCTTGTGCAGGGGTTGTTTCCTTCATGTAGATGCCTGTTGAGCGAGAGAGAGATTTTGTTTATTTGAATTTAATGTCTCTGGAGTTTAACACACTGTGAAAAGCATTTGTGTTGCATTTGCATTGCATTTCATACAGTTTTCACAGTGTGCGAACCATGGCACAGAGCAAAGCAGTAGATCAAATGTATGACTGAATATTACGTTCAAGGTAGAGCTCAGTTCATGCAGCAGTCATAGAATCCTTCGTGTGGAAGCAGACCATTTGCTCCATCGAGTCCACGCCGAACCTCCAAAGAGCAGCCTATCCAGATTTATCCCCCTACATTATGCCTGTCATCCTGCACATCCCACAGCTAATCCACCTTACCTGCATGCCTTAGGACTGTGGGACGAAACCGCAGCACTCAGAGGAAACCCACGCAGACATGGGGAGAACGTGCAAACTCCACACAGACGGCTGCCGAAGTGGGGAATCGAACCCAGGTCCCTGGCGCTGTGAGGCAGCACAACTAACCACTTATCCACGGCACTGCCCACTCAATATTTGGGAAATAAGGGTTGAAGACTAATTGTGTGTTCAAAAATAACCTAATTCTGGCTTAGTAGCTTCTTAAAAGTGCAGTGTTTTTGATCGTAGCAGACCGTTGCTTTAGCTAGCCATTCCTTCCAAGCCTTTCATCAGTTTCTGTTTGATTCTGGAACCAAGAGCCTCCTCTATCTGTTTTCTTTCATTTCGTTCTTCCAATCATTGATGTGTGGATTGCTTTAAGGCAAGTTTTAAGCTCATTATCTGCAGATGCTTGATCCTGAGCAATTTTCTTGACAATCTTATTTTTAACCAGCAGTGGTTTGCTATTCCCTTTCACTTTTAGGGACAGACTGAGGAGGCAGATTCCAGATCTACCTCAGTTGGAATGGGAATCGTGTCCATGCAGTTGGCATTATTCTTGAGGGAATTTGCCCAACCCAATAAATCTCTGATATTTATTTTCCATTAAGGGTCCCTCATGAATCTTTTTCAGAGACATTAAAGCCTCACAACCAGAAATTGCTCCGACAAATCAGCACTTCTTAGAAAAAAGAGAGATAACAAGGTGTAGAGGTGATGAACACAGCAGACCAAGCAGCATCAGAGGAGCAGGAGGGCTGATGTTTTGGGCCTAGACCATTCTTCTGATTGGTTTCGGCCTGAAACATGAGCTTTTCTGCTCCTCTGATGCTGCTTGTCCTGCTGTGTTCATCCAGCTGTACACCTTGTCATCTCAGATTCTCCAGCATCTGCAGTTCCTACTGTCTCTGAAACTCATTGTAAGAATCAACCTTGATTTCTTGCTTTGGGATCCATCCATTAATTCACATCTTTCCTGTAAGATGGAATGAGGAACGAAATACTTTATACCAGATGCAAAATCTAGTGTGGCAGACGAAATTCAGCATGTGTCGTGAGAACTGACACAGAAACAAGGTAGAATAAATGTTATAATTTAAATGGCTGCACAGAAATAAAGACACACATACTCAACAGTTCTCATACACCGACTCGAAAGTCTCTGTAGGTGGCAGGGTTAGACTATTAGAAGCACAGTCTGTAGCAAGTTCCATTAAGGAATTTATTTACACAAAGCTGAAAAAAGTGTAGAGTTGTAGAGAAGGGAAAATGGAGTGGGGCGAATTGTGGATAATGCTTGCAGGGAACCAAAGTGACAAAGTGAATTGCTTCCTCTCAAGATTTAAGAACCTTGATATAGCCTTGCAAATCCATGTGCAACTTCAATATCTTAAATATAAAGTCACATTTTTACTTAAACATTTTCTCTAGTCACCACTGCAAATATTGAATCGGTGATTTTTAATGGCACTTCAGTCAAAGCCCAAATCGATCTTAGAAATAGGAGTAAGCCATTTATCCCTTGACCCTGCTGAATTTTTCAGTGTTATGGCTGATCTGATTGGGCCTTAACTCCACTTTCCTGCCTGCCTTCCGTAGCCCTCAACTCCAGAACTCTAAAATCTGTTAGGCAACCTGGAATTAGTCAGGAACCTGGCCTCCACTGCGAGCTGGGCCAGAGAATTCCAAACTGATGACTGAGAACATTTTCTTTTCATCCTATTTTACATAGGAGACCCCTTAATTTTAAACAGTATGCCTAGTCCTGGAATCCTTTCGGCATCTACCCCGTTAAGACCTCTCAGAATCTTGGGTTTCAAAAAGACCAGTTCTTATTCTTCTAATCGCCAATGAGTTAAGGCCTAACTTGCTCAGGCTTTCCACGTAGTCAAGTCCTCACCCTAAGAATCAACATAAAGAATGTTCTTTTGAACTGCTTCCAATATAAACATATCCTGAAGGAAGGAGGTCAAAACTATACCCTGCTGTATATTGGGGCAGCTAGAATTCCCACCTTTTTTCAGTTCCCCTTGTAATAGAGGCCAGTGTTCCCTGATCTTTCTAATTGTTTCTTAACATTTTGCGACAAATTATGTAGCACCTAGGTATTACTTGTGTGTGTTTGTTACATTGTGTCTTCACAGGACCCTTGTGGTGCAGTGATAGTGTCCCTGTCTTTAGACCAACAAGTTTAAGTTTCACCTGCTCCAGAGGTGTGTAACAGGTTGATTAGAAAATGTCTATATTGTCTTTTCATCCGGTCAGTGTGAGGACTACCAATATCTAGAACTGGGTCTGATGCCATTTCGCCAAAACCTCTGCCTTGTTATTTCAAATTCTTTTGGTTTGTTGCATGTATGCAGAAGTCTGAAAGTAATAATGCTGCCACTTTTTCACCTTACTCCTAATTGTGGTGGTGTCTTGTTTGCCCTTCTTGATAGATATTTGGAGAAAGCTTGTTGTTTTTTATATTTTCTGCCAAATGACTCTCATGTCTCCTCTTTGTGTTGACTTGATTTTATAGTGCCACCCATGGTGGTTCCTGCCTGTGCCTTTCAGAGTGTTGTAGGGATTTTCTTGCTTCCATTCTTGTGTGACCACTTTTCCACACATTCTGTTTTATTTTCTTCTCTGAGCGTAACCTGACGGCATAGAGTTTTACATGGCTATCAATGTTCGGATTGCTGTCCTGACTCTGGCCGCCTTTGGGTCTTGCAAGCGTAGGCTGATTGAGCGTGAGCACAAGCCTATTGTGAATGGCTGAAAGAACATGTTTAATTTGATCAGCTACTTGTTAGCAGACATTTTGTTTCACATGGCATTAGATGTGATTCTGTGATTGGGGCATTGCTTACCAAAGAATCCGAAGTGTGTGTCAGTAGCTGCACTAAAAAACAATTTAATTGGTTAATCTTGTAATGTATCTTATTCGTTCGAGCTAGATGCGACCTAGTTACATTCACAGGTGCTTTCTCCTGAACCAAGTGATTTGTCCAATTTCTGCACTTTTTTAAAATTACCCAATAGCGCGGTAACACTTGGACTAGTTAGAGTCAACTTGTCAATCGATCAGCCCTTTTCTTCTGTGCTATAAATTATGATCCTTTGAAACTTAGCATTCTTGCATTTGTCCTGATGAGTGCAAAGTGGAAAGCTGTGGCAAATTGTGTCTGTTTTTGGCAGTATTCTATATGCTGAAAACGCAAGAGATGATAACTTAATGAAAGGGCTGTTCCTTCACTGTTGCTGGGCCAAAAACCTGGGATTCCCTCCCAAATAGCATTGTGGGTCAACCCATAGCAGGAGGAATGCAATGGTTTAAGAAGATAGCTCACCACCCCCTTCTCAAGGGAAACTAGGGATAGGCAAGAAATGCTGGCCAGCCAGTGACGCCCACATCCCACAAATGAATAAAAAAATGAAGGATTAACATATTTTTTCTTGCTGATTAATCTGCTGTACATCTCCACTATTTCCTGGATTTATATATACAAAATATCTGACTTTTTTGGGGGCAAATATGTTGAAACTTTCTTTGGTAATGTTATTCAAGAGTCAGCCTAATACAGATTAAGCTATCAATCTTAAACCTTGTTAAACTCGACAGAAATGAAAACTCTACTTTCCATTTATAGAGTTTATGCCACTATGACAATTTGTTGTCCCTAAATCTTGTAGATAATAAAGAATTACCAACCCATTCTATAATGGTCATTGTTTGGTTTGTCAAAGGCCAAAGGTCCCAAATCTGATTGAATCAACAACTGGATAGGCCTGTTCAGGTTGCCTTAGTAGATCTTTAATTGATTCTGTCTGAAATATTTGATTGCACTGCAAGTATATTACATGAAGGCAAAACAGTAATGTTGTTAACTTGTTGAATCCAACATTTTTTTGTCCAGTCCTTCAAAGACAGTTTCCCTGTTTAGCCCTTAATAAACATCACAAACAGAGAGATATAGCTGGGACTTTTTGGTCATGTGTTCTGGTAGTCCATGATGGCCTGGATTTACTGTAAAAATATCAGTGAAGCTAACAGTGGGCTAAATATTCCCAGCCTTTCTGGATGATGTGGGCAGTGCTGGATCAGTTGGAAAAACTATGACAAGATTAGAAAGAAATACTTGGCTTTGAGAAAAAAAATCCAGTTTTCCATCAAAGGTTTCAACGGTGAGAGATGAGTTTCACTAGTGTGCAACAAAAGGCCTTTGTGCGAGTATTTAGGTCTCATGAGTATCTCACCTCACCTTGAAGTGAGGAATTAGACAGTGACAATTACTGACATGAAAGTCAGAGTGGATATTTGCCAGCTGTTGCAACTGCTTCTCTCGCCTCTATCTTGGCCAGCAATTGTCAACATCGCAGGGTCTGCTCTCGGGGAAGTGACTGCTGGCACCCGCGTGATGACAGAGTTTGGCTTTGGACAAACCTCCTACTGATATGCCTTCGACCTGCCTGGATTCACTACCAAATATTAGGTCCAGAACTGTGCACACCCCGCCCCCCCCTCCCCCCTCCCCCCTCCCCCCTCCCCCGCCCCCGCCCCCGAATGCAATGCAACTCGAGTATTTTGCTCCCTTCCTACCTTGCAAACTTAAACTATTCCAGTGAGTGGTTGGGTAGTTAAAGTCCCCTATTACGGCCTTATTATTCTTACCCTTGTCTGAAATTTAATTATATTTCAATCCTGTATCTCTCAGACTGTTCAGGAGCACACAACAGTAAGCTTGCCCTTTTTATGTTTGTTGCCTCCTTCCATATAACTTTGCTTTGTGATCCTTCCAAGTTATAATCCTTCTTCATTGATTCCTTGTTCAATATTGTGACCCACCTTCTTTACATGGCCCACTCTTCTGTCTGTTCTGCTCTCTATCTGGTCTGAATACCCGAAAACGACAAGTGATGAGCTGCCAATCATGCCCATCTTTCAACCACGCCTCAGTTTTAGCTATGATATAATACTCCCACATGCCTGTCTGTACACTCAGCTCATCCGTCTTATTCTATACACTGCCCACATTAATGAACTACATTCTATTTAACCATATCAAACTCACTTCTGTCTTACATGCCATTTGGTTCCTCACCCTTCCAGACTTAATCACTCACTCGCTGACTCAAACATTTTAACTTAGAATTCATCTCAAAATCTATCCCCTCTGAACTACTTGTCAGGATCCACCCTCCTTCCTTCAAATGACTAATATATGTTGTAAACAGTTGTAGTCCCACCGCCGATTCCTGTAGAACCCCACTGGTCATGGGTCACCAAACTGAAAAAGAACCCTTTATCTCCAATTGCTGTTTCTTGCCTATGAACCAATCTGTATCCATGCTAATATGCTACCTCCAACACCGTGGGCTCTCATGTTATGACTTAACCTTTTGTCCAAATACAAAGCCCAAAGACAACACATCTATAGAACATCGAACATTACCGCACAGAACAGGCCCTTCGGCCCTCGATGTTGTGCCGACCTGTCGTACCAATCTGAAGCCCATCTAACCTACTCTATTCCATGTATGTTCATATGCTTGCCCAATGACGACTTAAATGTACTTGAAGTTGGCGAATGTACTACCGCTGCAGGCAATGCGTTCCATACCCTTACTACTCTCTGAGTGAAGAAACTACCTCTGACAACTGTCCTATATCTTTCACCCCTCAATTTAAAGCTATGCCCGCTCGTGCTCGCCGTCACCATCCTAGGAAAAAGGCTCTCCCTGTCCACCCTATCTAACCCTCTGATTATCCTATATGTTTCAATTAAGTCACCTCTCAACCTTCTTCTCTCGAATGAAAGCAGCCTCAATTCCCTCAGCCTTTCCTCATAAGACCTTCCCTCCATACCAGGCAACATCCTAGTAAATCTCCTCTGCACCCTTTCCAAAGCTTCCACATTCTTCTTATAATGCGGTGACCAAAACTGTATACAGTACTCCAAGTGCGGCCGCACCAGAGTTTTGTACAGCTTCACCATAACCTCTTGGTTCCGGAACTCGATTCCTCTACTAATAAAAGCTAAAACACTGTATGCCTTCTGAACAGCCCTGTCAACCTGAGTGGCAACTTTCAAGGATCTGTGTACATGGACACCGAGATCTCTCTGCTGAGAGTATTAGCGGTCCTCTGGCACCTTAGCTGTGGCCAGAAATGACTTGAAAATCTTTGCCAGGACCTCTGATATCTCCTTTCCTGCTTCATAAAGTCATGCAGTACAGAAACACGCTCACTTAATCAACATCAATGCCAACTAACAAACATCAAACTACTAATCCCATTTACCTGCACTGAGTCATTACCGACCATACGCCGGCCCTTTAAATGGTCATCTGTTGCTTCTTTAATATTGCAAGCGTACCTGCCTTCTCCACCTTGCCAGGCAGCATATTACATGTTTGTATCACTTTTGGTGAAAACACTTGCCTCAGATCCCCTCTAAATAGCTGACAGTTCACCTGAAATCTATGCCCTCTGACTTAAACTCATTTACTGGTTCTCACAATCAATCTATGCCTCTCATAATTTTGTATACGTCGATCAGCCTCCTCTGCTGCATGGAAAACGCACTTAGCCTATCAGTTTCTCCTGATAAAACTTGCATTCAATCACAAAACAACACCCTGAAACATTATCTGTCAACAAACCTGGCCAACACCTCTGTCTCCGGCTTGCTACAGTGTTCCACTGAAGCCCAGCGCAAGCAGAAAGAACAGCACCTCATTTTCCACTTGAGGACCTGACAGCCCTCCAGGCTCAATATTGAGGTCTGTAATTTTAGGGCCTAAACTCTCCCATATCCCAGCCCCCGCTACCCCACACACCAGGCTTTGTTACCACGCAGCCTGCCACGACACATTCCCTGTTGTTAGTGACGAACAGTCCCCATTCACAACTGTTCACCCTCCCAGCCTGATTGTTTGCAACTCCTTTATCTGTCCACCTGTCTTTCTCTCTCTTTGGGCTCTATCCTATTGTTTACTCCCTACACTACCCTCCTCCCTATTTTCTGCATAGAAACCGATGTTTTCCCAGCCACCATCAGTTCTGGGGAAGGGTCACCGGACTGGAAACCTAAACTCTGTTTTCTCCTCCAACATATGCTGCCACGCCTGCTGAGCTTTTCCAGCAACGTTGTTTTTGTTCGTCATTTACAGCATATGCAGTTCTTTCGGTTTTTATCAACAAACCTGTCAGACTCACCAATGCTTTGAAATGCTCCCACTTGTTGCTCAAGACCCTGGGCTCCAGTTGCTCCAATAAGAGGCACCTGCTGTACACATGGTCATGCAGACCAGCAGGAGCACTCAGCATTTGACATGTAGTGTAGGATGCACCAATCATGGGTCAGAGCTTAATTCCAGGCATACCTTAACTGAACAGAACACTGATCTTTGCTTTTAATTTATTCATCCGCCTGCTCAATTGGAGGGAACACAAACCAGTGTTCCCACTCAGGTCTCTGCTCGTATGCATGCTTTTCAGTGAGAGCCTTATCTCACCCGCTCCTCTCAATAACATTCTCTGACCGTCACTGGGCCATCACCGGCTCGACTCAGTAAAACTGACTGACTGTGTCACAGGGCCCTCACCCGCTCCTCTCGGTAACACTGACTGACTGTGTCACAGGGCCCTCACCCTCTCCTCTCAGTAGCACTGCCTGTCACAGGGCCCTCACCCGCTCCTCTGTTGCATTGACTGACTGTCACAGGGCCCTCACCCGCTTCTTTCAGTAACACTGCCTGTCACAGGGCTCTCACCCGCTCCTCTCAGTAACACTGCCTGTCACAGGGCCCTCACCCGCTCCTCTGTTGCATTGACTGACTGTCACAGGGCCCTCACCCGCGCCTCTCAGTAACATTGACTGCCTGTCACAGGGCCTTCACTCCCTACTTTCAGTAACACTGCCTGTCACAGGGCCCTCACCCGCTCCTCTCGGTAACACTGACTGACTGTCACAGGGCTCTCACCCGCTCCTCTCAGTAACACTGCCTGTCACAGGGCTCTCACCCGCTCCTCTCAGTAACAGTGACTGACTGGACAGGGCCCTCACTCCCTACTTTCAGTAACACTGCCTGTCACAAGGACCTCACCCGCTCCTCTTGGGAACACTGACTGACTGTCACAGGGCTCTCACCCGCTCCTCTCAGTAACAGTGACTGACTGGACAGGGCCCTCACTCCCTACTTTCAGTCACACTGCCTGTCACAGGGCCTTCACCCGCTCCTCTCGGTAACACTGACTGACTGTCACAGGGCTCTTACCCTCTCCTCTCAGTAACACTGCCTGTCACAGGGCCCTCACCCGCTCCTCTCGGTAACACTGACTGACTGTCACAGTGCTCTCACCCGCTCCTCTCGGTAACAGTGACTGACTGGACAGGGCACTCACTCCCTACTTTCAGTCACACTGCCTGTCACAGGGACCTCACCCACTCCTCTCGGTAACACTGACTGACTGTCACAGGGCTCTCACCCCCTCCTCTCAGTAACACTGCCTGTCACAGGGACCTCACCCGCTCCTCTTGGTAACACTGACTGACTGTCACAGGGCTCTCACCCGCTCCTCTCAGTAACAGTGACTGTCTGGACAGGGCCCTCACTCCCTACTTTCAGTAACACTGCCTGTCACAGGGCCCTCACCCGCTCCTCTTGGTAACACAGACTGACTGTCACAGGGCTCTCACCCCCTCCTCTCAGTAACACTGCCTGTCACAGGGCCCTCACCCGCTCCTTTCAGTAACATTGACTGACTGGACAGGGCCCTCATGCCCTCCTCTCGGTCACACTGACTGACTGTCACAGTGCCCTCATCCGCTCCTCTCAATTACACTGCCCATCACAGTGCCCTCACCCGCTCCTCTCAGTAACACTGCCAGTCACAGGGCCCTCACCCATTCCTCTCAGTAACACTGCCCATCACAGGGACCTTACCCGCTCTTCTCAGTAACACTGCCCGTCACAGGGCGCTCACCTGCTCCTCTCAGTAACACTGCCCGTCACGGGGCCCTCACCTGCTCCTCTCAGTAACACTGCCCGTCACAGGGCGCTCACCTGCTCCTCTCAGTAACACTGCCCATCACAGGCCCCTCACCTGCTCCTCTCAGTAACCCTGCCCGTCACAGGGCGCTCACCTGCTCCTCTCAGTCACACTGCCCATCACAGGGCCCTCACCCGTTCCTCTCAGTAACACTGCCCATCACAGGGACCTTACCCGCTCCTCTCAGTAACACTGCCCATCACAGGGCCCTCACTTGCTCCTCTCAGTAACACTGCCCGTCACAGGGTGCTCACCTGCTCCTCTCAGTAACACTGCCCATCACAGGGCCCTCACCCGTTCCTCTCAGTAACACTGCCCATCACAGGGACCTTACCCGCTCCTCTCAGTAACACTGCCCGTCACAGGGCGCTCACCTGCTCCTCTCAGTAGCACTGCCCATCACAGGGCCCTCACCTGCTCCTCTCAGTAACACTGCCCGTCACAGGGTGCTCACCTGCTCCTCTCAGTAACACTGCCCATCACAGGGCCCTCACCCGTTCCTCTCAGTAACACTGCCCATCACAGGGACCTTACCCGCTCCTCTCAGTAACAGTGACTGACTGTCACAGGGCTCTCACCCCCTCCTCTCAGTAACACTGCCCATCACAGGGCCCTCAACCGCCGCTCTCAGTAACGCTGACTGACTACCTCAGGGCCCTCACCCGCTCCTCTCAGAATCACTGACTGACTGTCACAGGCCTCTCACTCCCTCCTCCCGGTAACACTGATTGCCCGTCACAGAGCTCTCATCCGCTGCTCTGAGTAACACTGGCTGACTGTCACAGTGCCCTTAACTTGCCCACTTATCTGAATTAGAGACAATATCAATGTGGTTGCTTTATGAAGTACAAATACTGTGAGAAATTAATGTCATAATCAAAGTGAACTTGATTAGTAAGAGATTGTGATAGACTGTCTTTATTTATTTCATATAAGTATGTTATTACTGATTTTATGACCTGAAGTCACAGCCGTATTAAATCAGCTTCCCTGCCTCTGTTCGTAACACATTGATATGAAGTATTTGGTGACGTTCAAAATTGATCCCAATGTTTCCTAATCAGATTTTTTGAAAAGTCAGTGCCAGACTTTGTGCATAACAATACCAGACACCAGGTTTATAGCTTAAACAAAAGATTTTACAATTTATTAACAATATGTATCTTTTAAAAGAAAGTTAAGCAAAAAGGTATTCTGATGAATGCCCATGACTTAAACATCATCTTCTTTGATTCTAGCCCCCATTCTAACAAAGACAGAAAGACAGACAAACAGATATAATTAAGGAATATATTAAAGGGAAAAAAATAAATCAAGTGTAACTGGCCAGTTTACTTAACCAGACTGCATGATCTTTAAAACGGAAAGCCCTGTGGATGCTGTAAATCAGGAACAAAAACAAAGCTGCTGGAAAAGCTCAGCGGGTCCAGCAGCATCTGTGAAGGAAACAAAGTAAAATTTCAGATCTGGCGACCCTTCCTCTGATCAGTTCTGAGGAAGGGTCACCAGATCTGACATCGTACCTCTTTTTTACCTTCACAGACGTTTCCAGACCTGCTGAGCTTTTCCGGAAATTTTGTTTTTGTCTATCATCTGAAATCTCACAGTCAGATGAGATAGTATCTTCAAGCTAAAATCTGAACAATCTGCAGATGCTGTAAATCAGAAACAAAAACAGAAGTTGCTGTAAAAAACCAGCAGATCTGGCAGCATCTGTGGAGAGAAAACAGAGTTAACATTTTGGGTCAGATTACCCTTCCTCAGGATTCCTTATTTCTAAGTAAGTGTCACAGGATCGGAAACGTGAATTCTAACTTCTGTCCATAGATGCTGCCAGACTTGCTGAGCGTTTCCAGTAATTTCTGAGCTTCTGTCTTGGTTGCTGAAAACACTGAGCTATGCAAATACCTTTCAGTAGGCTTTGGGGGGATATTTAATTATTACTTATAACAGAGGACCTCTTCACTTAGATTAAGTTGATAATGGGAGGACAACCAGTTGGCAATCAAACCTCTGTCCTGTAGCTTTTGCAGGGACAATCCTTCTGATTTAAAGACAGTTCAATATTGGTTTCTCTTTGTTAGTGACACATCAATCGAGTTTTCTTGGAAGAAGAATTGACCTGCAATTAACTTCCAGACCTAGCCTCAGAAACAAATATCAAATTGTTTCTTCTTTTTTCACATAAGCTGCTGCTCACAGTCCAAAGGTCACTCTCAGCTCACAGTTCACAGCTCCAAACCAAAAATGATAATGAACTTAAGTACTAGGAGGAGTAAGACAATTCAGCTCCTCGAGCCCCGCTGTTTGATACGATTGTGGTTGATCTTATCTCTGCTGCAACTTCAGTTTCCTACCTGCTCTCCATAATTCTTGAATCCATTATGAACTCAAAAATCGTTCTCTCTCCTCTTCAAATTTGCTCAATGTCACAGCCCCCCAATGCCCTCTCAGGGAGTGAATTCCAGAGATTCATGACCCTTCCAGCATACAAATTTTTCATCAACTCTTTAAACCTTCTTCCCCTTATGCTAAACCTATGACCTCTTGTTCTATTGCCCGCATGAGGAACCATCCTTTCCATGTCAACTTTATCAATCTGCTTGAACATTTTATATCTCTCAATTAGATCCCTTCTCATCTTTCTGAACACCTGAGAATGTAGGCCGAAACTACTCTGTCTGTCTTAAGACAGGTTCTCGTCTCTGGAATCATCCTGGTGAACCTCCACTGGACTGCCTCCAATACAATGACATCTCTCCTTAAGTAAGGAGACCATAACTGTACACAGGGCTCCAGGTGTGGTCTCACTAATGCCTTGCATAGTTGCAGCAACCTTCTTTTGTATTTTTATACTCGCTTTCTTTAGCAACAAATGCCAAAATTCCATTTGCCTTCCTTAATACCTGCTGTACCTGCTTACTGGGTTTCTGTGATTCATAAAACTAAAAAAAATGAAGGTTTCAATGCTGTTAAAATGAAATCCATCCAAGTAAAATTAAAATAATGATAAGAGAACATTAATAGAAAGTGAAAACATTTTTCTCTCTCTGGAGAGCAATATTGAACAGCCTTCACATAATAATGTTATTTGTGAGCTTGGATTCTATACTGGAGGAATGCTGCGCAAGTTTTAAGTTTGAATTGTACACCTATACCGTGTGCAGTGAGAAGGACAAGAGGTGGGTTTTAATCTAATAATTTTCTGTGTTCTTCTGTTAAAAATACACATAGGCATCCGCTTGTGAGCACTTTCAGTAATTGAATACCACAGTAAAAAGAATGAAAATTTATCTCACCCTGGGATCTGAATTGTCCAGTATCATCATCAACTGGGATCATAACACTTGTCATTTCAAAGGCCAAACCTGATATTACCACTCGATTCCTCAACTAAAATGGAATTTGATTCATTCAATGTCAAACATCAATGACCTTGATAGTGTGTAGTAAATTACAAAGTGAAACAAAATAGCCCTTCACCATTTTTCTTGTAAAGCAAATCCATCGTATTCAATTGTTGTAGTGGTATAAAACACCAGTAAGTCACACATTGCAAAGTCCTCCTGAATGTGAGCCAGACATTTACATAGATCTGTGGTTAACCTCAAGAGGCAACCCAATCTTGTATTTGTTTCCTGTTTATGACTTTTTAGGCCACTTTTCTGACAAGAAAGACTTCACCAGTCTCCTTAAACAGCTGAGATCAGACTAAATACAAAGCTGTATTTTGTCCATAACCTACCCTTGATCAGTGCTAAAGAAGATAACGCTAGCATTTAAATAAAATTGTATTTATAGAATCATAGAGTGACACAACACGAAACAGACCTTTCAGTCCAACTAGTCCGTGCTGACCATAATCCCAAACTAAAGTAGTCCTGCCTGCCTCCTGCACTCGGCCATATCCCTCCAAACATTTCTTATTCATGTACTTATCTGGATGTCTTTTAAATAGTGAAACTGTACCCACATTCACCAATTCCTCTGGAAGTTCATTCCACATATGAACAATCCAACAACATGGCCCACTATCACTCGTATCCTTACATACAGATAAGGAAGGACACCACTTTGATTGGGACAACACATCCATCCTAGGACAAGCCAAACAGAAACATGCACGGGAATTCCTCGAAGCACGGCATTCCAACCGGAATTCCATCAACAAACACATTGATTTGGAGCCAATCTCTCATCCCCTGAGAAAAAGAACAGGAAATGACATCACCAACCCAAGGAAACCTAACCAGATAAATAGAAAGCGGGACATAACACCAGCACTTCGTCGGAGGCTCACTGATGATGTTACCTAGAATGGTGACGAAACGTCTGAAAACGAATCTTCCAGCTCAGCGAGCAAACTCACATCCAGAACCTCAACCTGAGCTACAAAGCTTCTCAAAACTCATTAGAACAATCCTCTGTGTAAAAAGATTGCCCCTCATTTCCTTTTTAAATCTTTCTCCTCTCATCTTAAAAATATGCCCCCTAGTTTTGAAATCCTCCACAGTAGGGAAAAGACATTTGGCGTTCACCTTATCTAGATCCCTCATTATTTTATAAACATTCATCGGGTGACCCCTCAACCTCCTATGTTCCAGTGAAAAAAGCCCCAGTCTATTCTCACCTGAAATCTCAAACCATCCATTTCTGGCAACATCCTGGTAAATCTTTTCTGAACCCTCTCCAGCTTAATAATATCCTTCCTTGAACACTGACCAGAATTGGACACAACAGTGTGGAAGAGGCCTCACTAATATCCTGTACAACTTCTACATGGCATTCCAACTCTTCTCCTCAAAGGTCTGAGTAATGAAACACCTTCCTAACTACCGAAAGAACTACAGATGCTGTAAATTATGAACAAAAACAAAGTTGCTGTAAAAGCTCAGGAAGTCGGGCAGCATCTTTGAAGGAAAAAACAAAGTTAACGTTTCAGGTCCGGTGACCTTTCCTTAAAACTGGCATTTCCCCTCTTCGCTGTCGACTGTACTACCGATTTTGGTATCATCTGCAAGCTTACTAACCAGGCCTTCTATATTCTCATCTAAATCATTTATATAAATGACAACCAAAAGCAGACCCAGCAATGATCCCTGTGGAACACTGCTGGCAACAGGTCTCCATGATGGAAAACTTCCTTGCATCACCACTCTCCATCTCCTGCCTTTTATCCAATTTTGTTTAGTTTCTACTCAATTAATATTCCAGTAATAAACATGCCTGATGAGTGGCGGAATGGTAACCGCACCCAAAGTGTTAACGCTGCTTTTTTTTCCCATCACAGATGTTGCCAGACTTGGTGAGCTATTCCAGCAACTTTGTTTTAGTTCCTGATGAGCTGCGACTTTGTACTTGACTGACTTCCAACATCAAAAGTTCTAAATGTTGGAAGAGATTGGTTGACCTTGACTTCCTAGCTTGAAAATGTGCCTTTTATGCAAAGAAACTGTACTCTGGGACAGTGGTTTTGCAGATTTACCTGCAGGCCCAGCTGTGAATCAGAGTTGAAGAAGTTGCATGCACTGATGAATAGGCAGCTGTTTAGCCTCTGGATGGAATCCTGTGGAAGCGACGAGGGTCTAGGCCATTGACTCGAGAACTGATGAGGGAACGGCTTGCCCCAACCATCTTCCCTTCAGGGGAACACCAGCCTCAGGTCGCTGCCCTCAAGGGGTATGTCATCCTGACCTTGCTCCTCTCATGCGTCGGCAGCTACATCTTTCTCCCCTCTGGCACTTAATAGACCGGCGGCCGATCTGGTGCGATTTCATTCGCCATGAGCTGTTGGCTAACCAGAACCCAGCAGGTGTACTGAGCAGCAGTGTCACTTGGGAGGTGATGATCTCTGTTACCATGGCAACCAACCTACGATTATTGCTAGATCTCGGGCCAGGATTGAGTGAACCACCATTAGCACGCCGCTTCCCCTTCTTGATGTTGCACATTGAATGCCTTTGAAGGCCTGTTACATTTCTTAATGGTGACACCCTTGCCCACTGTTGAGTCAATACCAGTTGTGGGATGATGTATGTGTGCGTCAGTTGCTCAGTTAGGGACTTTAACTCGCAATGAAGTTGGGAAGTTATGGACAAGTCTTCTCACCATGGATTTAATCTGGCTCTAAGCAGAATTGGAGGTGGTACCATCCTTCCACCTGATTAAATGTCCTCTATTTCCAAACTTGCCACAACAGAAAGTACAAAATCCCGCTGTTTTTGTTCTCAATTCATGGTTTAATTTTGCAATCAGTGTCGGAAGCAGCAGATTAGTTCAGTCCTTGTGAAATTGAAGGCAATGCAACAATTTAATTGGTCACTTTTTAACATGGTAGGTTCTCAAACTGAGGAAATGGTGAATGTTGTTGATCTTTAATGCAATATAATGGAGGAGAGAAAAATCTGGACTACAAAACCCACAGGAAGAAAATTATAATCTGTCAGTGCTGCCTCCATGAGAACAATGCCAAGTAAATACCCGTCCCCATATCGAACAATAGAAGTTTCCTGCATATCAGAACATACCCATTGAGTGGGGAACTGACGAATAATGCAGGAGCACCATCGGATTGAAATACTTTTATTCTAAGGATTTCAGAACATGCTGGGATTTTTATTGCAAGCAATACTTGTGATGGAATATTCTTTTAATGTCAAAGTGCTGCAACAGTTTGGAAGAACCAATATTAAATGGATATTATTGCAGATAATATATGTGAATGAAATAAAATTGTTTGCTTAAAGTATTTTGTAATTGGAATTGAATGTCACATTTTTGTATCTTAGTTGTCTTCTGTTTCTTATTTTTATAGAGCAGGTATTGTCCTGGTCACTTGTAATGCTGCCAATTCAAGATTAACTACATGGATGGTCTCTATCAGTTGCTGAATCCCCGATGCCAGTTTGTAATCCTGAATCCAATATTGTCACTTCATCTTTCAGTTTTGTTTATAATCAAAGTTTGAGATCAACAGCTTTCATTTTACGATCTGGAAGTCAATTAGTGCAGATTTTGTTTGTAAACCAGCGTTCTGTATGTAAAACTGCCTTGTTTAATTAGATTAGTTAGTTGAGATTCATTTTAGTGAAATGAATCCTAACTAAGCTTCATCTCTTCCTCATTCTGAACACATGCTATGTCACGCAATGGCTGTTCAATTTTGCATTGGTGCCGGTTCAAACCATGTGTATTCCAACTACGCATTGATACAGATGAAATAGTACCATTTCCTTGTTCGTACCATTCTCACCATACAGTGTTTCAGCATTTCATTACGTTTCTGTGTACAGTTCTGAACCAGTCCCCTTGCCCCTGAGCTTGCCAAATGTCTCAATGTTGTCATGACATTGTCAAAGAATTCATTCCTTGGTAGATTCAGAGATAAATTAATGGAAACTAGTATGTGTTAATGCCTCTGCTGTAATCGGGCGAAACACGCAGGCCATTGTCTTAATTTTTCTCTCTTGTATTTTTTTGAAATGTTGACCATGCCATTTGCTCCACTTACTGGGATTGGACTTGTTACAGAAGTGCTGAACGTCAACTTGCCAAATACAATTGGCTAAAAAGTCTGAGGCCAATCAGTCTCTTGAAACACTTTTGCTGTGCAATCAACATTCCAACATTAATTGACAATGAAAAATTGCATACGTGCTTCAGAAGATTCGATTTGAAACAGAGATTTGTGAATATGAATGGAGCTATATATGTCTCCATCTCGGGCACCAACCTCAAGTCCACCTGGACTATCTCCAACACCTCCCTCACCTTCCTGGACCCCTCTATCTCCATCTCAGGCAACCACCTAGAAACCGATATGCATTTCAAGCCCACCGACTCCCACAGCGACCTAGGATACACCTCCTCCCACCCACCTCCTGCTAAAATTCTATCCCCTATTCCCAATTCCTTTGCCTTCGCCGCATCTGCTCCCAGGATGAGGCATTCCATTCCCGTACACCTCAGATGTCCTCGTTTTTCAAGGAGCGCAACTCCTCCCCACCCCCCCAACCCCCCGCAGTGGTGAAGAACGCCCTTGACCGTGTCTCCCTCATTTCCTGCAACTCATCCCTCACACCCTGCCCCTGCAATAACCACCAAAAGAGAACCCCCTCATCCTCACATACCACCCTACCAACCTCTGGAGACAACGCATCATCCTCCAACACTTCCACCATCTGCAATCTGACCTCACCACCAAAGACATTTTTCCTCCGACCCTTGTCTACTTTCTGGAGAGACCACTCTCTCCGTGACTCCCTTGTCCGCTCCACACTCCCTTCCAACCCCACCACACCCGGCATTTTCCCTGCAACCACAGGAAGTGCAACACGTACCCCCATACCTCCTCCCTCACCCCCATCCAGGCCCCAAGAAGACTTTCCACATCAAGCAGATGTTCAACTGCACATCTACCAATGTGGTATACTGCATCCGCTGGACCCGTTGTGGCCTCCTCAACATCGTGGAAACCAAGGAGAGACTTAGGTGTTCTGCAAAGCAGTCCCTATGCTCGGTTCACAATAAACAACTGCGCCTCCCAGTCGCGAACAATTTCAACTTCCCCTCCTATTCCTTCGACGACATGTCCATCCTGGGCTTCCTGCAGTGCCACAACAATGCCACCTGAAGGTTGCAGGAACAGCAACTCATATTCTGCTCGGGAACCCTGCAGCCCAAAGGTATCAATGTGGATTTCACAAGCTTCAAAATCTCCCCCCCCCCTACTGCATCCCAGAACCAGCCCAACTCGTCCCCGCCTCCCTCACCTGTTCTTCCTCTCACTTATCCCTTCCTCCCACCTCAAGCCACACCCCCATTTCCTACCTACCAACCTCACCTCTTGACCTGTCCATCCTCCCCGGACTGACCTATCCCCTCCCTACCTCCCCAACCTACACTCACCTCTACTAGCTCAATCCCACCTCTTTAACTTGTCTGTCTCCTCTCCAACTATCTTCTCCTCTATCCATCTTCGATCCGCCTCCCCCTCTCTCCCTATTTATTTCAGAGGCCTCTCCCCCTCACCCTCCCCCTTTTCTGATGAAGAGTCTAGGCCCAACATGGAAGCTTTTGTGCTCCTAAGATGCTGCTTGGCCTGCTGTGTTCATTCAGCTGCTCACTTTGTTATCCCTATATCTCTTAACAACCTCATTAAGTGAGTTCTTGAGTTAACTATGCAGGGTAGACTTAGAGTTTATCATTCTAACTTGCCAGCCCTGAAAGATGAAAGTTGGTTTATGTTGGATGCTTGTTTCATAGCTACGAAAGATATCCTGAACGGATTTTTCATGTCTTTTGTTGAGAACTTTACCCATTTAGTCACTCTAATCCTTTTCCTTTTTTAAAGTTTCCTTGGTAGTCATAAATTTTTAATGAATAAAATCTTTAGTCTTATACTAGATATTCCCAATTTCAGGAGAAAGTCCAGAGAGACCTTTTAAAGGAAAGGGTTTTAGAAAGAAAACCGAAGTTCCATTGATCAAAGTCATGAATAGTTGATAAATTATTTGCACTTCATATTTCCAGAACCTACCCTGGAAGAGAGAGCCCAGAGAATTGCCAAAGCTGTCCGCAAACAGTCAATAGAAGTGAAGGAAAATTGGGAGCAATTGAAAACCCGTGCGAGCAACTGGCAGAAACAGGTGGAAAAGGCGTTGGAGAAACTTCAAGAACTGCAGAAAGCTCTGGATGATCTTGAGGCTCATGTGATAACAGCTGAGGGGGTCCACACTGATCAGCAACCTGTGGGTGAACTGCTTATTGACTCATTGCAGGGTCACATTGATAAAACCACAGTAAGTGCAATTACATTACACTTCACTTATGAACAGATGTAACCACAATGTTGTATCGAGACGATCAGTAATATGAGTACTTCAGTGATATTGATTGAATGGTTGTTAACTTAATTTGCAAATTAAAACTTAGTTGAGCATGCCTTCTGATGATATCACATCGTTAATATTAGTATAGTTGAGGATTCTATTAGTCAGTGACATCAGCTGAGTTATCTACTTGTTGCCATGTTATCGTGATTAAAGGAAAAGTCTTACCACGCCATTTGGCGACTCCTTAGAGAGAGACAATTGGTTATGATTTAACCAGAAGATTACCATGCCTCAGGCAAGTAGAGGGTTTGAGGCAAAGATCATTTGTGGTAAGCTCACTGGTGTGGCAATTGAGCCCTCTCTTGCAGGGCATCACTCTGCATCACAAACCAACCGTTCAGTCAACTGAATTTGAATAGAGTTTAGGATTGGAGAGCAATCCATGCATTTGTATTTTTTTTAATGAATGTTTCTCACTGGCAAACCTTTTAAAAGCCAGCTCAGCCATACAGGCTAGATCAGTCCTTGATCTCAGCTGAATTTTTTGATCTCGGGTGAGTCAGCGTTAGGAGTTCAGTGATTGGAATGAATTCACATGAAGTTAGCGAGAGGGATACTACACGTGAATAGATCAATGTTTTGAAAAGAGGATGAGATATGAGCAAAAGTTTAACTGATGTGGAAGACCAGCCAAAATCATCATCAACGGTGGAGCAGGCTTGAGCGGCCACGCAACATTGAGCTGCCGCTATTTGACTTGTTCTGTGAAGAGGAAGGAAAATGGTCAAAGTGTCAAAAATGCTGAAGACCTCATCATTCTACAACCTCAAAATTTTATTGTGTTCAGTATATTATCACTACTGGTACCCCTAAATCCTGGTCTATCATCTCAGCAACTCTACTCTGCCCAAAAGCTGGTTACTTGTGACATTTTTGAAGGATCTTCCCAAGTCTGAAAATCATTTTTGTGTTTGTAGAATCAGAGTTGGCGTGTGGAAGGAGGTCTTCTGGCATATCATAGCTCTTTGAAATAACTCCCCAATTTGCCCCCCTCTGCTGTGCAATGACTTCAACCACTTATATAATCTCTTTAATGGATGGAAACTTTTGAAGGCATCCGGAATGAGTATTAACGATCCCAGAATACAACTGAGCCTTGAGGCTTGGGGACCGCTTTGCAGAACACCTCCGCTCAGTTCGCAACAAACAACTGCACCTCCCAGTCGCAAACCATTTCCACTCCCCCTCCCATTCTCTTGATGACATGTCCATCATGGGCCTCCTGCACTGCCACAATGATGCCACCCGAAGGTTGCAGGAACAGCAACTCATATTCCGCCTGGGAACCCTGCAGCCATATGGTATCAATGTGGACTTCACCAGTTTCAAAATCTCCCCTTCCCCCACTGCATCCCTAAACCAGCCCAGTTCATCCCCTCCCCCCACTGCACCACACAACCAGCCCAGCTCTTCCCCCCCACCCACTGCATCCCAAAACCAATCCAACCTGTCTCCGCCTCCCTAACCGGTTCTTCCTCTCACCCATCCCTTCCTCCCACCCCAAGCCGCACCCCCAGCTACCTACTAACCTCATCCCACCTCCTTGACCTGTCCGTCTTCCCTGGACTGACCTATCCCCTCCCTACCTCCCCACCTACACCCTCTCCACCTATCTTCTTTACTCTCCATCTTCGGTCCGCCTCCCCCTCTCTCCCTATTTATTCCAGTTCCCTCCCCCCATCCCCCTCTCTGATGAAGGGTCCAGGCCCGAAACGTCAGCTTTTGTGCTCCTGAGATGCTGCTTGGCCTGCTGTGTTCATCCAGCCTCACATTTTATTATCTTTGAGCCTTATTAAGTTCTTAGTTCTGATGATCAAGAGCTTGATCAAAGAGGATTGTTTTAAAAAGTGCCTTAAAACAGGAAAGGTACAGAGGCTAAGAGGTGGAGGAAGTCTCTTGTTGGGTTTGAAGCCTACAAAATTAAATGTTTGGCAACCAAACATATCCTGAAGTATGGTCAGACTGGTGGAGATTATCCAAATAGCGATAGGCCATTTAAAATCAAGAGTGGGCAAGAGGACATAATTAGACGAGTGCAGATACCCTGAAGTATGGTCGGACTGGTGGAGATTATCCAAATAGCGATAGGCATAGCCAAGGAACAATTTGGAAACAAAAATGAGAATTTAATAAAATTACTGTTAATACTATCAGTTAGGTAGAAAGCACAGAGAATAGGATTTGGTTCAAGATGAGTCTCAGGCAGTGGAGTTTTGACGACCTCAAGTGTTCAATGGGCAAATGTGGGACTCTAGCAGGGAATGCATTGGAATTGTCAGGTCTGGAAGTGAAGTAGTTTCAGTTGAAGGTTTCACTGCTAATGAGCCAAGACAAGAGACAGCTTTCGGGATTGCATGAATGTGTGGTCGGACGTTCATCGTGGGATAAACAAGATGCCAAGGTTGTGCTGAGACAAGCGTAACATTACATTGTTGCCAAGGAGGAGTAATGCACTCAGTAGGTCGTGAATAGAGATTGGTGTGGGGACCACAAACAGTGGTCTTCCCAGTTTTAAATTGTTGTCTCTCCAGAGTTCCGCAACTTTATGTTCTGTTCAAAAGGCTTCACTGACAAGGAAACAGAAGTTAGCCATTTGTTTACTTGTCAATATATCTTGATTTTTCCACCATGTTCTCCAATTATTTCCAAAACCTGTACAGTGTACTAAGTGAACCGTTCAAACCTTAAAAGGAAATGTTAAAGTTGTGGAATATAAAGTTAAATTTATTTTATTGAAAATTGAAATAAATTACATGAGGGTTTGACCAAGACTGAAAGGAATTAGATGGGACACCAGATGAATAAAACAAGCAGTAGTAAGGTGGTATCAGCTGGATGTTCCTGAAGAAAGAGAACGCAGCCAACCTTTCTTCCATAAGGGGGATTAATTGTGTGGTGTCAGACACAGTTGATTAAATCATTCCTTCTGCCTTTACTGCCTGACTGTACTATGGTTGTAATATTTACTTTTTTAAAGGCTCAAGGTTAGACATATTTCTCATTTTATAAATTTTAAGAAGTTGGCTTATTGTCAAGTCACGGTAGGATTGAAAACACATTCTATAAGTGTTTGAAGTCAGAAGTCACATGACACCAGCTTATAGTCCAACAGGTTCATTTGAAATCACACAAGCTTTTGGAGTGCAGCCCCTTCATCAGGTGCAGTTCGTGAGGTGACCACAGAGAGACACAGCTTATAAGCAGAGAGATCAAAAGATCATAGAATTGGCGTGAGTGGAGTGTCAGATAATAACTCTATACAGGTGACCAAGCGTGTCAGAGGCAAGCAAAGTGTTTATAAAGTCAATGTCAGTGCTGTGCTGTCATGATAATCAGGCAGCGCAACAGGAATGTACAAAAGGTGACATCTCAGGTCAGACTCTGACTTGTAGTTTCGAGGCTTGTGTTCAGAATCTGTCTTAGAGTTTTAACCTTTATTTCAAAAGCAAGAATTTATAAGATGCCACACTGACTGACTGTAACTACAAGTTGTGTGCTTCTTCAACAAAATATCTGCAAATAAACAAACATCCTGGATGAAGACTTATTATCTGACACTCCACTCACACCAGTTGTCTGCTGTTTTGATCTGTCTGCTTATGAATTGTGTGTCTGTGTGTTTTCCTCTCTGACCGTACCTGATGAAGGGACTGCACTCCAAAAGCTTGTGTGATTTCAAATAAACCTGTCAGATTATAACCTGATGCCATGTGACTTCTGACTTTGTCTATCCTAGTCCAACACCAGCACCTCCACATTATAAATGTTTGGAACCAAGTCAGTGCAACAGGTTTTCGTTGAACATTTGACTTCGGAAGGATGCCTAGTGCTGAAAAATTCATTAATAACAAAGGATTTCTCCATTATGCCATCTATCGTAACATGCTGCGTCTCACAGTCATAATGAAAGGATGCCCACTTTAATTCAGCAGCGCCAAGAACAGTTATGGACATTTTTAGCATGGGAGGAGGCCATTCAACCACTTTATCTGTACCAGCTCTCTCCCAGAGCAACAAAATTAATCCTTTTCTTGAACTCGTTCCACATATTTCACAGGATTGAAATATATAGGTACATAGTTAAGAGATTTTAACATCAAGTGAGCAGTTCTCGCACTACACCTTGTCACTAAAAATTGAAAACGTGACTTGCAAAGAGTGAGTCTTTATTTTGTTCTGTTGTGATGATGAAGAAGATGCAAGTCCAAGTGCTGGAACTGGCGTGTTGAACTTAGAAATTTTTAAATGTGTATAAAATGCATTCCGTGTGCATCTACGAAAAGCAGTTTTATGGAAGGAAAAGGTACCAAAGAAGATTTGGTGTATTGTACTTTATCCTATTATACTCCAACCTGTGAAAACAGAACTCTACTTTCCTGTGCCTCCCAAATCCCGAGTCTGTCCCTGCCCCCATTGACCATGAGGACACGGCCGGAGACCCCAACCGATGATGTCACATTCGCCTCCGCCGGCCACACCACTTCCGGGACCGCTGCTGCAGTCATCGCCTCCACTTCCAGTTACAACACCACACACACCACCCTCACCGCAGCTGCTGCCGCCCACCCCGATACTCCAACCGCCGACGGAACCCCGCCCACGGCCGACGCCGACGGAACCCCGCCCACGGCCGACGACCTCATCGCTCCGCCCACAACCTTCACAGCCAGCAACCCCAGTGAAGACAGTCACATTGAACCCTGCCGCATGTTCACCATCCCCCCAGACCTCCCACTAACTGAGGACGAACGGTTAGTCCTTAGTAGGAGGTCTCCTTTGTCCCTCTACAACCACACATCAACGAATACCAGTCACGATTGGACATAGAACAGTTTATCCGCCGCCTTCGCCTCCACGCGTACTTCTTCAACCGGGAACCTAACCCTCCCTCCACTAACCCCTTCACCCGCTCCCAACACAAGTCCTCCTCCTGGACACCACCCCCAGGCCTCCTACCTTCCCTCGACCTCTTCATCTCTAACTGCCGTCGAGACATTAAACCGCCTCAATCTCTCCACCCCTCTCACCCACTCCAACCTCTCCCCCGCAGAACGGCCGGCCCTCCGCTCCAACCCCAACCTCACCATCAAACCCGCAGACAAGGGTGGCGCAGTGGTAGTATGGCGCACTGACCTCTACATCGCCGAGGCCAAACGCCAACTCTCCGACATCACCTCCTACCGCCCCCTCGATCATGACCCCACACCCGAGCACCAAACCATCATCTCCACACCATTCATGACCTCATCACCTCAGGGGACCTCCAACCCACAGCCTCCCACCTCATTGTTCTCAACCCCGCACGGCCCGTTTCTATCTCCCTCCCAAAATCCACAAACCTGCCTGCCCTGGTCGACCCATTGTCTCAGCCTGTTCCTGCCCCACTGAACTCATCTCCACCTATCTGGACTCCATTTTCTCCCCTTTGGTCCAGGAACTCCCTACCTACGTCCGTGACACCACCCACGCCCTCCACCTCCTCCAGGACGTCCAATTCCCTGGCCCCCAACACCACAGTTAATCAATGCGGTAGGGTTTCAAAACTAACGGACTTACCTCGGGCCGAATGTTGTGGATGTGAAAATAAGTAGACTTTGTGACATCAGGCCTATGTGGTCAGAATTTAAACTCTGGGTCAAAATAACAAAGGGTGCAACGAAAACCGGTAGCTAGCGAGCAGACCTCCTTTCAAGGACCAAAGATAATGGCTTCGTTCTGTTCAAGATTTAATAGATGGAAACTATCCGGCTATGTGGAGACAGTGGAAGAAATGAATGAGGGGGTGGATAGATCTGGGCATTGCCACCATGTATGTGGAAAGCGCAGTGCTTTCACATGATATTGCTCTGGGGCAGTGTTCAGATGAGAAAAGGAGTGGGATTTTACTGATTTGGCCAGACCTAAGTGATTCACACCCACGGCCATGCTGTCAAAGATTTGTGGAAGCCAGCAAAACTGAACTTGACTGTTTGCAGTAAATGTACAGCATTTCAGATGTCACTTGATCCTGCAGATTGACTCCCTAGAATCTGCTTGTCAAATGATTTATATGGCTAAAAGGTTCAAGTATGATTTTGTGCTGTGGAACTCATCTCGAACCGAAACTCGCCAGTTTTTATATCAAGATCTGGAGAAAGTATTAGTTTTTTGAAGATGTTCTGATACAGAGATAGACTAATAGTTTCCTGAGAAATCGTGGGGCATTGGCCAGGAAGTTAAACAAACAGTGGGGAATAAAACAAACTTGACCTGAATCCTATGTTAAGTATATAATGGATTTGTTCCACAGTGAGGATATCAAAAGATATTCTAATTTTTAAGATGAGACACTCAGGATAATTTGGGTAGGATGCACTTCTTGACGGGACCGGAAAGGTACAGAATTATCCATTTGATGTGAAAAATTTGAAATGAAGACAAAACCTTTTGAGGCTGGGGTGGGGAAGAAATGAAGGTCCAATTTTGCTCATTCAACCTCTCCCATTGACCAAATGCATTTGTAGTGTCTGTAAGGTTGGTGACGGCACTTAAATGAAGAAAAATCAACATGGACATGCTGTACATAACCATGAACAATCAATCTCTTGGCAAGGATAATGTGACAGGGCATTTGAAAAGCCAGGTGATTGTAATTTGAATTAAGAGATCAGGCTGTAGAACTTGAGATCAATCTCAGAATAAAATGTAACAACAGCGATAGATGAGGAACCTCTTCACTCACAGAGAGGTGAACTTTGTAATTCTGTACTCCAGAAAATGTGGAGCCTCAGCCAAGAAGTATGCTCAGGACGGGGATTGACATGCTGGGGTAGTCAGTGAAGCACTATTAATGTCACAGGATTAGTAATCCGGAGGCCTGGGACAATGCTGTAGAGTATAGGCTTAAGTTCCACTGTAACAGCTGATGGAATTTGAATTCAGTTCAATATAATTTTGGGGGTAGGTGGGAATGTGGAGCCGAGATTGCAGTCAAGTCAGCCACGACCTTCTTAAATGGTGAAGCAGGCTTGATGGGGCCAGTTATCCAACACATGCTCAAATTGATATAATCATAAACAAAGCTGGTCTCAGTGATGGTTACACCATCACTGTTACACTATTCACCGTTATAAAAACTTGACTCATTCACTGATGTTCTTTAAGAAAGGAGCTCTGCCATTCTTATTTGATCTCACCTCCATATGACTCCAGATCCACAATAATGTGGTTGACACTTAACTGCACTCTGAAATAGTCAAACAATTTGGAGGAACTAGGGATGGGCAGCAAATACTGTCCTTGCTACTCCTGCTCCTTGTTGCTATGACCCCAAATGCTCTAACATATTAACCAATTTCCTCTTTGAATCCATTTGAGGAGCAGTGTATATTTTGTATCGCTCGGTGATTCTCCAAGTATCTGATGGATTTTGCATAGTTCCTTCTACCTTCTAAATGTGAGCTCCTTCCAGTGTTTAACCTTTAAGGTAGGCAATCGTTCTCGAACCTTTTTGATTGAATGCCTTCATATTAATAGCAATCACTAACCTAACCTATCTATTATTAATTGCATATTCATAAGACCAAGGGCTACATGTAAAGAAGTGTTCTAATCATCTTTTTAAAAAGCTACTTCCTGACGGTTATCATGGAGATGAGATTAGATTCCCTACAGTATGGAAACAGGCACTTCAGCCCATCCCCCTATCACCGACACACACCCCTGAACACTCTGGGCAATTTAGCATGGCCACTCCCCCTAGTCAGCACATCTTTGGACTGTGGGAGGAAACCGGAGCACCCGGAGGAAACCCACGCAGACACGGGGAGAATGTGCAAACTCCACACAGAGAGTTACCTGAGGCTGGAATCAAACCCGGGTACTTGGTGCTGTGAGGCTGCAGTGCTAACCACTGAGCCACTGTGCTGCCCCGATGTGTGTATTTGCTTCTAACTGTGATATCTGTCAGTCCCTGGACTGGTGTTTGATAAGGGCACTCATAATGTATATCCACTTTATGCAAATGCTCTTCTATTGTTCGCCTGATAAATCAAGAAAAGGGCTGGATCCTTTTGTATATTTTTAACATCACATATTCATGATTTACATATAGTTGAGCGTTTCAAATTGCAGTAATTAAACATTCATGACAGATAAAAGCATTCCAGAATTGTTCCGACTTGATGATAAATAGTGAATATCTGTTCTTGACTGCAGCTTTCCAGCCTATCAGTGCAGAGAGGCATTGCTTAGCAAGGTTGGATGAGGAATATTACTGTTCCAATTAGTTACATTTAATTTATCACCATTGAAGCTCGCGTTAGTTAGTGTGCTTTTTTCCAATATATTTAATCTCAAGTTATGACAGATGATTTGATTTGTAGATCTCAAATTACCTCTCTACTGTAGAACCCAGTTTTGAAACAATTGATATGAGGCACTTATTGTACTGTCACTGATGCTGTCATTATACTACCAGAGTATGGCTGTAATGCTGAATTACTTTAGCCTGCCTTCATGAAGCAGTGCAATCTTTCCGAGATAAGGATGAGGGGAAGGTGCATATAAAAGATTGATTTATAAAATTGAGATTCATGGAATATATAGGTCACTATCAAATTTGGTTAAAAAAGATGGCTGAAGGACAGAAGCAGCAAGTTATGGTAAATAGATGAGAAGATCGCTATTAGCAGTTTGCCAAGTATGAGGACACTGATTTTTGGAGATAGATGCACGATTTGAATTTGGGAATATGGCATACAGAAGGCCCTTCAGCCAATCAAGTCTGCGCTAATCCCACTTTGCAGCACTTGGAGAATAACCTTTAATTTCATGTGCTCATCCCAGTACCTTGTTAAAAGTTGTGAGCTCTCTTGTCTCAACTACCCTTCTGGGTAGTGCATTCCAGATTACCACCACCCTCTGGGTAAAAATATTTTTCCTCAAATCCCCTCTGCATCTCCTGCCCTTCACCTCATAATTGTGTCTCCTTGTTATTGACCCTTCAACTAAGGATACGGCTGCTTCCTAACCTTGCCCCTCCTAATCTTCTGCACCTCAGTCACGTCCCTCCTCAGCCTTCTCTGCTCTGAAGAGAACAATCTGACCTTATCCAGCTAGTCTCCGTAGCTAAAGTGCTCCGCCCCAGGCAATATCCTAGTGAATAATCTCTGCACCCCCTCCAATTCAATCACATCCTTCCAACAGTGTGGTGATGAGAACTGCATACAGTATTCCAACTTTGGCTTAACTAAAGTTCTATACAATTCCAACGGAACCTTCCAGCTGAAACCATCTGTGCCATGACTGATAAAGGCAAGTTCTCAGTACGCATTCTTAATCATCCTGTTAACCTGTCCTGCCACCTTCAAGGTTCTGTGTACAAGCACCCCATAATCCGTCTGTGTCCCCTAAGCCTCCTAGTGTCTTGCCATTCATTGAGTACCTCCTTGTCTTGTGACTTCTTCCGATGTGCATCACCTGATATGTTTCAGGATTAAATTTGGTCTGCCACTGATCTGCTCATCTGACCAACCCATCTATATCTCATTATGTTGTATATATCACGAACAATGAGGGACCCAATATGGAACGTTGCAGTACGCCATTTGACACAAGCTTCCAGTCGCACAAACAGCCTTCTACCTCTGTGCTCTGTCTCTTACCACTGTGCCATTTTAGAACTACCTTGCCGTAATAGCCAGTGGTGCCAGATGTGTTTACCTTTAATATCAGTCTCACATGTGGGACCTTGTCAAAGGCGTTTTTGAAATCCATACAAACTGCATCAGCTGCAATATAAGCATAGAGCGCAGAAGCAGAAATAGGCCATTCAGCCCTTTGAATCTGCTCTGCGATTCAAAGAGACCATGGCAGAACAGTTAATTCTCCAGTCTACTTTCCTGCCTTTTCCCAATATCTGCTGTCTATCTCAACCTTAAATTTACTTAATGACCAGCCTCAATAGTCTTTTGTGGCAAAGAATTCCACAGATTTGCAACCCTCAGAGGGAAGAAATTCCTCCCAATCTCTATCTTAAATGTGTGACCCCTTATTCTGAGATTATGCCCTCTGGTCCTAGACTCTCCCACAAGGGAAAACAAACTCTCTGCATCTACCCTGTCAAAAATCTTATAAGCTTCAATAAGGTGGCATCTCATTCTTCTATATTACAACAAGAACAGATTCAATCTTCTTAACCTCCTAGAACTTATTTGAACTTCCTCCACATCCTTAGATATTTCTCCCAAAACTGTTCTCAGTGTTACAGCTGTGATCTGACAATTGCCTCGTACAATTTTAACAAAACCTTTTATATTCCATTCCATTTGCCTTCTTCGTTACCCAATGAACTTGGATGCTTGCTTTTTGTGATTCGTAGACGAGAATATTTAAATCCCTCTGTTCCGTAGCTTTCTGCAGTCATTCTCCATTAAATAATAACCAGCTTTTCTATTCTTCCTGCCAAAATACATTAGCTCAGATTTCCCTGCATTATATTCCATCTGCGAAGTTTTTGCCCATTTGCTTAGCCTGTCAATATCTCTCTGCAGACTTTTTGATTAATCCTTACTAGTTGCCTTCCCACATGGTTTTGTGTCATCAGCTACAGTATATTCTCTTTCCTCATTCAAGGCATTAATGTATTTCATAAATAATTGTGTCCCCAGCACTAATCTGTGCGGCGCTCCGCTAGCTGCAGGTTGCCAGTCTGAAAATGCCTCCCTTGTCCCAATTCTGTCTTCTATGAGTGAGCCAGTCCTCTGTTCTTGATAATATACAACAGCAACATCATGGACTATTATCTTATTAAGTAGCCTAATGTGTTATAGCTCATCAAAACCCTTGTGAAAATCTGGGCACCTACATACCTCGCAAAATTGTATCAAAATTGTGAAGTGTGACCTCACTTTGATGAAGCCATGCTGATCAAACCTTACATTTCCAAGTGGAGATGAATTCTCTCCTCCAGAATTTCCCCAGTTGTTTCCCTCCCACTGATATGAGATTCATTGGTCTGTAATTCCTGGTGTATCTCTCTCTCTCCTTGAAAAATGGTACCACATTAGTTGTCCTCTACCAATTCCCCTGTAGCCAGAGAAGAATTCAAAGTTTGGGTCAGAGCCCCTGTGATTTCCTCTCATCTCTTATTGTGGCATATGATACAACCCCTTCAAACCTAGAGAATTATCTACTTTTAGGCCTAGCAAAGCCTCACTCCCTGTGTCAGTCTGCTCAAGTACCTCAGTCCCTGTCCCCAAGTTCTCTACCTCCATCTTCCTCCTCTTGAATGTAGACTAAAGTGAAACACTCTGCCAGTGTCCTTCTGTACGGTATAAAGTTTTCCCCCGGACCCTAATGGGCCCCATTCTTTCTCTGGTTATCTTCTTCCCCTAAATGTACTTGTGAAATATCTTGGGATCTGTCAAATTTTATCTTCATGTTTTTTCATGCGCCTGTTTCCTCCTAACTGCTTCAAGTTCCCTCTGAGCTTTCTATACTCCACTAAGGCCTCCATCATTTGCTCCCTTTGTACCTACTAAAAGCCTCTTTTTTTTTTGTTCTTAACCAATTCTGAATATTCCTACACATCCAGGGTTCTTTGTCTTGTTATTTCCAAATTTCATCCCAAAGGAAACATGTTGGGCCTCTGCTTTCCCCATTTTCTTCCCAATCACACGTTCACTTTCTACTGTAGAATTTGCCAGACGTAGCTGAACCTGGTCTACTTTGGTCAGATCCTCCTTTATTTTAATAACATCTGCCTTCCTCCGATCCAAAATTTTTTTTTTGCAATCTACCATTTTCCTTTTCATAACAGTGGTTGCTATCACTATATTCTCCCCACTACCACCTTAAACACCTTGGCAACTTTGTTCTCAAGAATTAGATCTGGGACTGGACTGTCCCTTGATGGACCTTCCATATGTTGACACAATAAACTCTGCTGAACACGTATTTAGAAATCCAACTCCTCTTTACACTGTGCACTTTACACTCGATAACAAGGTGGACATTATTTTAAAAAGAAAGGTTTAGAGGGGATTAGAGGAAAACCTTTTTCATCCAGAGGGGTCTGAAATGCACTCTCTGGGATTATAGTTGAGACGGGAAATCTCAGAATCTTTAAAAAGCACTTGACGTGTCATTACGTTCAAGGCTATGACCTAGTGTGTTGACAGTGGGTCTAGTGTATATAATAGTATGTCCTTGATAGCGCAGACTCAGTGGGTTGAAGGGCCTCATATATTGTATGATTCACTGATTATGACTATCCCAAACAATGTTGAGGAAGTTGAAATCCCCTGGTATAGTTACCATCTTAATATTGCACACCTCAACATGAGCAATACAGCGTGAAGTTCCAAAATTTACCACGATTGCCAAGCTTGCAGGAGCCCAAACAATGAGGATGATTCCGATCAGCTGCAATAGGCCAACAGAATGGGAAATGACATGGCAGGTAGAGTTCAACACAGCAAAATGTGAGGGGATCTGGGATACAGTGTGGTTTAGTCAGCAGTGGCCCTCCTTCTGAGTCAGAAATGTCGGTGTGATTCTCACTCCGAGACAGAAGGACCCAGTATTCAGTGCAGGAAAGCAAACTTGTGTGGTAATGAATCCTCAGCCTGGATCGACGGGTTAGGTTAGTGGCAGATATATCTACGAAATCAAAAGATGATAATTGCAAAGAGTGGTGATCTTTGCTCACTGTTCTGAGTTCGGTCACTAGACCCGAAACGTTAACTCTATTTTTCCCTTCACGGATGCTGCCAGACCTACTGGGATTTTCCAGCAACTTTTCGCTTGTTGTTGTCGTTGATCAACTTGCATTGTGTTACCCCATATAAAATGGGAAATGTCCAAGGAAAAAGAAAACGATGCATGAGGTGAAGCAGTTTAACTAAAGGGATAGTGGCAAACAATAAATACTCGAAACACATTGTTCCAAAGAGTGTGTGAGGACTGAAAAACCCAGGAATGTAGGGGTCATAAAGCCATAAAATGAAGGAATGGAAGTAGGTTTTTTGGCCCATTGAATTTGCTTCACCATTCGATCAGATCATGGCTCTCTCTGTTTTGAATATTCTTAGTAACCCAGCTTCAACAGGCCTCTGGAGTAGACAATTCCACAAAATCAAGCCCACAAAGGAAATAAATTCATCTTCATCCCTGTCTTAAATATGTCACGCCTTATTCTGAGATGATGCCCTTTGGCCGTAGATTCTCCTCCAAGAAGAACCAAACTTTCTGCATCGACACTAACAGGTCCCCTAAGAATCCTGTATGTTTTAATAAGGTAACCTTTTACTCTTCTAAATTCTAAAGAGTACAAGTCCAACCTATGAGACCTCCTTAGAAAGAAGATCCTTCTGTACCTAGAATCGACTTAGTTAACCTTCTCTGGACTGCCTCCAATGTTGAGATTTCTTTCCTTTGATAAAGGGCCAAAAGTATTTGCTGTGTTTGAGATGTGGTCTGTCTAGTACTTTGTATTGTTTTAGCAATACTTCCCTCTTCTTTTATTCCATTCCTTCTAAAGGCCAACAGGAGACTTCCTTGTTAGTTGCTGAGCATGGTTGCTAACTTCTTATGATTCATGCACAAGGACCTCCAAATTCCTCCTGTACTGCAGCTTTCTGCAATCTTTTTCCATTTTAATAACAGATAGCTCTTTTATTCTTCTTGCCAAAGTGCACAACCTGACATTTTCCACATTATATTCCATCTGCCAAGTTTGTGGCCATTCACTTTCCACGGAAACATAAGAAGTAGAATGAGAAATGGGCCATTTGGCCCTTCAGGCTTGCTTTATCATTCATTATGAATATATCCAATCATCCAACACAGTAGCCTGTTCCTCCTTTAACCTTATATCCTGTGATCCACTTAGTTCCAAGTGCTAAACCCAAACTCCTTTTTGAAACTGTGCAATGTTTTAGCATTGATTGATTTCTGTGGTAGTGAATTCTGTAGGCTCATCAGTCTCTGGGTGAAGAAATATCTCCTCATCTTCGTTTAAGGGTATGAAGAATGACTGTGACTCCTTTGTTCTGTACATCCCTGCCATCAAGAACATCTGCCCTCCATTTGACTTGACTGGTCCTGGAAGAATTTTAAGCTTCGATGAGAAGCCCCTTCATTCTTCTGAATGCCAGTGGTATAATCTTATCTGACGCAACCTCTCCTAATATGCCAGTCTGCCTTCCAGGAATCAGTCTGCTAAACCTTTGCTGCACTGCCCCTAGAGCAAGAGTGTGCTTCCTCAGATAAAGAGGCCAAAACTGCACGTAATATTCTTGGTATGTAATTGCAGCAAGACATCCCCACTCCTGAATGCAAATTCTCTCACTATGAAGGCCCTTCTGCTATTTGCCATCTTTACTGCTTGCTGCACCTGCATGCTTACCTTCAATGACTGAAGTACAGGTTTGCCCAGATCTTATTCTACATACCCATGTCTTAATTTATATCCATTCAGTTTTTGCCTTTCCGTTTTTGCTCCCAAAGTGGATAATCTAACATATATTCGTGTAATACTGTATCTGTCTCACATTTGCCCAGTCATTCAGCTTGTCCCAATGACACTGAAGCATCTCTGCATCCTCCTTACAGCTCACCCTCTCATCCAGCTTTGTGTCACCTGCAGATGTGGAGATATTGCATTTGATTCCTTCGTTTGAATAGGTGGGTAGCCGGAGTCTGAGCACAGATCCTTGTGACACACCACCTGAGTCTGCCTTTGGAAAAAGACCATTTATTCCAATCCTTTGATACTTGCTGACCAGTTTTATTTCCATCTCAATATACTACGGCAATCCCATGGGCTTTAATTTAAAGCACTAATCTCTTATGTGGGATTTTGTTAAAAGCCTTCTGAAAGCCCAAAGAAACCACATCCAGTGGTTCCACCCTCATCAACTGAATGAGTTACATCCACAAAGAATCCCCTAAAAATTTTCAAGTGTGATTTCCCTCTGTCCCTTTCATAAATCCCTGCTGTCCCTGTTTGATCTTGCCACAGATCAGCTGTTAAATATTTTATAGTAAAGAGACCTGAAATTCCTCCACCCAGTGAATCCATTGTTCCTGGTATTATGGCAGGGTGTGGGAATGTCCTTGGTTGCCTGAGGAGCCTGGTACTGCTAGAGAAACCGGGTTTCAAAACTTATGAAGAAATGGTAGGAATAGTGGCAGCTGAGAGATGAGCACCAACACAGACTTACAACTGCCATTGGTGTGAAAGAGCACTTCACTCAACAGCAAATTGCTGGTATAAATTAGTCGTATGCAGAAACTGCGGCAATAAAGGGCCCATTGAATGGGTGTGTTTGAGAAAGAAATATGAACAGAGTACAGCAAAAATACTGAAAGTGAAGAGTAGGAAAAAAATCTACATGGTACAATGACAGCATGGATAATCTGCTAGTTTCACTGGGAGGACCATGGCTGGAAAAAAAATCAAACTCAGTTGGGTTGAACTGAGTTGCTTGTCAGATTCTGAAACTGATTCATTGCAAAATTCTAAAGAAGTGTGCCATTATTTTCATCGGGATCTGGGAGACATGGGGAAGACCTCTGTCGAATTGAAAATCAAGTATGAGAGTCAAGCAAAATGTTGCAAGGCAGGATCAGTGCCTCGTGCAATCAGACTAAAGGTTGAGGCAGAATTAAACCTACTTGACAGGGCTCAGAAAGGATTTCCAATGATGTTGCCAGGGTGGAGGATTTGAGCTATGGGGAGGCTGATTAGACTACTTGGCCTGCAGTTTTGGAGGCTGAGGGGAGAACTTGGAGGTTTATAAAATCATGAGGGGCATGGATAGGATGAGTAGCCAAGGTCTTTTCCTTCAAGTAGTGGAGTCAAAAACTAGACGGCACAGCTTTAAGGTGAGGGGGAAAGATTTAAAATGAACGTAAGGGGCAACGTTTTCCAAGCCGAGGATGGTGTGTGTAAGGAATGAGCTGCCAGAGGAAGTGGTGGAAGCAGGTACAATTAGGATATTTAAAAAGCACTTGGATGGGTACATGAATAGGAAGGGTTTAGAGGATATGGGCCAAATACTGGTAAATGGGATTAGATTAATTTAGGATATTCTGTTCGCGTAGATGAGTTGGACCAAAGTGTTCTGTTTCGATGCTGTACGCCTCTATGACACTATGACCATAATTGAGTGACACTGGTCAAGATTGGAATCCTTGAATCCAAAAATGATTGGCCCACACCTATCATTCCACTGATAGATGGAGTATACATCTGCGTTGCTTACAAGTTCGCTACTAATCCAGCACTATGTGCTGAGCAGTATGCTTTGCTTGTAATCGATGACCTACTTGTTGGACCAGCTAGTGGTCTGCTTTTCAGTAAGATTGACCTTAGTCAAGTCTATCTCCAGATGAATAGAGATCCTAAGTCACGGGAATACTTGATTATTGTGACACGTAAAGTAGTATTCAAAAACAAGAGATTTCCATTTGAAATCCATCTGTGCTTGGATTATTCGAACATGCCATGGATCAGATTTGAAGTGGATTGAAAGGAGTCCAGTGTTACCAAGACAATATTTTACTCACAGGGAGAACCTAAAAAAGAGCATCCTCACAAGTTAGATTTGAAGAAGTGAGGAAAACTGACTGTGATTTTTAAAAAAAGATTTCCATACAATACTAAGGCCATATCATTGATGCCATGGCATTATACAAGTCCCCTTCAAAAGTAAAAACTGAAGTTCACTGTGGGATGCTGTAAATCAGACACTTAGGAGAGAATGCTGAAGGATTTTAGATTACCCTTGCCAAATGAGTTGACAACAAACAGTCCTTATGTAGACATTTTCTACTTTGAGCAAGTAGGGAACACTGTGGCAACGGTAGGACAAATTAAGAGAGACAGTCAAAATAACCCACGACTACGTGAGTGGTGGGTGTGGTACTGCAAATGGAGCAACCGGAACTGAAACCACATGTCATGTGGAAGCTAGAACTATCTATACAAGGAGGAGGTCTCCTGTGGGGAATGAGGGTCATCACTCCACCACAGCTGAGGAAACGCACGTTAAAGGTCAGGATCGGGATTCCCAGAAGGTATGTTGCCTCCCTGGTGCCAGGGTCCAGGACGTCTCCGATCGGGTGTATAAGGTTCTAAAAAGGGAGGGCGAACAGCGAGAAATCGTGTTACATATTGGGATTAATGATATAGCCAGAAAAAGGATTGAGGATATAAAAAGTGATTTCAGAGAGTTAGGATGGAAGCTGCAAAGCAGGACGAACAGAGTAGTGTTCTCTCGTTTACTACCGGTGCCACGAGATAGCGAGGCGAGGAACAGGGAGCGGGCGCAGCTTAACACGTGGCTGCGCAGCTGGTGTAGGAGGGAGGGCTTCAGATATGTAGACAATTGGGATGCCTTCTGGGGAAGGTGGGACCTGTACAAGATGGACGGGTTGCATCTGAACTAGAAGGGGACCAATGTCCTGGGTGGAAGGTTTGCTCGAGTAGTTTGAGAGGGTTTAAACTAGTATGGCAGGTGGGTGGGAACCTGAGCTGTATACCGGAGGTGAGAGTTGATGCAGGTGAGGCAGTAGCAAGAGGTAGACCAGCTAGTGGGAAGGATTTTCCCGGGAAGAAACCAAGGGATCAGTTAAAGTGTGTTTGCTTTAACTCAAGGAGTATCAGGAATAAAAGTGATGAACTTAGAGCATGGATCAGTACCTGGTGCTATGATGTTGTGGCCATAACAGAGACATGGGTTTCTCAGGGGCAGGAACGGTTGCTGGATATTCCAGGGTTTAGAGCATTTAAAAAGAATAGGGAGGGGGGAAAAAGAGGAGGCGGTGTAGCACTACTAATCAGAGAGGGTATCACAGCTACAGAAGCTTCCATTGTCGAGGAAGATCTGCCTACCGAGTCAGTGTGGGTAGAAATTGGGAACAGCAAGGGAGTAGTCACCTCGTTAGGGGTTGACTGCAGGCCCCCCAGTAGCAGCAGGGAGATTGAAGAAAGCATAGGTCGGCAGATTTTGGTAAAGTGCGGACGTAGTAGGGTTGTTGTAATGGGTGACTTTAACTTTCCCAATATTGATTGGAACCTCCTTCGAGCAGGAGATTTGAATGGTGCTGTTTTTGTAAGGTGTGTTCAGGAGGGTTTCCTAACTCAGTACGTTGACAGGCCGACGAGGGGAGAGGCCATTCTAGACTTGGTGCTCGGAAACGAGCCGGGGCAGGTCTCAGATCTTGTGGTGGGAGAGCATTTTGGTGATAGTGACCATAACTGCCTCACGTTGTACATAGCTATGGAGAAGGAGAGGATTAGACAAAATGCGAAGATATTTAATTGGGGAAGAGGAAACTATGATGCGATTAGACATGAGTTGGGAAGCATGGACTGGGAGCAATTGTTCCATGGTAAGGGCACTATAGACATGTGGAGACTGTTTAAGGAACAGTTGTTGTGAGTGATGAGTAAATATGTCCCTCTGAGACAGGCAAGAAGGGGTATGATAAAGGAACCTTGGATGATGAGAGCTGTGGAGCTTCTCATCAAAAGGAAGAAGGTGGATGCTTTGGAGAGGGTTCAGAGGAGGTTGACCAGGATGCCGCCTGGACTGGAGGGCTTATCTTATAAAGAGAGATTGACTGAGCTCGGACTCTTTTCATTGGAGAAAAGGAGGAGGAGAGGGGACCTAACTGAGGTTTACAAGATAATGAGAGGCATAGATAGAGTTGATAGCCAGAGACTATTTCCCAGGGCAGAAATGGCTGACACGAGGGGTCATAGTTTTAAGCTGGTTGGAGGAAAGTATAGAGGGGATGTCAGAGGCGGGTTCTTTACACAGAGAGTTGTGAGAGCACGGAATGCGTTGCCAGCAGCAGTTGTGGAAGCAAGGTGATTGGAGACTTTTAAGAGACTGCTGGACATGCATATGGTCACAGAAATTTGAGGGTGCTTACATGAGGATCAATGGTTGGCACAACATCGTGGGCTGAAGGGCCTGTTCTGTGCTGTACTGTTCTATGTTCTATGTAGCTTACATAAGGTGGACGAAGCTAGGGTCAAGCTCAGTTCTAGAGGATTACAGGCAGGCGAGGAAAGAGCTCAAAAATGGTCTGAGGAGAGCCAGGAGGGGGCACGAGAAAGGCTTGGCAGAACGGATTAGGGAGAACACAAAGGCATTTTACACTGAGGTGAGGAATAAGAGAATGGTCAAAGAAAGAGTCGGGCCGATCAGGGATAGCATAGGGAACTTGTGTGTGTGGAGTCTGAGGTGGTAGGGGAAGCCCTAAATGAGTTTTTTGCTTCTGTCTTTACGAAAGAAACCAACTTTGTAGTGAATGAAACCTTTGAAGAGCAGGTGTGCATGCTGGAATGGATAGAGATAGAGGAAGCTGACGTGCTGAAAGTTTTGTCAAACATTAAGATGGACAAGTTGCCAGGCCTGGACCAGATTTGTCCCCGGCTGCTTTGGGAAACGAGAAATGCAATTGCTTCGCCACTTGCGAAGATCTTTGCATCCTCGCTCTCCACTGGAGTCGTACCTGAGGACTGGAGAGAGGCAAATGTAATTCCTCTCTTCAAGAAAGGAAATAGAGAAATCCCCGGCAGTTACAGACCAGTAAGTCTCACGCCTGTCGTCTGCAAGGTGTTCGAAAGGATTCTGATGGATAGGATTTCTGACCATCTGGAAGAGCATGGCTTGATTAAATGCAGTCAACACGGCTTTGTGAGGGGCAGGTCATGCCTCACAAACCTTATTGAGTTCTTTGAGGATGTGACTAGAAAAGTTGATGAGGGTCGAGCTGTGGATGTCGTGTATATGGACTTCAGCAAGGCATTTGATAAGGTTCCCCATGGTAGGCTCATTCAGAAGGTCAGGAGGAATGGGATACAGGGGAACTTAGCTGTCTGGATACAGAATTGGTTGGCCAACAGAAGACAGCGAGTGGTAGTAGAAGGAAAATATTCTGCCTGGAAGTCAGTGGTGAGTGGTGTTCCACAGGGCTCTTGGTCCTTGGGCCTCTACTGTTTGTAATTTTTATTAATGACTTGGATGAGGGGATTGAAGGATGGGTCAGCAAGTTTGCAGATGACACGAAGCAAGGAGGTGTCGTTGACAGTATAGAGGGCTGTTGTAGGCTGCAGCGGGACATTGACAGGATGCAGAGATGGGCTGAGAGGTGGCAGATGGAGTTCAACCTGGATAAATGCGAGGTGATGCATTTTGGAAGGTCGAATTTGAAAGCTGAGTACAGGATTAAGGATAGAATTCTTGGCAGTGTGGAGGAACAGAGGGATCTTGGTGTGCAGATACATAGATGCCTTAAAATGGCCACCCAAGTGGACAGGGTTGTCAAGAAAGCATATGGTGTTTTGGCTTTCATTAACAGGGGGATTGAGTTTAAGAGTCGTGAGATCTTGTTGCAGCTCTGTAAAACTTTGGTGAGACCGCACTTGGAATAATGCGCCCAGTTCTGGTCGCCCTATTATAGGAAAGATGTGGATGCTTTGGAGAGGGTTCAGAGGAGGTTTACCAGGATGCTGCCTGGACTGGAGGGCTTATCTTATGAAGAGAGGTTGACTGAGCTCGGTCTCTTTTCATTGGAGAAAAGGAGGAGGAGAGGGGACCTAATTGAGGTATACAAGATAATGAGCGGCATAGATAGAGTTGATAGCCAGAGACTATTTCCCAGGGCAGAAAAGGCTAACATGAGGGGTCATAATTTTAAGCTGGTTGGAAGAAAGTATAGAGGGGATGTCAGAGGCGGGTTTTTTACACAGCGAGTTGTGAGAGCATGGAATGCGTTGCCAGCAGCAGTTGTGGAAGCAAGGTGATTGGAGACATTTAAGAGACTGCTGGACATGCATATGGTCACAGAAATTTGAGGGTGCTTACATGAGGATCAATGGTTGGCACAACATTGTGGGCTGAAGGGCCTGTTCTGTGCTGTACTGTTCTATGTTCTATGTTCTATGCAATGAGAAGGGAATCATTGCCAATCTAGCTGTGCAAGATTTCTTGGAGATGAGTGACCATAACATGATAGAATTTTTAAAATCAGGATGGAGAGTGAGAGAGTTGATTTTGAGACCAGGATGCTGTATCTTAATCATGAAAGCTGAAGATATGAGGCATGAAGTTAGCCTTGATAGATAGGAAAGAGTTGCTTAAAGGGATGTCAGTGGATAGGCAATGGCAAACATTTAAGGAACACGTCGGGGGACTGCAACAACTGTTTAATCCTGTCTGGCATTAAAGCAAAATGGGTAAGAGGGCCAATCCATGACTTAACAAAGGAAATTAGCGATAGAATCTGATCCAAGTAAACGACATTTGAGGATTGGCAGCAATTTCGAATTTAGCAAAGAAGGACCAAGGGATTGATTAAGAAGGAGTAAATGCAGTACAAATGTAAGCATACAGGGAACATAAAGACTGACACAAAGAGTTTCTATAGACACGTGAAGAGAAAGCGACTGCTAAAGACAAATGTTAGGAAGGGCGTTGACCAGTCAAGGGAAGACGGACAGGTCAAGGAAGCATGGATGAGGCTTGTAGGTAGGAGGTGGGGTGGGGGTTAGGGTGTAACTCTAACCCTAAACCTAGCCCTAACCCAAACTCTCAGTCTAATCCCCACTCCACCTCCTACCTACCAGCGTAATCCCCGCCTCCTTGACCTGTCTGCCTTCCCTTGACTGACGAACCCCCATCTTAACTCCTCACCAACACTCACTTTTACTGGCTCCATCGCTGACTCTTTGATCTGTCTGTTTCCTCTCCACCTACCTTCTACTCTATCCATCTTCTATCCACCTCCCCTTCTCGCTTTATTTATTTCAGAATCCCCTTCCCCTCTCCCATTTCTGAAGAAGGGCCCAAACCTGAAACGCCATCTTTCCTGCTCCTCTGATACCGCTTGGCCAGCTGTGTTCATCCAGCTCCACACCTTGTTATCTCAGATTCTCCAGCATTGGCAGTTCCTACCATCTCTGAAATGGTATGTTGGCCTTCATTCCGAGAGGTTTTGAGTACCGGAGCCAGAATGTGTTTTTGCAGTTGCACAGCGCCTTCGTGAAGCCGCACCTAGAATATAGTGTGTGCAGTTTTGTGCTCCCTTTCTGCAGAAGGATGCTGTTACTCTCTTAGTTTATCAGTGCACCGAATGTTTATCAGGCTGATTCGGGGGATGGCAGATCTGATGTATGATCAGAAATTGACTCGGTTAGGATTGTTTTCGCTGGAATTCAAATGAATGAGGTGGATCACACAGAGACTTATAAAATTCGAACAGGACTGGACAGGATAGATGCAGTTCCCAGTGGTGGGTGTGTCCAGAACCAGGGGTCACAGTATGACGATTCAGGATAGACGATTTAGGATGCTTGTGAGGAGGTATTTCTTGACCCAAGGAATGGTGAGCCCGTGGAAATCATTACCAAAGGAAGTAATTGATGGTAAAACATTGAACGTATTCAAGACATGGCTAGATATAACACTTGGGGTGAATGGGATCAAAGGTTATGGAGAGAAAGCAGGATTAGGCGATTGAGTTGGATGATCAGTCATGATCAGAAGGAATGGTGGAGCAGACTCGGAGAGCCAATTGGCCTCCTCCCTGCTCCTATCTTCCATGTTTACAATAGCCACTCTCTGAAATGCAAAGCTTGAGCAATTGTGCAACTTTGAACTGGGTGCTGGTAGTTTGGTCAGTAACGAAGTTAGGTAAGGCTCGGCAGGACAGTGCTTGTTGCTGTTTCTAACATTTTCACCCTGTAGGACTTGGTCCTTGCTGTGCTTCAATGGAAGAAGTTAGCTAATTGGAGATATCTGCAAGTTGTTAAGGTTCCAATGGTTTAAAGTGATTTGGGGAAGTGTGGTATTGTTCATAAAGAACATCATGAAGATAAATAAGATAAAAGAGAAAAGAATGACGAGAGTAAGATGAGGGCCAATCAACCATAATAGTGGGAAGATGTGTGTGGAGTCAGAGGAGATAGGGGAAGCACGAAATGAATATTTTTCAACAGTATTCACTCTAGAAAACGACAATGTTGTCGAGGAGAATACTGAGATACAGGCTACTAGAGTAGGTGGGATTGAGGTTCACAAGGAAGAGGTATTAGAAATCCTACAGAGGGTGAAGATAGATAAGTCCCCTGGGCCGGATGGGATTTATCCTAGGATCCTCTGGGAAGCCAGGGAGGAGATTGCCGAGCCGTTGCCATTGATCTTTAACTCGTCATTGTCTACAGGAATAGTGCCACATGATTGGAGGATTGCAAATGTGGTTCCCCTGTTCAAGAAAGGGAGTAGAGACAACCCTGGTAATTATAGACCAGTGAGCCTTACTTCAGTTGTTGGTAAAGTGTTGGAAAAGGTTATAAGGGATAGGATTTATAATAATCTGGAAAGGATTAAACCGATTAGGGATAGTCAGCACGGTTTTGTGAAGGGAAGTTCGTGCCTCACAAACCTTATTGAGTTAGAACATAGAACATAGAACAGTACAGCACAGAACAGGCCCTTCAGCCCACAATGTTGTGCCGACCATTGATCCTCATGTATGCACCCTCAAATTTCTGTGACCATATACATGTCCAGCAGTCTCTTAAATGACCCCAATGACCTTGCTTCCACAACTGCTGCTGGCAACGCATTCCATGCTCCCACAACTCTCTGCGTAAAGAACCTGCCTCTGACATCCCCTCTATACTTTCCTCCAAACAGCTTAAAACTATGACCCCTCGTGCTAGCCATTTCTGCCCTGGGAAATAGTCTCTGGCTATCAACTCTATCTATGCCTCTCATTATCTTGTATACCTCAATTAGGTCCCCTCTCCTCCTCCTTTTCTCCAATGAAAAGAGACCGAGCTCAGTCAACCTCTCTTCATAAGATAAGCCCTCCAGTCCAGGCAGCATCCTGGTAAACCTCCTCTGAACCCTCTCCAAAGCATCCACATCTTTCCTATAATAGGGCGCCCAGAACTGGACGCAGTATTCCAAGTGCGGTCTAACCAAAGTTTTATAGAGCTGCAACAAGATCTCACGACTCTTAAACTCAATCCCCCTGTTAATGAAAGCCAAGACACCATATGCTTTCTTAACAACCCTGTCCACTTGGGTGGCCATTTTAAGGGATCTATGTATCTGCACACCAAGATCCCTCTGTTCCTCCACGCTGCAAATTTACGAACCCATCCTTCTACGCCCTCATCCAGGTCATTTTAAAAAAATGACAAACAGCAGTGGACCCAACACCGACCAACACCGAGTTCTTTGAGAAGGTGACCAAACAGGTAATGAGAGTAAACCGGTTGATGTGGTGTATATGGATTTCAGCAAGGCATTCGATAAGGTTTCCCACAGGAGGCTCTTGTACAAAATGCGGAGGAATGGAATCGTGGGAGACATAGCAGTTTGGATCGGAAATTGGCTTGCTGAAAGAAGACAGAGGGTGGGAGTTGATGGGAAATGTTCATCCTGAAGACCAGTTACTAGTGGTGTACCACAAGGGTCGGTGTTGGGTCCACTGCTGTTTGTCATTTTTTTAAAATGACCTGGATGAGGGCGTAGAAGGATGGGTTCGTAAATTTGCAGACAACACTAAGGTCGGTGGAGTTGTGGATAGTGTCGAATGTTGCTGTAGTTTGCAGAGAGACATAGATCGGCTGCAGAGCTGAGCTGAGAGGTGGCAAATGGAGTTTAATGCAGACAAGTGTGAGGTGATGCACTTTGGTAGGAGTAACCAGAAGGCAAAGTACTGGGCTAATGGTAAGATTCTTAGTAGTGTAGATGAGCAGAGAGATCTCGGTGTCCATGTACACAGATCCTTGAAAGTTGCCACCCAGGTTGACAGGGCTGTTAAGAAGGCATACAGTGTTTTAGCTTTTATTGATAGAGGGATCAAGTTCCGGAACCAAGATGGCATGCTGCAGCTGTACAAAACTCTGGTGTGGCTGCACTTGGAGTACTGTGTACAGTTCTGGTCACCGCATTACAGGAAGGATGTGGAAGCTTTGGAAAGGGTGCAGAGGAGATTTACTAGGATGTTGCCTGGTATGGAGGGAAGGTCTTACGAGGAAAGGCTGAGGGACTTGAGGCTGTTTTTCTTCGAGACAAGAAGGTTGAGAGGTGACTTAATTGAGACATATAAGATAATCAGAGGGTTAGATAGGGTGGCTATGAGAGCCTTTTCCCTGGGATGGTGACGGCGAGCACGAGGGGGCATTGCTTTAAATTGAGGGGTGAAAGATAGAGGACAGATGTCAGAGGTAGTTTGTTTTCTCAGAGAGTATTAAGGGAATGAAACGCTTTACCTGCAACTGTAGTAGATTCGCCAACTTTAGGTACATGTAAGTCGTCATTGGATAAGCATATGGACGTACATGGAATAGTGTCGGTTAGATGGGCTTCAGATCAGTATGACAGGTCGGCACAACATCGAGGGCCAAGGGCCTGTACTGTACTGTTATGTTCTATGTTCTATAAACAATTGCACCTCCCAGTCGCAAACCATTTTAACTCCCCCTCCCATTCTTTTGACGACCTGTCCATCATGGGCTTCCTGCAGTGCCACAATGATGCCACCCGAAGGTTGCAGGAACAGCAACTCATATTCCGCTTTGGAACCCTGCAGCCCAATGGTCTGAATGTGGGCTTCATAAGTTTTAAAATCTCCCCCTCCCCCACTGCATCCCATAACCTGCCCAGCTCGTCTCCTCCCCCAACTGCATCCCAAATCCAGCCCAGCTCATCCCCGCCTCCCTAACCTGTTCTTCCTCTCACCTAACCCCTCCTCCCACCTCAAGCCGCACCTCCATTTCCGACCGACTATCTCATCCCGCCTCCATGACCTGTCTGTCCTCCCCGGACTGACCTATCCCCTCTCCACCTCCCCACCTACACTCTCTTCTCCACCTATCTTCTCCTCTATCCATCTTCAGTCCGCCTCCCCGTCTCTCCCTATTTATTTCAGAACCCTCTCCCCATCCCCGTCTCTGATGAAGGGTCTCGGCCCAAAACTTCAGCTTTTGTGCTCCTGAGATGCCACTTGGCCTGTTGTGTTCGTCCAGCTTCACACTTTGTTGTCTTGGATTCTCCAGCATCTGCAGTTCCCATTATCTCTCCTTTCAGCCCAACTGCCTATTTTCTGTTCTTTGACCAATTCTGAAAACATGCTAATATACTATCCCAAAATTATGTGTTTTTTCTTATATTAGGTAAACTTCGGGCGATATTTTTTCAAGTGCCATTTTAAAATCTAAACACAATACATCTACTGGTTCTGTTTTATCTATCCTGTCTGTTACTTACTCAAAGAAATTTTAAAAAATTGCCAGGCACAATTTCCCCACCATGAAGCTTTGCTGACTTTGCTTGATTATATTATCTGCTTCCACTGTTATGGACTCGATCAAATCTCCACACATAGGTATCAAGGAGACAACATAGACTCAAACTTTTATTTAAAGACAATTCTAAGGTGCTGTGTTCCAGATGTAAATCGATTGGGCACACCACTCAGCTTTAAGCAAAACCACTTTCCCCCCAGTTAAAATGCAAGCAAAAGAAAGAAGAATTAAGATTAGTTTAACTCTACTGGAAAACTTAATTGAATAATATATTACTTAACTACCAAACAACAACTGTTCCAATATAATAATATCCCACAAACACATCTTGGCAAAGGCAAAGTCAGTAAAACAGATTGTCTCACATGATTCTGGTAGCAGAAAGAGAACCCCTGCTTTTAGCTGTAACAGAGAGAGAGAGAGAGAGAGAGATAACAGCTTCCACAGCCAACTTCAAACCTCAACAACTGTCGAAATCTCAACGAAAACCTCGGTTCTGTGGGAGCCTGACATGACCCATTCATTCTGAGATAGTAAGAACTGCTGATGCTGGAGAATCTGAGATAACAAGGTGTAGAGCTGGATGAACACAACAGGCCATGCAGCATCAGAGGAGCAGGAAAGCTGATGTCTTGGCTGAGACCCTTCTTTGGAAATTACCCATTCATGCATGCTGCTTTTGTTGTGACAACTTCCAAAAAATAAAACCCCAAGGCCTCACGAGTTGTTTATTGGTTTAGAGAAGAACACAAGCCAGGACAAAATACACCTCTTAAAACCATAGTATTGCCAGACCACATGACCTGCTGTTGCAGCTTTTACAACAGACTGCAATATTTTCCCAATGAGAGGTTGCCTATTTTTTGTCATCCTTCCTTTTCATATCAAGTTGTTCCATTGGCAGTATTCCCATCTACTGCTTGAAATGTTCCAGATTCCCGGGATATTTGGAAGATGACTGTCGGTGCATCCAGTATCTCTGTGGCTACACCTTTTAATATCCTAGTGCAGAGTACATCAGGTCCAGGATACCTCTCGACCTTTAGCCCCATTAGTTTCCCGAGCACCTTTTCTCTGGTGATATTTCCTGTCTGCTTTTTGCTCTTTGTTCACTAAATATTTTTGAGATGGTATTTGTGCCTTTTGCTGTGAAGACTGACATAAAGTATTTATTTGTCTCATTTGCCATTTCCTGATTCCCCATTATTATTTTTGCAGCCTTCATTCTTTAAGGGATCTGCGTTCACTTTGACCTCTTCCTTCATTTGTTCAAATAAGCTCTTATTGTCTGTTTCTTTTCTATTTCTCAGCTTTGAAATCTTTCCTTATTTCTGGTTTCCCACTAACCTTGGGCACTGACTGTTGAATTGGCAGAACATTGGAGAGAATGCTGAGGATATGGAAGTTTTGGTCTGATAAATAGTACTCGACATGGTGCTGTTGCCCCAGCTCCTGCTCAGGTCTCTCCCAGTTGAAATGCCAAATAGGAGCCTGCCCATGCTCTTCACATCTGCCCTGCAGCATTAAATGGCTGGAGGCAGGACATCAGGCACCCTCTTGGATGGAAGTTCTACCTTGTCAAACTCCTGGCCACTTAGAGCTCAGAAGAGTCTGAAGTTGCTGATGGCTGGAGGGCGGGTCCCCGACGAGAGGTACAGAGTGGTCGAGGGTTGTTAGGGGTTGTTGAAAGGTTGGATGAGAGTTTAAGGGTGTGAAGTGCCTAGGATCAGGCCAAGGGGCCTGCGAATGAGGTTCCCCTTCCAACTCACGTTTTCTAGGCTGGATTATGCATCTAAAGCTGACTGTCTTTCTGATTGACATCTATCTCCTTAGGCAATAGAGGGGATCTCTTAAATTGCCATCAATTGGTCTCAGCAGGCCAAAGGATAGGCAGGCTGCTTGACAGTTCCCCAGAACTTCCACACATATACACACAGTGCCCTCCAGATTTTATGTGTTTCTTCCCACCTTTGTATCTGTGGGATGGGGCTGTATAATCGAGCTCATGCAGTGCTAAAACAAAGAAGTTATCCTGAACCTTGAAATAGGACTGGAATGATGCAGCCAAATCTGGTGACTAAACTTCAAGGGTAATAATTTTGGTAGTATTGAATAATAATGATGAAATTTACCCAACGTATTTTAGGAATGTGACATTTTATCAACAAATTTAGCTAATGCTATTTTCATTGGAGTACAGGGGATTAATAAGTAGTTAATGAAACATAAAGGATTATGATCAGTTGGGGTAAAATAAACGTGGAAAGGCGGTGTTCCCATGGCTGATGGATGATGTTACAAGGAGAAGGGAATGCATTCATGTTTTGGGGAAAAGATGTAGGGGTTGTAAAGAGGAATTTTTTTGAAGCAGTCAATGTTCATGGGCCAGGATCTTGCTGCCTGTGGAAGGGTTAGAAGCCGAGAAAATCAATGATTTCAGTCACATGAATGCATATCTCTGGGCGCTTCATTCCTCACATTGCCATTAGATTTTATTTATGGAGGTTCTGTTATATTTCGAGTGGTTCGACTGGCATTTGATGTTTTGATGAAGTTTGCCAGATTTTGTTGGCATCATGTGAACTAACATTGAAGTGATACTTGGTTAACTACTAATTGTTTTTGGTAGACACTGTAGAACATACCATATGTATGACAAAATAGCAAAATTACAAGAGAAATCTAGTTCAAAACCTAGGTAACAGAGCACCTTTTTAAAATTAACAAGAATGTGTGATTAACACACTTAATAGCTGTGGCATAGTGTGATTTAAAAGAATGCTGATTACCAGAAGTGAAATATGGGTTGTAAGATCCACTATTTTAAACGGGTAAAGAGCCAATTAGATTGTACTTTGGATTTGGATGTCGTGAGAATGAACATCGGTTGAAAGAGATGGATGTTTGAGGTTAAATTGTTGTGAGTCCTGCTTCATAAATATAAAGGAGGGCTTCATGACATAGAAAGCTACTGTTCCTCCACCATTGTTCTGCAGAAATTACTGAACCAAACAACAGAATATGACCAGCATCACTGACGGTTCCCTCGTTAGATTTGACATTTTGCATTTGAGAAGGAAATGGCCTGTTTCCATCATTCCAGAGTACTTTTGTGAATCCTTGTATTTATTTCGAGGCCGAATAAAGAAATTAATTTTATTTAATAGCTCCAATAAGTTAAAACTGTAATTGAAGTTAGTTTTCTTCCTCCTTTGTAGTGGATCTGTTGGAGTTGCACACAGCACAACGCGTCTTGGATCAACACAAATTGACACAAAACGAGCAACGTCGAAATGTGACTGAAGTAATCAACTGTTTGACGACCATTCATGATGGTTTGGAACAAAATCACTTGGTCAATGTGTCACTCTGTGTCGACATGTGTCTGAACTGGCTGCTGAGCGTCTTTGATACGTATCTATGATTTACACTTTAATGTAGTATGTTTAGATTGTCCTAAGGTGCATGAAACTGCATGCGACGTATTGGATTTTGATATGTACATGATCAGTTAAGTAAATGTGAAGATTGTTGACTGATTAAAATCAATCCGAGTATTGATGACATAAGGTTTCAGTATGTTCTAATTTCATTTTAGTTCAACAGAGAAAGTAGTTGAAAGTTTGAGCGACTTTTGTTTTAAATCATAAAATTGAAAGTGACATACTTTTGATTCCATTTGGTCAGATCTGTACAGGATCATGTAGACGTCTTGACACTCTGATTGTAATGCTCTTCACGGTGACAAATGTTAGTGCTGGAGAAAGATGTGTATAAAGTACACAATATGAAGATCATCCAGTTAATGTCAAGGAATAAATGGCTTTGTGAGGGGTAGGTCATGCCTCACAAACCTTATCGAGTTCTTTGAGGATGTGACTAGAAAAGTTGATGAGGGTCGAGCTGTGGATGTCGTGTATATGGACTTCAGCAAGGCATTTGATAAGGTTCCCCATGGTAGGCTCATTCAGAAGGTCAGGAGGAATGGGATACAGGGGAACTTAGCTGTCTGGATACAGAATTGGCTGGCCAACAGAAGACAGCGAGTGGGAGTAGAAGGAAAATATTCTGCCTGGAAGTCAGTGGTGAGTGGTGTTCCACAGGGCTCTTGGTCCTTGGGCCTCTACTGTTTGTAATTTTTATTAATGACTTGGATGAGGGGATTGAAGGATGGGTCAGCAAGTTTGCAGATGACACGAAGCAAGGAGGTGTCGTTGACAGTATAGAGGGCTGTTGTTGGCTGCAGCGGGACATTGACAGGATGCAGAGATGGGCTGAGAGGTGGCAGATGGAGTTCAACCTGGATAAATGCGAGGTGATGCATTTTGGAAGGTCGAATTTGAAAGCTGAGTACAGGATTAAGGATAGGATTCTTGGCAGCGTGGAGGAACAGAGGGATCTTGGTGTGCATATACATAGATCCCTTAAAATGGCCACCCAAGTGGACAGGGTTGTTAAGAAAGCATATGGTGTTTTGGCTTTCATTAACAGGGGGATTGAGTTTAAGAGTCGTGAGATCTTGTTGCAGCTCTATAAAACTTTGGTTAGACCGCACTTGGAGTAATGCGCCCAGTTCTGGGCGCCCTATTATAGGAAAGATGTGGATGCTTTGGAGAGGGTTCAGAGGAGGTTTACCAGGATGCTGCCTGGACTGGAGGGCTTATCTTATGAAGAGAGGTTGACTGAGCTCGGTCTCTTTTCATTGGAGAAAAGGAGGAGGAGAGGTGACTTAATTGAGGTATACAAGATAATGAGAGGCATAGATAGAGTTGATAGCCAGAGACTATTTCCCAGGGCAGAAATGGCTAGCACGAGGGGTCATAGTTTTAAGCTGGTTGGTGGAAAGTATAGAGGGGATGTCAGAGGCAGGTTCTTTACGCAGAGAGTTGTGAGAGCATGGAATGCGTTGCCAGCAGCAGTTGTGGAAGCAAGGTCATTGGGGTCATTTAAGAGACTGCTGGACATGCATATGGTCACAGAAATTTGAGGGTGCATACATGAGGATCAATGGTCGGCACAACATTGTGGGCTGAAGGGCCTGTTCTGTGCTGTACTGTTCGATGTTCTATGTTCTATGTTCTAACTATTCTCCTACATTTCTAAGATTGGCCATCTTGGAGAAGGTGCGTGTTACTGCCATTGATCTGATCAAACAACTCTCTGTCTGAGAAGAACTGGAGTGAGAGCCCAACTGTGGATGAAACTATGACTGCCGTAACTAAATCAAGAGCAACAACGACCCGGAGTCAATTGAACTCCATCTGAAGCTTGAGGAATGGTGGCCTAACTCTGAAGGCCAAGATATGTTAGCTTTTCATGGACTATGAGGAACAGGGCAGGATTTCACAGAATCTTTAAGATGCCATATCTTGTACAAAACTGAAGGAGAAATGTCAGATTGCTCAAAGAACCATGAGATCACCAGCCTTTGCATTGCTGGGAAGATTCTGGCAAGGTTACTTCTGAATAGGTTTATACCACCATGGCAAATGAAAACCTTCCGTGCGAAGGGAACTTTGTGAAAATGTTGGAGAGAGACAGAGCAGGACCAATTTACAATAACGATTCCAGGGTTGAGATATCTCATTATGAAAATTGATTAGAGGAATTGTGACAGCTTTCCTCGAAGATGCTGAGACTTAGAAGAGATTATTTTGAATCTGGCAAAATCATTTGAGGTCTGGTCAGAGTAGACGAGGGGAAGACTTTGCTACTTGTGACAGAATTGAGAATAAGATGCAGAGGTTTGAAGTGATTGACGAAAGAAGTAACTGCAGTGTAAGAAATAGCTTTATCACAGTCTATAGAATGCATTACCTAGAGGAGGCAGTTTCAGTAAAAGATGCAAGAAAGCACTAGTTGATTAATTAAAGAGAAATAATGTGCAGGTTAAGGAAAAGGCACTAATTTGTGATATGTATTTGGAGATCTAGTTCAAACATGATGGACCAAATGGCTTCCTTTTACTGTGATTTGGACTTAAAATTACTTTAAAGTAAAGTGTAATTGGCTCTGGGACACGGCGGAAAAGGGTGAGGTAAACAGGACGTGAGTGATCGCAGACTTGACAGTTCGAGGGACAGATAGGAGATTTTGTAGCCGCAATCAGGAATCCAAACACAAAACTTGCATGAAAGAACAAAGAAGAGGAATAGATTCAGTTGCCCCGAGCGAAGACTGTGACCACACCTTCACCCGCTGTTGGAGAATCTGCCTGATATGAATGAACCAACCACCAATAGGTCCGCAACCAAAAAGCACAACTTTCCTCGCGTGTTCATCCAGTGAGAAGCACCAAGAGGAAGGCAGCCTTTTTCCTACATTTTGTAAGCTTGACCATTTGGGAAGAGAGCCCCCCTTCTCTGACATTCTGTTCTCTAAAGATCAAATGTATTGGTTCCTGATGTTGCGTGAGGCCAGTGAACTTCCACAATTCTACCACACTGTTGCTTCCAAATCTATTTCTTTCCTTACCATCTTCTCATGTTTCATCTTCTCAATCAACCGTCTGTCTGTGTTTCTTCCGAATGTTGTTCAGAAAAGTAATTCCTTTCATCCCTTTAACTTCCAAATTATGTTTGTTCCTCACGGAAACTGGTATTCTGCTTCACTTTATCTATTGCCTTGAAAATTCTGGACTAATCTGTAATTGACAGTGAGTTTCCTGTTAGCAGTGCTATTTACAAGAGGATTAACTGAACTTAACCACTTCAGTGCATAATTTAATATTGCCTTGCATATCTCCAAAAATTTTAAGAGCCTGCTGTTTGTACTTTTATGTTGGTTTTCATGGCTATTTAGTTTCTGCTCACACATTTGAGTGCTTGCTGAGTCTCAGAGTTTGGCTTCATGACAGGAATCCTGAAGGCAATATCCTCTGTTTTGCACCATCTCATCGTATTGATGACCTACATTCTGTATGCAGTTCTATCCATTCATCTGTTGATAATTTCACACTACATTGATCAAGTCCTTCCATTTCATGAGAACATTTTCCATTCTTGCAAGGGATTTGGCTATCACTGGTGAAGTTATCATTTGTTGTCCTTCACTAATTGCCGTGGAACTGAGTGGATGGCTGGGAGGGTGGTTCAGAGCTACCTACATTGCTGTGGCTCTGCAGCCACATGTAGTGGTGTAAGGATGATCGAATACTCCCCGAAAGGACATGAGTGAATCGGATGGGTTTTTACCAACATTTGTTGATAGTTTCATGATAGTGTTGCTGGAAATAACTTTTAGTTCTGAGTATTTTTTAATGAAATGTAAATTTGACCAGCTACAGTGTTGGAACATGAACCTACATTCTCCAGAGCATTTAGCTCAATGATATTGCCACTATACCACTGTGACTCAGCCATTATTGCAGTTTATTTCTTCGCTATTTCTTCTCTTTCCCTGGAGTACTTCCCTTCTGCTGTCTGAGCTGAAAATGTGTGTCCTCCTCCTTCAGTGTTGCCTTTACAGCTTCACATGTTACAATCGCTGCTCGTCAGATTTACCTTTTCCAGGAAGGTTCTGGCAAGGTTACTTCTAAATAGGTTTATGCCACCGTGGCAGATGAAAACCTTCCATACCATGGGAACGTTGCAGCGCAGAAGCAATTTAAATAATTCCAGGGATGGGATATCCCATTATGAAAATTGACTGGGGGAGTTGGGACAGTTTTCCTCGACTGACCTAGCATTTGCTTCTCCCCACACAATTTTGCCGTTTCTTCAAAATAAAAAAAATACATAATTTAACTACTTAACTTGCATTCCTTGGATGGTTAAAAATATCCAAACAAAAATGAACATTTCTCTTACTTCTTGTTCTTCCTTAATAGGTGCCGCAGCCTCAAACACTTAAATTATGACATCTGCCGAAGCTGTTTCTTTTCGGGACGCACATCCAAGGGGCACAAGTTACATTACCCAATGGTGGAGTACTGCACTTCAGTGAGTAATACATTGTTCCACTTGATAGAATTATTCCGATCTGTGGAAACTTAGGGATTTAACCATTTAAATACAATCTGCCCTCAAAGTTGAAGTAGTTTGCTAAAATGATAAAAGGCCAACAGCTTAAATCAGGCTTCAATACCAGAAATACAATGTTGTGCAGAAGCTCTTTGAGGTCAAGTTGAGGCTCACGCCCACTCTTTTCTCCAGCTTTGTCACCACCATTCTTAATCTCATCAAGAACAAGCTTCTCAGTGGCCTGGACAGGATGTATGGAAAACCTTTTCACCTCAACCAGTTAAAATCACCGAAGAAAATGACACTGACCTCGCTTATGGAGATTCAGTATGTGGTTCACAACGTCATTTCCGCTCGCAGAAGTCTTCAAATCTCCCTTAAGGCCTTTGCAGAAGTATACTGAAGAATTAGCCTCAACCTTAAATTTGCCACCCAGGTTGATGGGGTTGTTAGGAAGGCATACCGTGTGTTAGGCTTCATTGGTAGAGGGATTGAGTTTCGGAGCCATGAGGGCATGTTGCAGCTGTACAAAACTCTGGTGCAGCCGCACTCGGAGTATTACGTACAGTTCTGGTCGCCGCATCATAGGAAGGATGTGGAAGCGTTGGAAAGGGTGCAGAGGAGATTTACCAGGATGTTGCCTGGTATGGAGGGAAGGCGTTATGAGGAAAGGCTGAGGGACTTGAGGCTGTTTTCGTTCGAGAGAAGAAGATTAAGAGGCCACTTAATAGAACCATACAAGATGATCAGAGCATGAGATAGGGTGGACAGTGAGAGTCGTTTGGCTCGGATGGCCATGTTTGACGCGGTGGGGCATAGCTTTAAATTGAGGGGTGATAGATATAGGACAGAAGCCAGAGGTAGGTTCTTTACTCAGAGAGTAGTAACGGCATGGAATGCCCTGCCTGCAACAGTAGTAGACTTGCCAACTTGAAGGGCATTTAAATGGTCGTTGGATAAACATATGGATGATAATGGAATAGTGTAGTTTTGATGGGCTTCAGGTTGGTTTCACAACATCAAGGCCGAAAGGGCCTGTACTGCGCTGTTATGTTCTGTGTTCGAACCTCAAGATGACTCAAATCCTTTACCAATCTGTCAAGTTGTGGCCCATCTTTTCATCAAAATTAATAGAGAAATCCTCCCAAATGTAGAACATTTCCCTTAGATGGGACGCTCTCTCTCTTTTAAGGCTGACATCGATACAGAGATTCTAACATTACGTCCAATCTGCGAGTGGCACCTTTGGACTCCAGAGGATGAGAATGCACAATTGTGACATCTGTGCTGATCGCAAGATCCTTGAGTTCAAGGCATGCATCGTTCAGCCTCTTCTATATGACTGTGAAACCTGGATAACATAGAGCTGCCACTTCAAGACCCTTTCAGCACAGTTTTGTCATGGATTCTCCACATCAGCTAGGAGGAAAAACCTCCTAGCATCAGCATTGATGCCATGATGATTTGAAACAAACCCCATTGGGCTGGCCATGTACTTTGGATGCCTAAGTTATGACTACCAAAGTAAATTTTTGCCAACTCAAGGAAGGCATCTGATCAAGAAGTAAAAGGAAGCATTTCAAAGACCTTGAAATGTTCCTTCAAGAAATACTACATCGAGGTCAAAGTATGGGATATCCCCATTCAGAAGAAACCAACTTGTTGAATCTCCTGTATGAAGGCACATAATTCTTCAACAGCACCAGACAAGAAGTTGAAGTGTGGTAAAGGAACTGGAGAAAGGAATGCTGGTGTTCTCAAGGCCAAGACCACTTCCATCACACTGAAAGACCTCCTAAACATGTGGTCAGATATGTGGCTCTAGTTGAGGCTAATCAACCCGCACAGAGCTCATGACCTGTGATATGGAATTTCCAAGCTGGGCAATCATACTCATCAGCCAGTGATGGCTCTTAATATTGTGCAGAATGTGATTTGATCACAAATGAGTACTGTGTGTAGCTTTGAGCATTGCCACAGAAAGACCAGGTTTTATAGAATAATCAGAATGGTGCTGCATGAGAAACTGGAATTAGGAGGAGATAGGTGATACTTAATTGTTATTTGTTTCTGGGCCATTGGCATCGCTAACTGGGCCAGCATTTACTTCCCATCCTTAGTTACCCTTGTAATTGGTGAATCAATGTAGCCCATGTGCTGTAGGTAGACTCAGTCAGTCAGGGGAGAATTTCCAGGACTTTGACCCAGTGGTAGTGAAAGAACAGCAATATATTTCCAAGTTGAGATGGTGAGTGGCTTAGACAGGGTGTTGTAGGTGGTGCTGTTCCCATATATCTGTTACGCTTGCCCTTGTAGATGAAATTTGTCACAGGTTTGGAAAGTCCTGTCTCAGGATCTTTTGCAGATTTCTCAGTGCATCTCATAGATGGTGCACACTGCTGCTATTGAGCACTGCAGGGAGGAGGCTGCTTTTTCCTGGATGGTGTCGAACTTCTTGAGTGCTTTCGCAGCTGCACCCATCTAGGCAAGTGGGGATTATTCCACCATTCTTCTGACTTGTTCCATGTAGCTGGTGGACAGGCTTGGGGAATCAGGAGGTGAGTCACTTGATGCAGTAATCGGAGCTTTGGGCCTGCTCTAGTAGCCACTGCATTTAAATAGGAAGTCCAGTTGAATTTCTGTTCAGTGGTAAAACCCGGGATTTTGATAGCGGACAATTCAGTGATGGTGACACCTTTGAATGTCAAGGGACAATTTATGGATTTTCTCTTCCTGGAGATGGTCATTACCTGGTATTTGTGCAGTATAAATGCGACTTGCCAATTACCAGCCCAAGCCGAGACATCGTTCTGGCCTTGTTGCATTTGGACATGGACAGATTCAGTATCTGAGGAGTGGTGAATGATGCTGAATATTCTGCTATCCCTGGTGAACATCCCCACTTCTGAGCTTATGATGGAGAGATGATGGGATAAATCAGCTGAAGATGGTTAGGCTTCGGACTGTACCCTCAGGACCTCCTGCAGGTGACCTCTAACAACCAAAATGCCAATCATGAGAGGCGATGACCTAATGGTATTATGACTAGACTATTAATCCAAACACTCAGGTAATGTTCTGAGGACCTGGTTCAAATTCCACCATGGCACATAATGGAATTTAAATTCAATGAAAATCTGGAATTAAGCGTCTAATGATGATCGTAAATCCATTGCCAATTGTCGGAAAACCCCATCTGATTCACTTATGTTCTTTAGGGAAGGAAACTGCGTGGCCTGCTGTGGCCTACATGGAACTCCAAATATCAGTTGGGCAATTTGGGATGGGCAATAAAAGCTGGTCTAACCAGCAATTACCTCTTTCCGATTCAAGAATGAAAAAATATCGTCCTCTGTACAGATATTATTCCAACCAGTGGTGAGTTTCTGCTGGATTCCCACCAGCTCCAGTTATGCGAGCGCTCTTTGATGCCACACTCGGTCAAATGTAGCCATCCTTAGCTCACCTCGGGAATTCAACTCTTTTGACCATGTTTGAACAAAAGCTGTAATGAAGTCAGGAGCTGATGAGGTGGCAGAATTGAGGATCTTCTACAGGGATCCGAGGGATGTGGCATATCGAGATTTCCAGAAAGAATTTGACCAGTTGCTGCATAAAAAAGTGAACCAGAAGGTTAGATCCAAGGGGATTAAGGGTAGAATATTGGTTTGAATAAAGGGCTGGCTAACTGACAGAAAGCTGAGTGTCAGGATAAATGAGTCTTTGCCTGGATGGTGAATTGTTACTGGTGGGTTGCTGCGGGGTTCAGGTCTCTGACCTGAACTCTTTGTAACGTATACAAATGATATGTAAGCAGAGACAAAATGTAACATAACAGAATGCGTGGATGATTCTGAAAGAGATGGGAAAACAGCCTGTGATGTGAAATTAAACAGAGACAGCTGAATATTGACAGGCGAGGAGAATGGACCAGAATCTGGCAGGTGGTTAATGTGCATAAGCACAAGGCTTGCCTATTTTGTCCATGAGAAAAAGGGCGAATTTTTATTTAAATGGAGGGAAGGTTCAAAGTGTGTCAGTGCAGAGTTGTCTGGCTGTCTTTGTAGCTGAAAGTGGGTATGCAGGAAGAGCATAGCATAAGAAAGGCAGATGGAACTCTGGCATTTATCACCAAAGGACTGGATCATTAAAGTAACACAGTGTTTTTCCGAACACATTGGGTGTTGGTGAGACCAAAGTATTGTGTCCAGTTTTGATCCCCTTACTGAGGATGGATACATCTGCACTGGAGGCAGTTCAGAGGAGGTTGGACTGATTGATTCCCGGGATGAAAGGGCTGTCATATGAGAAGTTGCTGAGTAGCTTGTGCCTGTACTTGCTGGTGTTCGAGAGAGTGAGGGGGTGGTTCTGATTGAGGTATATGAAATAGTAAAGGGGATTGAAAAGATGGGGATTGAAAAGATGGGCATTGAGCACATGTTCGCCATTGTGGGACAGTCTCAAACAAGAAGCTGTAGCTATCGAGTGAGAGATGGAATGTTCAAAATGGAGATGAGGAGAGAGTTGTGAATCTGTGGAATTCATTGCCCCTGAATGCAATGGAGGCAGCACCAATCGACCGATTCAAGAAAGAAATAGATATGTTTCTGATGAAAAATAGGGAGAAAGGGCCATGGGGAGCAGGCAGGAGAGTGGAGTTGAGATCAGGAAAGGATCAGCAACCACGGCTAACAAGATAAGTCAGGGACAGGATGAAAGCAAAAGAAAAAGCATAAAATGTGTTGTGGTTAGTGGGAAGCCAGTGGATTGGGAAGCCTTTTGAAAACTAGCGGCGGACATGTAAAAAGGCAATAAGGGGGAAGATGATGAAATTTGAGGGCAATATTAACGAGGGTAATATGGAAAAAAATTGCATGAGTTTTTTTCAGCTAGAAAAGGTATGAGAAAGGCAAGAGTACAAATAAAGAGAACAAAGAAAATTACAGCACAGGAACAGGCCCTTCGGCCCTCCAAGCCTGCTCCGATCGAGATCCTCTGTCTAACCTGTCACCTATTTTCTAAGGGTCTGTGTCCATTTGCTCCCTGCCTATCCACGTACCTGTCCATAAGACCATAAGACATAGGAGTGGAAGTAAGGCCATTCAGCCCATCAAGTCCACTCCGCCATTTCAGTCATGGCTGATGGGCATTTCAACACCACTTGCCTGCACTCTCCCCATAGCCCTTGATTCCTTTTGAGATCAAGAATTTGTCGATGTCTGCCTTGAAGGCATCCAACGTCCCGGCCTCCATGCACTCTGCGGCAATGAATTCCACAAGACCACCACTCTCTGGCTGAAGAAATGTCGTCTCATTTCAGTTTTAAATTTACCCCCTCTAATTTGAAGGCTGTGCCCACGTGTCCAAGTCTCCCCGCCTAGCGGAAACAACTTCCTAGCGTCCACTCCTTCTAAACCATACATTATCTTGCAAGTTTCTATTAGATCTCCCCTCAACCTTCCAAACTCTAACGAGGACTATCCCAGGATCCTTAGCCGTTCATCATACGTTAAACCTACCATTCCAGGGATCATCCGTGTGAATCTCCGCCGGACATGCTCCAGGGCTAGTATGTCCTTCCTGAGGTTCAAAATTGGACACAGTATTCTAAATGGGGCCTAACTAGAGCCTTCTAAAGCCTCAGAAGCACATCGCTGCTTTTACATTCCAACTCTCTTGAGATAAACAACAACATTACGTTCGCTTTCTTAATTACGGACTCGACCTTCAAGTTAACTTGTAGACAATCCTGGACCAACACTTCCAGATCCCTTGGCACTTCTGACTTGCGAATTTTCTCACCATTTAGAAAATAGTCCATGCCTGTATTCTTTTTTCCAAAGTGCAAAACCTCACATTTACTCACATTGAATTTCATCAGCCATTTCCTGGGTCACTCTCCTAAACTGTCTACATCTTTCTGCAGCTTCCCCACCTCCTCAGTACGACCTGACTGTCCACCTATCTTCGTATCAGCGGCAAACTTCGCCAGAATGCCCCCAGTCCCTTCATCCAGATCATTAATATATAAGGTGAACAGATGTGGCCCCAACACTGAACCCTGCGGGACACCGCTCGTCACCGGTTGCCATTCTGAAAAAGAGCCTTTTGTCCCAACTCTCTGCCTTCTGTCAGACAGCCAGTCCTCAATCCAAGCCAGTAGCTCACCTTGAACACCATGGGCCCTCACCTTGCTCAGCAGCGTCCTGTGAGGCACTGTATCAAAGGCCTTTTGGAAGTCTAGATAGATAACATCTACTGGGATTCCCTGGTTTAACATACTTGTTACCTCTTCAAAGAATTCTAATAGGCACAACGTCCCCTGACTAAATCCATGCTGACTTGTTTTAATCTGACCCTGCACTTCCAGGAATTTAGAAATCTCATCCTTGACAATGGATTCTAGAATTTTACCAACTACTGAGGTTAGGCTAATCGGCCTGTAATTTTCCATCTTTTGCCTTGATCCTTTCTTAAACAAGTGAGTTACAACAGCAATTTTCCAATCATCTGGGACTTTCCCTGACTCCAGTGACTTTTGAAAGATCACGACCAATGCCTCCGCGATTTCCTCAGCCACCTCCCACAGAACTCTAGGATGTAGCCCATCGGGGCCAGGAGATTTATCAATTTTTAGACCCTTTAGGTTTTCTAGCACTTTCTCTTTTGAAATGCCTACCGTACTCAACTCTGCCCCCTGACTCTCCCTAATTGTTGGCATACTACTCATGTCTTCCACTGTGAAGACTGACGCAAAGTACTTATTGAGTTCTTCAGCTATTCCCTGATCTCCCATTACTAGCCTTCCAGCATCAATTTGGAGCGGCCCAATATCTACTTTGGCCTCTCATTTGTTTCTTGTGTATTGAATGAAGCTTTGACTATCATTTCTAATATTACTAGCTAGCCTACCTTCAAAATGATCTTCTCCTTCCTTGTTGCTCTCTTTGTTATCCTCTGTCTGTTTTAGTAGCCTTCCCAATCTTCTGATTTCCCAGTGCTCTTGGCCACTTTATAGGCTGTCTCTTTTACTTTGTTATATTTCCTGACTTCCTTTGTCAGCCATGGCTGTCTAATCCCACCCCAGATAATCTTTGTTTTCTTTGGCATGAACCTCTGTACTCTGTCCTCAGTAACACGTATAAACTCCTGCCATTGTTGGTCTACTGTCTTCCCCGCTAGGCTCTGCTTCCAGTCGATCTTCGTCAATTCCCCTCTCATGCCCCTGTAATTACCTTTATTTAACTGGAATACCATTCCATCCGATTTTGCCTTCTCTCTTTCAAACTGCAGACCGAACTCTCCCATATTATGATCACTGCCTCCTAAGTGTTCCCTCACTTTAAGATCTTTTATAAAGTCTGGCTCAGTGCATAGCACCAAGTCCAGAATAGCCTGTTCCCTTCTGGGCTCCATCACAAGCTGTTCCAAAAAGCCATCCTGCAAACATTCCATGAACTCTTTTTCTTTGGATACACCAGCAACATTATTCACCCAATCCACCTGCATGTTGAAGTCCCCCATGATCACCGTGACCTTGCCTTTCTGACGTGCCCTATTTATTTCTTGGTGCATCTTGCGCCCCTCATCCTGATCACTGTTAGGAGGTGTGTACATAACTCCCATTATAGTTTTTTTTGCCTTTGTGGTTCCTCAATTCCACCCACATAGACTCCACATCTTCTGACCCTATGTCATTTAGTGCCGTAGATCTCATTCCATTCTTAACGAACAAGGGAACCCCACCTGCTCTGCCCACCTCCCTCTCTTTTCGATATGTTGTGAATCCTTGGATGTTTAACTGCCAGTCCTGAGCTCCCTGCAACCATGTCTCTGTGCTGCCTACCACATCATAATCATTCAAGAGGATTTGTGCTGTTAATTCATCTACTTTGTTGCGAATGCTAAGAGCATTTAGATGAAGTGTCTTAATGCGAGCTTTCTTATCAATATGAGAGAGGTTGGACATGCCAAGATGCCTTAAGTTATCCTTCCTTTTTGCTGTATTCCTAGTCTGCCTCGAGCTTAAATCCACCTGTACACATGCTATCCTGTTGCTTATCTTTCCATTTAACTCCATACTCCCTGTCTCTTTCACTTTCCCTTCCCCCCGACTCACGAGTTTAAAGTCTTACTGACCACCCTATTCATCTTTTTTGCTAGAACACTGGTTCCAGATCGGTTCAGGTGGAGACTGTCCCGATGGTACAGATCCCCCCCGGTTCCAAAACTGATGCCAATGCCCCATGAAATGGAATCCCTCTTTCCCACACCAATTCCTTCGCCACATGTTTACTTCCCTAACTTTCTTTTCCCTATGCCAATTGGCACGTGGCTCGGGCAGTAATCCAGAGATTATGACCCTTGAGGACCTGTACTTCAATTTCTTTCCTCGTGTTTCATAATCCCTGAGCAGGACCTCTACCCTAGCTTTGCCTATGATGTTAGTCCCAACGTGGACCACAACAACCGGATCTTCCCCCTCCTGCTCCAATATCCTTTCAACCCGGTCGGAGATGTCTCGCACCCTGGCACCGGGCAGGCAACACACCGTGTGGGACGCCCGATGCAGCTTGCACAGGATACTATCTGTCCCTCTAATTATAGAATCCCTGATAACAACTACCTGTCTTTTTGCTCCCCCCCTCTTGAATGACATTGTGCGCCACGGTGCCATGGTCAGCTGGCTCATCCTGTCCACAGTCCTTTTCCTCAACCGTACAGAGAGCAACAATCTCATACCTGTTGCAGGTATCTGTCCAGATATATCTGAAAAGACGCTAATGTGTCTGCGTCTACCAACTCCGCTGGCACCGCGTTCCAGGCACCCACCACCCTCTGTGTATAGAACTTTCCACGCCTATCTCCCTTAAACTTTCCTCCTCTCACTCTGAACTCATGACCCCTAGTAATTGAGTCCCCCACTCTGGGGAATAAGCTTCTTGCTATCCACCCTGTCTCTCCCCTCATGATTTTGTAGACCTCAATCAGGTACCCCCAATCTCCATCTTTCTCATGAAAATAATCCTAATCTACTCAACCTCTCTTCATAGCTAGCACCCTCCATACCAGGCAACATCCTGGTGAACCTCCGCTGCACCCTGCCCAAAGCGTCCACGTCCTTTTGGTAACGTACACAGTACTCTAAATGTGGCTGAACCAAAGTCTTATACAACAGTACATGACCTGCCAACTCTTGTACTCAATACCCCGTCCGATGAAGGAAAGCATGCCGTATGCCGCCTTGACCACCCTCTTCACCTGGCTTGCCACCTCCAGGGAACAATGGACCTGAACACCCAGGTGTCTCTGTTCATCAATTTTCCCTAGGACTTTACCATTTACTGTATAGTTCGCCCTTGAATTAGATCTTCCAAAATGCGTCACCTCACATTTGCCCGGATCGAACTCCATCTGCCATTTATCTGCCACACTCTGCAGTCTATCTATATTCTGCTGTAATCTCTGACAGTCCCCCTCACTATCTGCTGCTCCACCAATCTTAGTGTCATCTGCAAACTTGCTGATCAGACCACCTACACCTTCCTCCAAATCATTTACGTATATCACAAACAACAGTGGTCCCAGCACAGAACCTTGTGGAACACCACTGGTCACAGGTCTCCAATTTGCGAAACTCCTTACTACCACTACTCTCTGTCTCCTGTTGCCGAGCCCATTTTTTTTTTATCCATCGAGCGAGCACACCCTGGACCCCATGCGACTTCACTTTCTCCATCAGCCTGCCATGGGGAACCTTATCAAACACCTTACTGAAGCCCATGTAAATGACATCTACAGCCTTTCCCTTTCAATCAACTTTGTCACGTCGTCAAAGAATTCTATTAAGTTGGTCAGACATGACCTTCCCTGCACAAAACCATGTTGCCTATCACTGATAAGCTGATTTGCTTCCAAATGGGAACAGATCCTATCCCTCAGTATCTTCTCCAGTAGCTTCCCGACCACTGACGTCAGGCTCACTGGTCAATAATTACCTGGGTTATCCTTGCTAACCTTCTTAAACAAGGCGACAACATGAGCAAGTCTCCAGTCCTCCGGGACCTCACCCGTGTCTAAGGATGCTGCAAAGATATCTGTTAAGGCCCCGGCTATTTCCTGTCTCGCTTCCCTCAATAACCTGGTATAGATCCCCACCTTAATGCCTTTTTGGAGACCCAACACTTCATCCTTCCTTGTGTCAACTTGACCTGGAGTAAGCAAACATCTATCCCTCACATCACCATCTGTCATGTCCCTCCCCTTGATGAATACCGATGCAAAGTATTTGTTAAGAATGTCAAGATAATACAGTGTGAGGCTGGATGAACACAGCAGGCCAAGCAGCATCTCAGGAGCTTTTGTGCTCCTGAGATGCTGCTTGGCCTGCTGTGTTCATCCAGCCTCACATTGTATTATCTTGGAATTCTCCAGCATCTGCAGTTCCCATTATCTCTGTTAAGAATGTCATCCATTTTCTCTGACTCAGTGCATAACGTTGCTTCTTTGTCCTTAAGTAGGCCAATCCTTCCTCTAGTTACCCTCTTGCTCTTTATATATGAATAAAAGGCTTTGGGATTTTCCTTAACCATGTTTGCCAGCAATATCTCATGTCTTCTCTTAGCCCTCTTCATCCCTCGTTTCAGATGCGCTCGAAATTCCCCGTGTTCTTCCAAAGATTCATCTCTCTTCAGTCGCCTGGACCTAATCTATGCTTCCTTTTTCCTCTTGGCTAGTCTCACAATTTCATCTGTCACCCATGGTTCCCTCATCTTGCCTTTTCTGTTCCTCATTTTCACAGGAACATGTCCTGCACGCTAATCAAACTCTCTTTAAAAGCCTCCCACATATCAAATGTGGATTTACCTTCAAACAGTTTCTCCCAATCTAAATTCCCCAGATGCTGTCAAATCTTGGTATAGTTGGCCTTCCCCCAGTTTAGAACTCTTCCTTTAGGACCACTGCCATCCTTGTCGATGAGTATTGTAAAACTTAGGGAATTGTGGTCGCTATTTCCAAAGTCACTCCCTGCTGTAATTTCAACCATCTGGCTGGGTTCATTCCCCAGCACCAGGTCCAGTATGGCCCCTTCCCGAGTTGGACTACATACACACTGCTCTTGAAAACCCTCCTGGACACACCTTACAAATCCTGCTCCATCTTGACCCCTAACACTAAGTGAATCCCAGTCAATGTTGGAAAAATTAAAATCTCCCATCACCACCACCCTGTTTCTCCTACACCTTTCCATTATCTGTTTACATATTTGGACCTCTATCTCACGCTCGCTGTTGGGAGGCCTGTAGTACAGCCCCAGCATTGTTACTGCATCCTTCCTATTTCTGAGTTCTACCCATATTGCCTCAATGCTTGAGCCCTCCATGGGGCCCTCCTTCAGTACAGCTGTGATATCGTCTTTGACCAGTATTGCAACTGACATTAAAAAGTAGCAGTAGATCACTGGAAAAGGAGGCTGAAGAATCAGTATGAGGAATGAAGAAATGGAAGAGGAACTGAACAGGTACTTTGTATCAGTCTTCATGGTAGAAAACACCCATCGCATACTAGAACTTTGAGAGTTAGGGGCAGTGGTGAATTTCATAGCCATAACTAAGGAAAAGGTGCTCGGGAAGCAGAAAAGTCTGAAGGTGGACCAATCACCCCTGGACCAGATGGACTGTACTGCAGAGTTCTGAAGGAGATAGCTGAGGAAATTGTTGAGGCATTAGTGGTGATCTTTCAGGAATCACTGGAGATAGGGAGGATCTCAGGGATTTGGAAAATGGCTAAAGCAACACCCCTGTTTATGAAAAGAGAGAGGCAGAAGAAGGGAAATTATAGGCCAGTTATCCTGACCTCAATCATTGGTAAGATTTTAGAGTCCATTATTAAGGATGAGATTGCAGAGACCTTGGAAGTACATGACAAAATCGGGCTGAATCAGCACAGCTTCATCGAGGGGAAGTTCTACTTGACAAATCTGTTAGAATTCTTTGAGTAGAAAGTGAGCAAGTTAGACAAAAGGAAGCCAGTGAATGTGATTTGTTTGGATTTCCAGAACGCTGTTGAGAAGGTACCAAATAAGATGAGAGCCCATAGTGTTTTAGCAAGGTACTGCCACAGATAGAGCATTGGCTGACTGTCAGAAGGCAGAGAGTGTAGATAAAGGGGTCTTTTACAGGATGGCAGCTGGTGACTAGTGGAGTCCTGCAGGGATCAGTGTTGGGACCACAACAGTTCACGTCATACCTTAATGATATGTACGAAGCAACTGAGACATTGTTGCTGAGTTTACAGTCGACACAGTGACAGATGGAGGGACAGATAGCAGTGAGGAAGTTGAAGAAGGACTTGCATAGGCTCGGAGACTGGGCAAAGAAGTGGCAGACAGAGACTGTGTGGGACACTGTGAGGTTATGTGCTTTGGTAGGAAAAATGGAGGCGTAGATTATTTTCTAAATGAGAACGGGCATTTGAGGTCTGAAGCACAACTGTCCCTCGTTGCCCTTGAGAAGGTAGCAGTTAGTTTCCTTCTTGAACTGCTGAAAGTACATTTGCTGTTGGTAGATACAATGCCATTAGGGAGGGAATTTTGGATTTTGACCCAGCATGTTACCAGCTGAGCCTGAACATTGTCCAGTTCACTCTGCACAAAATAACCCTTTTTACCCCTGGAATTAACATCATGAACGTTCTGAGAACTGCTGTTGTAAGCATATCCTCGCTTAATAGACCAAAACTGTACACTGTGCTCCTTGAGTGGCGTCACCAATGTCTTGTGAGGAAAGATTTTCACTCCTTCCCTCCTTGAAATAAAGATTTGCACCTCACGTGCCTTCTAAAATACATGCTGTGCATAGAAGCTAAATTTTTGTGCTTCATGTACGCCTTTTGGAAATCCAAATTAACGACATCTGCTAATTTCGCTTCAACGACCCGGTTTGTTGAAGAATTAGAATTCCTTGAAGTAGAAACTCAAATGGATTCACCATATTTTTAAATTTATCCTTTTCACTTAACTTATCAAATCTGCCTGAATATGATCTAAATGGTTTGCTGCTGCCTTTTTCAATAATAAATTCTAGCAATTTCCCAATGACAAACTTTAGACGAAGTAAATTCGTACTTCGCTGCATTCTGCTGGGATCTTTCCACAATCTAGAAAAGATTACAGCCAATACATCCATTTGGGCAGCACGGTGACTCAGTGGTTAGCTCTTCAGCCTCACAGCGCCAGGGCCCGGGTTCGACTCCAGCCTTGGGTAACTGTCTGTGCGGAGTTTGCACATTCTCCCTGTGTCTGCATGGGTTTGCTCCATGTGCTCCAATTTCCTCCCGCAGTCCAAAGATGTGCAGGCTAGGTGGATCGGCCATGCTGAATTGCCCATCGTGTTCAGTGGTGTTTGGGTTATAGGGGTGGGGTGGGATGCTGCAAGGGGCGATGTGGACTTGTTGGGCTGTCGGACCTGTTTCCACACTGTAGGGAACCTAATTTAATCTCATCTCTGCAGTCAACTCTTATAATCCTCCATGTTATCATCTAATTTAGTCTGAAGGGATGCCTGAGAACTAACGAAGTGAGGGAACAGGTTTTATGTCTGTATTAATTGAGGATGAATTGAGTGTGAGTTGGTTGTATAAATATGGGAGCTAGTAATTAGGGGTTGAAGTTTATGGAGTATTATTAAAAGAAATAAAGCTCTGATGGTACGATGTGGGGTTGGACTCTTTGCATACCTGGGATCCAAGTCTTTAGGTCCCAGGGAACCTGTTAACTTCATCTTCTCAGTTTTCCTCAATGTTTCCTTGAGGATTTCCTTCTCCCTTTCGCTCCCTACTTTTCGCCCATTGATATTTTTTGTATGTTTTCTACTGTGAAATCAGATGGAAAATATTGGTTCAAAGCTTGTGCCATTACCCTCATTTCCCATCATGAATTCCCCAGTCTCACCCTCTCATGAGCCATTATTCACTGTCTTTACTCTTTTCCTTTTGATACACTTGTGGAAGCCTTTACTGTATTTATATTAATGTCTCCCTCATTATTACTTTGGTCATCTTTTGTTCACATCTGAAATATTTCCAGTTCCACAATTTTCCAATCTTTCTTTCAATTTATACTATCTTTAACTTTCTTAGATAGCAACAGATGGCACCATGGTGCATTCTAGCTGTACATCCTTTCATTCTAAATTGACAATATTTTTGTTCAGAGTTATGAAATATCCCCTGAAACATCTGCCATTGTTTCTCTATGGTCTTACCTTTTAAACTATTTTCCCAGTTCAACTCTGCCTTTATACTCCTGAATTATCTTCAATGAAAGTTTAAGATATTAAACAGTTTCAGACCGAATTCTCGACCTCGACCTTGATGTAAAATTCTACCACATCCTGATCATTCTTACCCAGAGAATCCTATACTATTGATGAGTTGTATCTCAAAACATACTACCAGGTCTAAAATATCTTAATCCCTGCTTGGTTCCAGTGGTACAGTTTTAAGACTCCAAATGCATTCTGTGAATATATGCTGAGGGGTAGATAACTGCTCTTAACATCAAGGTGCCATTCAACCAAATATGACATCAAGGAGCCGTCGCAAAGCTGCAGTCAGTAAGAATCAGGTGAAAAACCCTCTGCCGGCTGGAACCTTACCATAAAGGAAGTGGTTGTGGTTGTTGGAAGTCAGTTGCCCCAACTCCAAAGCATCACTGCGGGGGTTACGTAAATTTGTGCCCTGAGCTCAACCATCTTCAACTATTTGATCAAATGCCATCCCTCCGTCAGAAGGTCGTACGTGGGGATGTTCTCAGTTGATTGTGTCATGTTCAGCACCACTCATAGCTCCTCAGATGCTGAAGTAGTCCATGTCCACGGAACATAAGTGATGAGAAGCAAGTGGTAGTTGTGCTGTGCAACTTACGGGCAATGAACGTCACCATTAAGGAGAATCTAACCATTGCCCCATGACTTCCACTCCTTTACTGCCAATATGCTGAGGCTTATCAGGTTTCCAGAAACTGAATTGGACCAAACTTATAGTTATTGTGACGACAAGAGCAGGTCAGAGGTTAAGAATTCTGCAGTGAATAATGAGCCCCCTGTCTACACAAAGCCTGTCCACCATCTATCAAGCCCAAGTCAGGAATGTAATCTCCACTGGTCAGGACTGGTGCAGCTCCATCAACACTCAGGAAGCTTGAATCATATGGACAAAGCAGCCTGTTGGATTGGTACCCCACCCACCACCTTCAACATCTGTTCTATCATCAGTAATGTATAATTAGTGCCCCATGCAAGTTTCCCTCCAAGCCACACACACTATCCTGACTCGGAACGATATCACTGTTCATTAATAGTCATTGAGTTAAGATTCTGGAGCTTCTTTCTGAACAGCACTGCTCTAAGGACTGCAGTTATTCAAGAAGGCAGCTCACCACCACCTTCTCCAGGGTAATTGGGCTTAGCCAGCAACATCCACATCCCGTGAATAAAAAAGAATCTTCCAGGCTATCTGTGCCAATTGGACTCACAGTTTATGGTAACATCTTTCTTACAAGATCCCATTACTTCTTGGTCTATAGCCTCTCTGCTATCCTGGACTGTATCTTCTGTCAGGGGATCTATGAATCTGAAACTGTCACAGCCGTGACTTCTTTCCTTTGCTGCTCCTTATCTCTACCCAAACTGATTCTATATTTTGCCTGGGAGCCAGTTAGCTCAGTTGGCTGGTTTGTAATTCAGAATGATACCAACAGCATGGGATACTACACTGTCTGAAGTTACAATGAAGGAGTCTCCTTCTCAACCTGTCTCCTCATCTGAGGTGTGGTAACCTTCAATTTAAACCACCTCCAGATATCTCTCTTGACTGTGAGAGCAGCCCTGTGGTCCCATCTGGGACTATAGTGACTTTGAATCTCCAAACCAAGATAATTTCTCACCAATGTATTGATCTCATCTTTGACACAGTGCAGAAAACCAAAAAAATTAAACCCAATGAGATGAATTTTGGATCACTGGATTATATGGCAAAATTGGACAAAAAAATGCACTATTGTTAAAATAATTAGCAGTTCAACCAGAAAGGCCACTAATGTGAATCCTGGATCTGTGTATCATTTGAAATGACTTAATTGTATAGTTCTAGTATTTGGCCACAAGATGGAGAATTCTTCTCAGGTGATGTTGTAGCCAGAAGATAGAAAGATGACAGAAATGTTTGGAGAGATATGGGCCAAGCACAGGCAGGTGGAACTAGTTCAGTTTGGGATTGTGATCAACATAGACTGGTTGGACCAAAGGATCTGTTTTCATGCTGTCTGACTCTATGAAACTGAAGCTTAATAGTCTGAAACTCACATTCAGACATATCTAACTTTATCATAATCTTACAGAAAGATAGCCGACTTTATCCCTCAGAGTTGCAGACTCTTCAATTTTACATCTTCAAAGACATTTAGCAGGGAGAGCATGGATTATCGAGTGAGTTGAGTCGATTGGTTCATTGTTAATTCTGAACTAAATTTGATTTATTTTACATTTTTAGACAACATCAGGTGAAGATGTGCGTGATTTCACCAAGGTGCTGAAAAATAAGTTCAGATCAAAGAAATACTTGGCCAAGCATCCTCGTTTGGGTTATTTCCCAGTACAAACAGTCCTAGAAGGTGAGAACCTTGAGATGTAAGTTTATTGATGTGAGATTTACGAATGTATCAATGCCCATTTGGGAGTTGACAAATATTGCAGCATGATTCATTCTGCAGCTTTGCAGGAGAGTGAGGTTGTCCATTTGCGCATATGTCAGACATACACAATACAAAAACAAGGGGGGCTTAATGATATCATTGGTCCTCTCGCCTTCAAAACAGTGTAGTTACTCAGAGAGTGCATCTGCTGAGGACTTGTTGATACTGTCACTAACGTGCAACCTTCCTTGATATCTTTCTCTGTCCTCCAGTTCTGTCTTTAAAAACGACAATCAATTCCCCGCTCCTCAAAAGAAAAGAACCTTTGGCTGAACAGAGAACAAAGAACAGTACAGGCCCTTCGGCCCACGATGTTGTGCCGACCTATTATCCCACTAAGATCAAGCTACCCTGCATACCCTTCATTTTACTGTCCTTCATGTGCCTATCCAAGAGTCGCTTAAAAGTCTCTAAATGTATCTGACTCCATTACCACTGCCAGCAGTGCATTCCACACACCCGCCACTCTCTGTGTAAAGAACTTAGTTCTGACATCTCCCCTCCTCCTTCCTCCAGTCACCTTAAAATTTCTCCCCCTCGTAATAGTCATTTCTGCTCTGGGAAAAAATCTCTGACTATCCACTCCAGCTATGCCTCTCATCATCTTGTGTACCTCAATCAAGTCACCTCTCATTCTTCTTTGCTCCAATGAAAAAAGTCCTCGCCCCCGAACCCTTTCTCCTAAGACCTGCCATCCATTCCATGCAGCATCCTGCTAACTCTCTTCTACACCCTCACTAAAGCTTCCACATCCTCCCTGTAATGAAGCAACCAGAACTGAAGGCAATATTCCAAGCGCTGCTCCATCCCCACGAACTAATGCTCGATTCCAAATCCCTTTCCTCTTGATGCTTTAAATTCATTGCTGTCTTTCGTGTAATTTCATATTTGAATTCACTGGATCAACTTGCCCCTGCATTCCTGAGACGGTCACAGTGACTTCCCCCCGGCAGTCCTGTCCCGCTCACAGTGACTTCTACCAGCAGTCCTGATCCGCCCGAAGTGACTTCTCCCCGCAGCCCTGACCCGCTCACAGGGACTGGCCCCCGCAGCCCTGACCCGCTCACAGACTGGCCCTTGCAGCCCTGACCTGCTCACAGGGACTGGCCCCCGCAGCCCTGACCCGCTCACAGGGACTGGCCCCCGCAGCCCTGACCCGCTCACAGGGACTGGCCCCCGCAGCCCTGTCCCGCTCACAGGGACTGGCCCCCGCGGCCCTGACTTGCTCACAGGGACTGGCCCCCGCAGCCCTGACCCACTCACAGTGACTGGCCCCCGCGGCCCTGACCCACTCACAGCGTACTGCCCCCCGCAGCCGTGTCCCGCTCACAGCGTGCTGCCCCCCGCAGCTGTGTCCCGCTCACAGCAGACTGGGCCCCGCAGCCCTGTCCCGCTCACAGGGACTGGGCCCCGAAGCCCTGTCCCGCTCACAGCGTACTTCCCCCCGCAGCCGTGTCCTGCTCACAGCGTACTGCCCCCCGCAGCCATGTCCCGCTCACAGCGTACTGCCCCCCGCAGCCGTGTCCTGCTCACCGCGTACTGCCCCCCGCAGCCATGTCCCGCTCACAGGGACAGGCCCCCGGAGCCCTGACCCGCTCACAGGGACTGGCCCCCGCAGCACTGACCCGCTCACAGGTACTGAACCCCGCAGCCGTGTCCCGCTCACAGGGACTGGACCCCGCAGCCCTGACCCGTTGAGAGGGACTGGCCCCCGCAGCCGTGTCCCGCTCACAGGGACATGCCCCCACAGCCCAGACCCGCTCGCATCGACATGCCCCCCGCAGTCCTCTCCTGCTTACAGCGACTTGCCCCCCGCAGTCCAGTCCCGCTCACCGCCTACTGCACCCCGCAAACCTTTCCCGCTCACTGAGACTGGGCCCCGAAGCCCTGTCCCGCTCACAGCGTACTGCCCCCCGCAGCCGTGTCCTGCTCACCGCGTACTGCCCCCCGCAGCCATGTCCCGCTCACAGGGACAGGCCCCCGTAGCCCTGACCCGCTCACAGGGACTGGCCCCCGCAGCACTGACCCGCTCACAGGGACTGAACCCCGCAGCCGTGTCCCGCTCACAGGGACTGGACCCCGCAGCCCTGACCCGTTGAGAGGGACTGGCCCCCGCAGCCGTGTCCCGCTCACAGGGACATGCCCCAGCAGCCCAGACCCGCTCGCATCGACTTGCCCCCCGCAGTCCTCTCCTGCTCACAGCGACTTGCCCCCCGCAGTCCAGTCCCGCTCACCGCCTACTGCACCCCGCAAACCTTTCCCGCTCACTGGGACTGGGCCCTGCAGCCCTGTCCCGCTCATCGGGACTGGCCCCCGCTGCACTGACCCACCCCCAGGGACTGGTCCCCGCAGCCGTGTCCTGCTCACCGCGTACTGCCCCCCGCAGCCATGTCCCGCTCACAGCGGACTGGCCCCCGCAGCCCTGTCCCGCTGACAGGGACTGACCCCTGCAGCCCTGTCCCGCTGACAGGGATTTGCCCCTGCAGCCCTGACCCGCTCACTGTGACTTGCCCCCGCAGCCCTGACCTGCTCACAGCGACTTGCCCCTCCTTCCTGACCTGCTCACAGGCACTTGTTCCCTCCGTCGTAACCCGCTCACAACGACTTGTCCCCTCTGTCCTGACCCGCTGACAGCGTCTTGCCTCCCATCCCTCTTAGACAGGTCACCCCTTGCTCAGAAACGGTCCCAATTATCCATGAACCAGAAACCCTGCCCCCTGTGCCAGCTCCTTAACCATGCATTCATCTCACCTATCTTTCTATGACTTAGCTCACTAAGATGTGGCACTCATGGCAACCCATAAATTATTACCCTCTCGGTCCTGCCTTTCAGCCTCTTTGCTAACTCCTTGCACATAGTCCGCAGAATGTCATCCCTCTTTCTGCCGATGTCATTGGTACCAACGTGCACCGTGGCCTCTGGCTGCTCACCCTCCCCTTTTAGAATTTGTTGCAACCACTCATAGATGTCCTTGACCTTGCACCAGGGAAGCAACACGCAGCCCTGGTGTCTCAAATGTGGCAACAGAATCTATGCCCCCAACGAATGAGTCTCCAACCACACTCGCTCACTTGGATTTGCCTTACTCTGTCCCACAGCAGGGTGTTTTGCACTATGGACCTGGCTACTGCTGATTATATAACTGACCCAGTTTAGTTTTAGATCAGTGTTAACCTTGGTTTAGTGGATAGCCAAGCACCTCAGTAGTCTACAATACAGGAGAAATGCATTCTTAAGCTGACAGATTCTGTGACAGTCAAGGACAAGCACTGAATTGTTCTGACCTCATTTCCAACACCTGGCCCGTAGCCTTGCATGGCTTGGATTGCACTTGCACATTTAAAAAAAAATAAATGTAACGATGATGTGAGGGTAAGGACATGGAATTTTTTTGATATGGCCATATTCTCTCTTGTTGGAGCTGATTGCTGCTTCGCACTTGTATGGTGCAAATGTAACTTATCCTTTCTCAGGCCAAGCCTGATCGTTGTCCAATTCTCACTGTATTTTCTCATCGTTGACTTAATGTTGGTTCGGCCCAACAGTGTTGCACATACCCTGCCTATTCTGAAACTCTGTCACTTAATATTAAGTCTAATAAAGACAAGTATCCAATCTGCCTTCCAAACCACTTCAACGACCTGGTCCATTACATTGTGGGATCAACAGGCATACACATCAAGATCCTGAGATCCCTCTGATCATTGGTGCTTGTGAGGTCCCTATGATTCATCATGGGCTTCAAGATCTGATTGTGCTGTGTCACCTCATCCTTATCCCGTTTGTCCTAACATGAAATAATGTTCTCAAACGCTTCTCAAAAATTATTCCCAATCCTACTTTTTGTAATCATGATACAAGTGAGCATAAAACTTGGAACACGACGGCAACAGGAATGTGCCCTTTGGCCCACCATGTTGGGCCAAACATGACAACAAATGAAAAAATCCCTTCTGCCTGTCCTTGATCCATAGTCCTCCATTCCTTGCATATTCGTGCACGGAACTAAAAGTCCCTTTTAAATGCTTTCATCGTATCTGCATCCACTACCACCCCGGGCAATGTATTCCACACTTTTAACATGCTCAGTGTGAAATATTTGCCCCTCACATCTCTTTTGAACTTCCCCCCTCTCAGCGTAAATGCATGCCCCCTAGTAGTGGACACTTCAACTCCGGGGGAGAAGTTTTCTGACCGTTAGCTGTATTGAAATATCTCCTAATTTTATAGACTTCTATCAAGCCTGCCCTCAGCTTCTACTGCCCCAGAGAAAACGAAGAGTTTTTCCAGCTCCTCCCTCTCGTTCATACCCTCTATTCCAGTCAGCATGCTGGTAAATCTCTTCTGCACCCTGTCCAAAGCCTGCACATCCTAAGTGTAATGTGGCGGCCAGAATTGGATGCAATACTTTGTGTGGTCTCAACAAAGTCTTGTAAAGCTGCAGTGTGACATCCTGACTCTTGCACTGAGTTCCCCTATGAATAAAGGCAAGCATGCGATATGCCTTCTTGACCACCCTATCTACTTGTGTGGCTACTGTCAGGGAGTTATGGTCTAGGACCCCAAGATCCCTCTGGACATCACTGCTGTTTGGGGTTCTGCCATTAACTGTGTATCCCTTTCCTTAACACTTGGTCTCCTAAAATGTAACACCTCATGCCTGCCCAGATTAAATTCCATCGGCCATTTCTCCGCTCGTGTTTGCAATTGGTCTGTATCTTGCTGTGTCCTTTGACAACCTTCCATGCTGTCCACAAGTCCACTGGTCCTTATATCATCTGCAAACTTAGTAATCCCCAATCTACATTTGCCACCAAGTCATTTACATATATCACAAACAGCAGAAGTCACATCGATGCGGAACACCACTCGTCACTGAGCTGCAGCCAGAAAAACAGCTTTCCACCACTGAGACGGCAAGAACTGCAGATGCTGGAATCAGAGTTAACCAAGTGTGGAGCTGGAGGAACGCAGCAGGTCAGGCAGCATCAGAGGAACAGGAAAGCTGACATTGTTGATGCTGCCTGGCCTGCTGTGTTCCTCCAGCCCTATACTGTGTGATCTTTGTTAGCCTTCCACCGCGACCGTCTGCCTTATATGGGCAGGCCAAGTCACCATGGATCTCATGGATCTTAATCTTCTGGATGAGCATACCATGAGGGACCTTGTTGAAAACGTTCGTAAAATCCATGTATATGCTATCAACTGTTCTACCCGAATTGATCACCCTTGTCACCTCCTTGAAAACTTCACTGACTTGGTAAGACATAACCTGCCCCGCATAATGCCATGCTGGCTGTCCCTTATTAGCCCATACCTTTGAGACATGAGACACTCACCAGTCTGTAGTTTCCTGGAAAGTTCCTGTTTTCCTGCTTGAACAGAGGAACGACTTTATCCACTCACCAGTCTCCGCAACCCCTCCAGTGCCTGGCAAGGATATCAGATCCTGTTGAAAGTGGTGTGTTGATGCATTTGTGTCATGATTGTGTTTTGTTTGAGCCCTAACATTGAAAGCAGTGTAAGAATGTCTTTGTGCAGCAGGCGAGGTGTGATGAGACTGAGCCTTCATACAATTGCAAGATGTTGAAAATTTGCCATTATTTATGAAAACAGTGATAAATTTCCATGATCAACATTTCTGTTACACTGCGATGATTATCCCGTGGCATGTAAAATCAGAAAGATACGATAAAATGAGACTGGGTCATATGCAGGGAGAATGTTTGCCTTTCATGTCTATAGAAGTAGTGAAATATTTCCATGAAGCTAAAAGTCACTTTTCCGTTCATTGAAGGACACAATCATCGCCTTGGAAGCTTCATCACGATACTACTTTGCATTTCTGAAGAGGGAAGAAGAAATCAACATGCAAATTCAATTCCATGGTTTTGGAAGTCCCTTTGAGAACACGATTCATTTGCGCCGGCATAATGCTCTGACCAAGAAAGAATTGAAGGTGAGTTTGTAGTTTGGAAGATCGCAGCAATTTATGCATCAACTTCTTCATCGATAATGTTCCATTGCTTTCAAACTGCATTTTCCTCTCTGCGAGATAATAACTGTTAGAACAAGCAACAGCATCGGTAGATGGTCCATGGGGAATGCAATGTTACAAAACCCGATCCATTCAACAACATATTTCAGATAAGTCAACAAATTAAATATTCCAGCACAGGATAAAACAAGGAGGATGAGAATGAGGAGGCAATAGCTCTGATGACAAAAGAACAGAAATTTACCTTTATCCATTCGAGCAAAAAAGCAGGCACACAAAGAAATAATCATCTAAGAATGCACGTGTGCAACGGAGGCTACAGGGGGACTAAGAATGCCGAATTGTTGTCATGCGTATTGCTGAAAGGATGATTGAAACAGAATCTGTGGTAAATTTGTTGAAATACAGATGATGCATCTCAGGATGTTGGAGGAAGAACATTTATGGACTGAGGCAAATTGTATTGCCCTTTTCAGGAGTTATTGGGTTCATAATGAATTGAAACACTTCCTTCTGTGCTGAAAGCTTTAGTTTAGTTGCAGCTGAATCACAATTTCTGTTCCTGGTAGTATTTAGCAAACTGTTAAAAGTGAATGTCACTGCACAGAATTCCAAATATGACTCCAATCAGTAGAGAAAATATCCAAGGGGATATGTATCCTCTCATGTTGAACAGCGCAGCTACAGATACAATGGAGGCACTGATGATAATCTTCCAAGAATCCTTAGATTGTGGAAAATTCTCAGAGGATTGAAAGATTGTGAACAGAACACCATTATTACAAAGATACTTGGACAAAGTAGTAAGCATGTATTGCCAATTTAGGTCAACCTGGGTAGATGTTCATGCCTGCAATGAAAGATGAAATAACAGGGTACTTAGTGTGCTATAACATCCTACAGAGTTAACATCCTTTTATAAAGGGGAAATAATACTTGACAAACTTGCTACAGTGCTTTGAGAAGGAAACAAACATTACTGATGAAGGACCACCAGTTGATGTCGTACATTGAGATTTCAAAAAAGCATTTGATAAGGTGCAGCTCATAAGGTGTCTCAAAAGAAAAGAGCCCTTGTGTTCAAGGGTAGTATGTTCGGATGGACAGAGGACTGCATCGTAAATAGAAGTAGAGACGTAGCAGCAGGATGGTAACTTACAAGTCATGTACGGCCACAGAGCGAATGCTGCGGAGGCCGAACACCTCATGTTGACTGGGTTGATTTGAGAAATGGCAGAGGGGATTGCTATGCTTATGAAAGTTGGGCAGGCAGGGACTACATTCATTGGCGTTTATAAGATTGAAAAAAATCTTATTTTTTCAACATGTAAGATTCTTAAGAGGCTTGATAGTGTATATCCGTAGAGATTACTCTCATTTGTGAAAGATTTTACGACCAGAGGCCACATTTTCAAATTGGTTGCCCATGAATTCAGGGAAGAATTACTTCTTTCAGGTTGTAGCAATTTATTGAACACTTTAGCCAAGAAGATTTTAGAGGTAATGCCATTAATCATATGCTAGGCTGTAACGGCCAGGTTAATTTTTAAATCAAGAAACAATGATCATGAGAAAAGGGTCTCGGCCTGAAACGTCAGCTTTTGTGCTCCTGAGATGCTGCTTGGCCTGCTGTGTTCATCCAGCTCCACACTTTGTTATCTTGGATTCTGAAGCATCTGCAGTTCCCATTATCTCCGATACAAATGGACAGAGATGCCAGGGTTGGCTTGTCAGTAAGAAATGAGGTCGCTCTTGTGCTTGTTTATGAATGACTTGGAGGAAAGAGGTGCATGTGCTGTGGCTAAATTTGTAGATGACTGAAAAAATATTTAGAAAGACAAGGCATGGCACAGAAACAGAGATTTACCAGGATGTTACTTGGATCGGAATGTATTAGCTATTAGGAGGGTTTGGTGGAAATGCTGTGTCATGATAAATGTAATGAGATCAACCATGATCTCACCGAATGATGGAGGAATATTCAATGGGCCAAATGACTTTTTTTGTGAGCCTTCTTGTTTGACAATGCATTCATGAAGGTGTTTTTTTTCTCTCTCTTGGATAAGATGTGAAAATGAAATGTATCCGAAATAATGGGAACTGCAGATGCTGGAGAATCCAAGACCACAAAATGTGAGGCTGGATGAACACAGCAGGCCAAGCAGCATCTCAGGAGCACAAAAGTGCTCCTGAGATGCTGCTTGGCCTGCTGTGTTCATCCAGCCTCACATTTTGTTGTCATGAAATGTATACACTTCCTTTTCATCTGGGAATAAATAATTGTTCTGAACGATTTCCATTGACTAATAGCAATCTGACAAGCTTCGCAATGTAAAGAGATTTTTAGCTTCTTTTTAATTGTAAAGATATTCTTTGGAATTAATTTGGCATATATTATTTGCATCTCAGGAAGTATGTTCATCACTGCATCTCAAAAAGTGCTCTGGTGTATGACAGCAGCTTTTTAAAGATCACTTCAATGGTTGTGATTTTCAGTTGCCATAACACACATTAAATTACACTGTTGGCCAATCTGTCCATGATTATTTCATTATCTTATGCTTCAAACAGACAAGGAAATATTGGTGATGCAATGAAGTGTTTGACTCTCAAATATAATTGCTGTTATAGTTTCCACTTGGAAGAAAGATTCACATCAAATTGACTGGTCAAGGAAATGGGACACTGACTGTGAGTACTTTGAATGTTCGAGTTATTCCTAAAATGAAAGTTTTGACCTTGATGATTTCTCTTTCATGCAGATATGAAGAGACTCTTTTAAAATATCCTCTAGGTTAGTGGTTCAGGCATAAAAGTGTAATATGTATATTTATGTATATACATGTACATGCGTAATCTGATCAGAAAATGACTATAAAACACTTGTTGCATGGTGAGAATGAGTTATCCAGATGGTAAGACCTGCCAATGTTGGTGTCTGAGATAACACATTGTGGAGCTGGAGGAACACAGCAGGGCAGGCAGCATCAGAGGCTCAAGAAAGTTGGGGTTTTGGGTCAGGACCCTTCCTGAGAAATGGAGGGTGGAAGGGAGCTCAGAAACAACTAGTGTGGTGGGGGAGGAGGTGCTGGGGAAGGTAGGTGGGATGGTAATAAGTGAGTACTATCCAGATTGGAACAGATTTTCCCCAGCGGGTATTGAGTACGAATTCCAAATCACTCTCAAAATCTTAGTGACTGTTAACATTGATGTTTTTTGTCTGTGTGTTTCAGTAATTGCATGACAGTTGAATGGTTCGTTGAGAGTGAGGAACCTGTGGACTCTCACACACCAAGATGGAATTTAGTTCGAAGAGTGACTTCAAAATAGTTGCTTGCTTTTAAAATCTTGACCGTTTTTGCTGTCCAGTTGAATGAATTTAGCTTCATACTGCTTCAATAGGAATTAGTGTTTAAGAGGAACATATTTGTGAAACTTACAGTTCCGTAAGTTTTAGCATAAACTGGTGCAGCCTTTCGGTGCAAAAAGGCTCACCTCTCCATTAGTACCGAAGGAAAATTGGAGTTTAAAAGTAAGTTCACCCGCTGTCAGGGAATGAAATGTTAATGTTGACTCAAACATAATTTTAAAAAAAGTCATATATTTGTGTAACACTGAACTCAAATTAAAATTTGGATATGCTAGTTTTACAGATGGTTGGATATTGAATTCATTTTAAATGAGGGTGAAGATCACTTTAAATCCAGCATATTTGTGAAGAAAAGAAATAGCGTGTCAAATAAAATTAACTGCATGGCTCTTCATAGCCCTATATGTAGAATTTCATTCTGAACTATGAGACAGTTGTGACCCCATACTACCTCAGTGCTCATGGCAAGAGTAAGACTCCTGTTTGACGTGCTGTGCACTGCATGGAATGGCGGCAACATCAGATTCATTGATGCTTGAGAATCAAAAGAATATGACGATAAGATTTAAAATCAAAATCTCATTGAACACTTCAAGGAATGTATTACAGGAAGAGGGGGAAAGCATGTATGACTAATGGAAGGTGGTGGCGCAGATCACATAGACCTGTGTGCTAAAACTTATCACAAATTTCACATTGAATGGAACAGTTTAAACAGGCTGGACGAAGCAGACATGCCAGCCCAAACTTTTTGAATTTGAGCATTCTGTTCGTAAACATCAGCAAAATTGTGGGAAACATGTTTATTCTTTCTCTTTTATTGCACAGAACCATACGATTAGACTGTTTTGATGAGGAATTTAAAGATTATGTGTCCCATCCGTTTGACTCACAGTTTGGTACCACAGGTTGGTACGATCTTCGTTCGAGAAGGAAAAGGGATGTTCCAGATACAGAAAATCGTCAAACCATTTACTACAAAGTCCGTTTCTGGTTAGTATTAATTAATGCAGTTGACATTTTTAGCTCGACATGATTGCACAATGGAGTCAATAAGAAAATTCCATCTGATATTCCACATAAATTTTAAGTGGATGTTAAAGCAGCTCATTTCTTTTTCACGCTGTCTGCTGCTTTTAAGAATGGTTGTCTTATTGTCGAAATGTTTAGCTTTGACTCCATGGCTTCTTCCATTAGCTCACATTGAAACACATGTTTCTTCAGCCAAAAATGCATGTTTACCCGGTGTAGCTTGACTAACCTTCCCCTGTGATCGTTCCCCTGAAATCCCCTGCGGTAGCTCTCCTGAAAAACAACGATACCATTTTGGATACTATTCCGGGGGACGACTTAGCAGGGGTACGCAGTAGGGTGCAGGTCTCTGGCACAAAGTCTGTCCCTCTTGCACAGAAGGGAAGCGGGGATAGGAAGAGAGTGATAGTCATTGGGGACTCAATAGTTAGAGGGACTGATAGAAGATTTGCCGGGAACGAAAGAGACCCACGATTGGTGTGTTGCCTACCAGGTGCCAGGGTCTGTGATGTCTCGGATCGTCTCTTTCGGGTCCTGAGGGGAGAGGGTGACCAGCCCCAAGTCGTGATCCAGATAGGCACCAACGGCATGTGTAGAAAGAGGGATAGGGATGTCAGGCAGGATTTGAGGGAGCTCGGGTGGAAGCCGAGAGCGAGAACAAACAGAGTGGTCATCTCTGGTTTGTCACCCGTACCACGTGATAGCGAGGCAAAGAACAGGGAGAGATTTCAGCTGAAGACGTGGCTGCAGGGATGGTGCAGGTGGGAGGGCTTCAGGCACATGGACAATTGGGGCTCGTTCTGGGGAAGGTGGGACCTGTACAAACAGGACGGTCTCCACTTGAACCAGAGGGGCACGAATATCCTGGGTGGGAAATTGGCTAGTGCCATTCGGTTGGATTTAAACGAGCTCAGAATGGGGATGGGAAACTGAGGTGTAGCCCTAGTACACAGGAGGATGAGCATAGGGAGGACATGGTCAGGACCTCATTGTCACAGAAGTGTGCTGGCAGACAGCAAGCTGGATTGAAGTGTGACGACTTTAATGCCGGGAGTATCCGGAATAATGTAGGTGAGCTTGCAGCTTGGATAGGTACCTGGGACTTCGATGTTGTGGCCATTTCGGAGGCATGGATAGAGCAGGGTCAGGAATAGATGTTGCAGGTTCTCGGGTTTAGATCTTTCATTAAGGTCTGGGAAGGTGGTAAAAGAGGGGGAGGTGTGGCTTTGTTGGTCAAGGACAGTATAACGGCGGCTGAAAGAACCTTTGAGGACTCGTCTACTGCGGTGGTATGGGCTGAGGTTGCCCAGGAAGGTTTGTCGACTGAGTCAGTGTGGGTGGAAGTTCGGAACAGCAAGGCAGCAGTCACTTCACTGGGGGTTTTCGACAGACCCCAAATAGCAGTTGGGAGATCGAAGAACTCATTGGCCGGCAGATTGTTGAAAAGTGCAAACGTATCAGGGTTGTTGTTATGGGTGACTTCAACTTTCCCAATATAGATTGAAACCTCCTTAGTGCAGATGGTTTGGATGGAGCCGTTTTTGTCAGGTGTGTTCAGGAGGGTTTCCTGACTCAGTATGTGGACAGGCCGACGAGGCGGGAGGCCATTTTGGATTTGGTGCTCGGCGATGAGCCAGGACAGGTGTCACATCTCGTGGTGGGAGAACACTTTGGCGACAGTGACCGCAAGAGCCTCCCATTTACCATAGCCATGGAAAGGGAAAGGAGCAGTTACCAGGGGAAGACATTTCACTGGGGTCAAGGAAACTATGATGCTATCAGACAGGAGTTGGGAAGTACAGATTGGGAGCAATTGTTCCACAGAAAGGGAGCAGCAGACATGTGGAGGCTGTTCAAGGAGCAGTTGTTGCGAGTGATGTATAAATTTGTTCCTCTGAGACAGGTAAGAAGGGGTAAGATTAAGGAGCCTTGGATGACGGGTACAGAGGTGCTTCTTGTCACAAAGAAAAGGCAGCGTACGTAAGGTGGAGGAAGTGAAGGTCTAGCACAGCTTTAGAGTATTCCAGGCCTGCTCGGAAGGAGCTCACAAGATATTGCCTGTACAATTGTTACCTGTTACAACCTTTGCGTCCACGCTTGCTCATTCAATGGTGTCAAGATGCCAGCAGTGCATGTACCTTCTCCATCCCCTAATGCCGTCAGCTCACACAAGACATAGTCCTTACTTAAAATCTTCTGATCAACCAAAGTTCATTGTAATGGACATTTTAGTTATCTGTCATGAAACGAAAACTGATTCTGACTGGCATGACCTGCAGTGCAAATGAATATAATCTGTGAAACGAGATTCCTTATGGGCTTGCAGCCGCTACAAATAATTGCTTTTCAAAGACGTTGCAGACATACATTTTTTTCTCCTATCACCTCAGATTATTTTTTTGTTTATGCATGTTGTGTGGGTTTCCAGTCAGACGCATAAACACAGGTTGATGCAGTCACTGTTACAACACGGTATTGAAGGAGAATTTGTGATCTTTGGAGTTTCATTCCAGTGTCTGAAGGAGTGCACCATCAAGCCACGTCAGAGCACTACTGGCGACAAATTGTTGCAAGTTTTCAAGTGTTACCGATGGTCACATAAAATATGGCCTTTTTGTTGTTGCGCTATTCATCTTAACTGCACCTTATCTAGTATTTAGGCTTGGAAACTATTTCAATTTTTTTGATTTACTTATTCAAAATCATTTATGATTGTTGTCATGATATCTACAATATGTTATTTTGATTGGACATAGAGGATTGGATCTGTCTTAATGGAAATAATGTATGCGCTTATAAAACTCCTTCTGGGCAAGGTAGTTGCTCAGTGGTGAGAGCTGCTCGTGCACTGGGGAGCCAATTGAGATTCCAGTCTTGGGTAACTATCTGTGTTGAATTGACACGTCCTCTCCGCGTCTGCGAGGGGCTTCTGCCAGGTGCTGCAGTTTCCTCCCATTGTTCAAAGATGTGCAGGTCCTTATATGTGATTTGTGAAGCATTTCTTAAATGTTTCAATCCTGCCAGCATCCAGTGCCTTGGACAAAATAACTGGAGATGAATAAAAGATACTGTGCCTTTTGACACCATTTCCTGCTGGATTTTCATCAATCCTGCTTTATATCGGTGACAACTTCCATGACCTTTTTTGATGGTGTCTGAATTGACAGTCTAGTTCCAAATATTTGTTGTGCAGTATTTCAAGGTCTCTGTTACAGCATACCCATGAATGCCCACTTCAAAAGATACTTCCATCTCATAGAGTCCCTACGGTGTGGAAACAAGCCCCTTTTGACCCAAGAAGTCCACGGCCACCCTCCAAAGAGCATCTCACCCTGACTCATCCCCCGACCCTTTCCTCAGTAACCGTACATTTCCCATGACTAACACACCTAATCTACACATCCCTAAACACAATGGGCAAGTTTGGCATGGCCCATACACTGAGCCTGCACATCTTTGGACTGTGGGAGGAAACCAGAGCACCCAGCAGGAACCCATGCAGGCATGGGCAGAATGTACAAACTCCGCACAGAAAATCGTCCAACGGTGGGATCGAACCTGGGTCCCTGGCGCTGTGAGTCAGCAGTGCTAACCACTGAGCCACCGTGCTGCCCTTGGAGTTAGAGCTTGCTTGTTCCTGGGTGGCCTCAAACTGCCAACCTCCACTTAGTGGCAAAAGTGCTGACCAACTGCACTCATCTTCACTGGCTTTTGCTTTGTATCATTGAATTCAATCCTTCAAACTCTATGATAAATATTTAAATTTCCATTGATATGTGAGGGTTGTTTTTAGTACGCAGTATTGGTTTATTATGTTTCATTGGTACATAATGAATATTGTATGTATATGCATTTGGGCAAGTTGGTAACGATGCAGTCCGCAGACCTGGAGGATAATAACACTGTCCTTCAATCGCCCACGATGACCTCTGCAAATTGGTAGAAAACAAAAATTTCTATAAAATTCATCTCTCCTCCCGTCAGTCGATCAAAATTAATTCAGGATTTTGTACAGGCCAATAACCGTAAGATTACACGAGCCTAAACAAAACTACTGGCTCATATTAGTTCAGTAAAGTGAAAGGGCAACAATAGAGGTAGTAGGAACTGCAGATGCTGGAGAATCTGAGATAAGAAGGTGTAAAGCTGGATGAACACAGCAGGCCAAGCAGTATCATCCGGCTCTGCACCTTGTTATCTCAGATTCTCCAGCGCCAATTTTCTGAAGTAGGGTCTCGTCCCGAAACATCAGCTTTCTTGCTTCTCTGATGCTGCTTGACCTGCTGTGTTCATCCAGCTCTCCACCTTGGGCAACAATAGAGTATGTTTTAAGTCACTAGATATGTTAGTGGGTTTGTCTTCCTTAGGGTGGAGTTGGTGGAACCGAAAAAGATGTCTCCCTCACAGCGTTTGTGACACAAGAATTGCATCGTTCCTTGGCGGCCTTTCAACAGAAGAATATTCAGAGATTTCACGAGTGGTAAGAATGTAACTTCTTTTACTTCTCTTTATCTCACTTTTTCCAACAATTGGAAAATAGATTTTAGAAATAACGTCGAGCTGATGAAGTGTGAAAAGAAGAATAATTCCAAGCAGTGGTGGGAGTTGGCCAGTGAGGTGGGAGGAGTGGATAGGTGGGAGAGAAGGCGGACAGGTCATGGAGGCGGGGATGAGGGGAGGAACTAGCGTTTGAGACACAAGAATTGCATCTTGGGATGAGGCTGGCGGGTGGGGAGATTTTGAGGGTGGCAAAGTCCATATTAAGGCTATTGAGTTGGAAGCTCCCGAGGCGGAATAGGAGGTGCTGCTCCTCCAGTTTCTGGGTGGTGTGGTTGTGACACTGGAAGAGGCCCAGGATGGACATGTCGTCCAGGGAGTGGGAGGGGGAGTTGAAGTGATGCAATGATTTGGATATGAAAATAGAAGGTGTGGTTAGTATGTTTCCCAATGATTGAAGGTGTAGTAGCCAGCCAAGAAGGTCACCTCAGAATACAATGGGACATTGACAAGGGCCAATAAACTGAGGAGTGGCAGATTGAGTTGAGGTTAGATAAATGTGAGGTGCTACATTTTGGAAAGGCAAATCAGGGCAGCACGTATACACTGAAGGTTGTGGGGAGAGTTGCTTAATAAAGAGACGCTGGAGTGCAGTTTCGTAGTTCCATCAAAGTACAGCCACCGGTAGAAAGGATATGAAGGAGACATTTGGTGTGCTCGCCTTTATCGGTCAGTGCATTGAGTATAGGAGTTGGGAGATCACTTCGCAGCGATATAGGACGTTGGTTCGGCTGCTTTTGGAATACTGCAATCGATTTTGGTCTCCTTGCGAGAGGAAGGATGTCGGCGCAACATTGAGGGCCAAAGGGCCTGTTCTGCGCTGTATTGTTGTATGTTGTAAACTTGAAAGGGTTCAGAGAAGATCTACAAGGATGTTACGAGCATCGGAGGTTGGAGGTATACCGTGGGCTTGAACAGGCAGCTATTTCTTGGAACTTTGGAGTTCAGGGCTGACCATATAGAAGTTTATACAATTACGAGGGACGTGGATAGAGCGAACAGCCAAGATCTTTTCCCCGGGTTGCTGGAATCCAAAACTGGAGGGAATAGGTTAAAAATGAGAGAGGGAAGATTTAAAATGGACTGGATTTTTTTCATAGTGGTGCATGTATGGAATGAGCTGCCAGAGGAAGTGGTGGAGGCTTGTACGTTTAAAAGGCATGTGGATGGGTATATGAATAAGACGGGTTGAGAGGAATATGGGCCAAATGCTGGCAAATGGGACTAAATTAATTTAGGATATCTGGTCAACATAGACAAATTGTGCCAAAGGATCTGTTTCCCGACTGTACATCTCTCTGATTCTAAGTGTCTTTTTTCTGAACCACGTGGCCCATAATTAGAAAAACTTGAATCAGGATTTGGGAATGTGACAATTCTAATTGGATCTGTTTGATGAAATTAACTCTGTAGGTAATGGTGGTTGAATTATGATTTATCAAATTTGAGTTTATTGCAGCATCTTATAGAACAGAGGAAACACATGTAATCAAAATTGAAAATCAAAACTTGGTAAAATTTTGCATTGGAAATACATGACCAGCCATTGGAGGAGATTCATGACCATTGCATTCAAGTGAGAACAACAAATGCGATTCAGTGACTCAGTGAAACGGGATGCAGTGACTCAGTGAAATTGGATGCAGTGACTGTGTGAACTGGGATGCAGTGACTGAGGGTAATGGGATGCAGTGGCATGTGGAAATGGGATGCAGCGACTTATGGAAATGGGATGCACTGACTGAGGGAAATGGGATGCAGTGTCTGAGTGAAATAGTTTGCAGTGACTGCGGGAAATGGGTTGTAGTGACTGAGGGAAATGGGATGCAGTGACTGATGGAAATGGGATGCAGTGACTGAGTGAAATGGGATGCCGTGAATGACAAAAGGAGATGCAGTGACTGTGGGAAATGGGATGCAGTGACTGAGGGAAAGGAGATTCACTGACTGTGGGAAATGGGATGCAGTGACTCTTGGTAATGGGATGCAGTGACTGAGGGTAATGAGATGCAGTGAGTGAGGGTAATGGGATGCAGTGAGTGAGGGTCATGGGATGCAGTGAGTGAGGGTAATGAGATGCAGTGACTGCAGGAAAGGAGATGCAGTGACTGCGAGAAAGGAGATGCCCTGACTGAGGGAAAGGAGATGCAGTGACTGAGTGAGATGGGATGCAGTGACTGAGTGGAATGGGATGCAGTGATTGAAGGAAATGGGGGCAGTGACCGATGGAAATGGGATGCAGTGACTGAGGGAAATGGGATGCAGTGGCTGATGGAAAGGAGATGTAGTGACTGAGTGAACTGGGATTCAGTGACTGAGCGAAATGGGATGCAGTGACTGAGCGAAATGGGATGCAGTGACTGAGCGAAATGGGATGCAGTGACTGAGGGAAATGGGATGCAGTGACTGAGGGTAATGGGATGCAGTGACTGATGGTAATGGGATGCAGTGACTGATGGTAATGGGATGCAGTGTCTCAGTGAAATGGGGTGCAGTGACTGATGGTAATGGGATGCAGTGTCTCAGTGAAATGGGGTGCAGTGTCTGAGTGAAATGAGCTGCAGTGACTGAGTGAAATGAGCTGCAGTGACTGAGTGAAATGGGATGCAGTGGCTGTGTGAAATGGGATGCAGTGACTGTGAACTGGGATGCAGTGTCTGTTTGAAATGGCATCCTGCGACTGAAGTTAATGGGATGCAGTGACTGAGGGAAATGGAATGCACTGACTGATTGAAATGGAATGCACTGACTGAGTGAAATGGGATGCAGTGACTGATGGAAATGGGATGCAGTGACTGAGGGAAACAGGTTGCAGTGATTGAGTGAAATAGGATGCAGTGATTGAGTGAAATGCGATGCCGTGACTGAGTGAAATGGAAAGCATTGGCTGATGGAAATGGGATGCAGTGACTGAGGGAAATGGAATGCACTGACTGATTGAAATGGAATGCACTGACTGAGTGAAATGGGATGCAGTGACTGATGGAAATGGGATGCAGTGACTGAGGGAAACAGGTTGCAGTGATTGAGTGAAATAGGATGCAGTGATTGAGTGAAATGCGATGCCGTGACTGAGTGAAATGGAAAGCATTGGCTGATGGAAATGGGATGCAGTGGCTGAGTGAAATGGGATGCAGTGGCTGAGTGAAATGGGATGCAGTGACTGAGTGAAATGCGATGCTGTGACTGAGTGAAATGGGGTGCAGTGACTGAGGGAAAGGTGATTCAGTGACTGTGGGAAATGGCAAGATGTGACTGAGGAAAGGAGATGCAGTGACTGTGGGAAATGGGATGCAGTGGCTGAGTGAAATGGGATGCCGTGTCTGTGGGAAACGGGATGCGCTGACTGTGGGGAATGGGATGCAGTGACTGCGTGAAATGGGATGCAGTGACAGCGTGAAATGGGATGCAGTGACAGCGTGAAATGGGATGCAGTGGCTCAGTGAAATGGGATGCCGTGGCTGAGTGAAATGGGATGCTGTGGCTGAGTGAAATGGGATGCCGTGGCTGAGTGAAATGGGACGCAGTGACCGAGTGAAACGGGGTGCAGTGACTGAGGGAAATGGGAGGCAGTGGCTGAGTGAAATGGGATGCAGTCACTGAGGGAAATGGGATGCAGTGATGGATGGTAATGGGATGCAGTGACTGAGTAAAATGGGATGCAGTTACTGAATGAAATGGGATGTAGTGACTGAATGAAATGGGGTGCAGTGACTGAGGGGAATGGGTGCAGTGACTGAGGGAAATGGCTGCAGTGACTCAGGGTAATGGGATGCACTGACTGAGTGAAATGTGATGCAGTGGCTGAGTGAAATGGGATGCAGTCACTGAGTGAAATGGGATGCAGTGACTGAGTGAAATGGGATGCAGTGACTGAGTGAAATGTGATGCAGTGGCTGAGTGAAATGGGATGCAGTCACTGAGTGAAATGGGATGCAGTCACTGAGTGAAATGGGATGCAGTGACTGAGTGAAATGGGATGTAGTGAGTGAGTGAAATGGGAAGCAGTGACCGAGGGAAATGGAATGCGGTGACTGTGGGGAATAGGGTGCGGTGACTAACGGAAACGGATGCACTGTCTCAGCTGAATAGTGTTCACTGTCTTCGTTAAATGGGATGCAGTGACTGAGGGAAAGGACATGCAGTGAATGTGGGAAAATGGATGCAGTGACTGAGGGAAATGGGAGTCAGTGACTGACTGAAATGGGAGGGAGTGACTGATTGAAATGGGAGGGAGTGACTGACTGAAATGGGAGGGAGTGACTGACTGAAATGGGTGGCAGTCACTGAGTGAAATGGGAGGCAGTCACTGAGTGAAATGGGATGCGGTGACTGAGGGTAATGTAATGCAGTGACTGAGTGAAATGCGATGCAGTTAATGGCAAAAGGAGGTGCAGTGACTGAGTGAAGTGGGTGGCAGTGACTGAGTGAAATGGGTGGCAGTGACTGTGTGAAGTGGGAGGCAGTGACTGTGTGAAGTGGGATGCACTGACTGAGTGAAATGGGATGCAGTGACTGATGGAAATGGGATACTGTGACTGAGGGTAATGTGATGCAGTGCCTGTGGGAAATGGGATGCAATGACTGTGGGAAATGGGTTGCAGTGACTGAGGGAAATGGGACACAGTGACTGAGTGTAATGGGACGAATTGACTGAGTGTAATGGGACAAATTGATTGAGTGAAATGGGATGCTGTGACTGAGGGTAATGGGATGCAGTGGCTGATGGAAATGGGTTGCAGTGACTTCGTGAAATGGGAGGCAGTGACTGAGTGAAATGGGAGGCAGTGACTGAGGGGAATGGGATGCAGTGACTGAGGGAAATGAGATGCAGTGACTGAGGGGCAGGGGATGCAGTGACTGAGGGGAAGGAGATGCAGTGACTGTGGGAAATGGAATGCTGTGTCTGAGTGTAATGGGATGCACTGTCTCAGTTCAATGAGATTCACTGTCTCAGTTAAATGGGATGCAGTGACTGAGGGAAAGGACATGCAGTGAATGTGGGAAAATGGATGCAGTGACTGAGGGAAATGGGAGTCAGTGACTGACTGAAATGGGAGGGAGTGACTGATTGAAATGGGAGGGAGTGACTGACTGAAATGGGAGGGAGTGACTGACTGAAATGGGAGGGAGTGACTGACTGAAATGGGAGGGAGTGACTGAGTGAAATGGGAAGCAGTGACTGAGTGAATTGGGAGGCAGTGACTGAGTGAAGTGGAAGGCAGTGACTGCCTGAAATGGGATGGAGTGACTGAGTGAAGTGGGATGCAGTGACTGAGTGAAATGGGATGCACTCACTGAGTGAATTGGGATGCTGTTACTGATGGAAATGGGATACTGTGACTGAGGGTAATGGGATGCAGTGACTGTGGGAAATGGGATGCAGTGACTGTGGGAAATGGGTTGCAGTGACTGAGGGAAATGGGACGCAGTGACTGAGTGTAATGGGACGCAGTGACTGAGTGTAATGGGACGCAGTGACTGAGTGTAATGGGACGAATTGACTGAGTGAAATGGGACGCAGTCACTGAGTGAAATGGGATGCTGTGACTGAGGGAAATGTGATGCAGTGTCTGTGTGAAATGTGATTCAGTGACTGAGGGTAATGGGATGCAGTGGCTGATGGAAATGGGTTGCAGTGACTTCGTGAAATGGGAGGCAGTGACTGAGTGAAATGGGAGGTAGTGACTGAGTGAAATGGGAGGCAGTGACTGAGGGGAATGGGATGCAGTGGCTGATGGAAATGGGAGGCAGTGACTGAGGGGAATGGGATGCAGTGGCTGAGGGGAAGGAGATGTAGTGACTGAGGGGAAGGAGATGCAGTGACTGTGGGAAATGGAATGCTGTGTCTGAGTGTAATGGGATGCACTGTCTCAGTTCAATAAGATTCACTGTCTCAGTTAAATGGGATGCAGTGACTGAGTGAAATGGGATGCTCTGACTGAGTGAAGTGGGATGCTGTGACTTAGGGACATGGGATGCTGTGACTGAGGATAATGCGATGCAGTGACTGAGGGAAAGGAGATGCAGTGACTGTGGGAAATGGGTTGCAATGACTGAGTGAAATGGGATGCTGTGACAGAGGGAAAGGAGACACACTGAATATGGGAAATGGGATGCAGTGACTGAGTGTAATGGGACGCAGTGACTGAGTGTAATGGGACGAATTGACTAAGTGTAATGGGACAAATTGACTGAGTGAAATGGGACGCAGTCACTTAGTGAAATGGGATGCTGTGACTGAGGGTAATGGGATGCAGTGGCTGATGGAAATGGGTTGCAGTGACTTAGTGAAATGGGAGGCAGTGACTGAGTGAAATGGGAGGCAGTGACTGAGGGGAATGGGATGCAGTGGCTGATGGAAATGGGAGGCAGTGACTGAGGGGAATGGGATGCAGTGGCTGAGGGGAAGGAGATGTAGTGACTGAGGGGAAGGAGATGCAGTGACTGTGGGAAATGGAATGCTGTGTCTGAGTGTAATGGGATGCACTGTCTCAGTTCAATAAGATTCACTGTCTCAGTTAAATGGGATGCAGTGACTGAGTGAAATGGGATGCTCTGACTGAGATAAATGGGATGCAGTGACTGAGGGAAAGGAGATGCAGTGCCTGTGGAAACGGGATGCTGCGACTGAGGGTAATGGGTATGCAGTGACTGTGGGAAATGGGATGCAGTGACTGAGTGAAATGGGATGCAGTGACTGAATGGAATGGGATGCAGGGACTGAGGGAAATTGGATGCTGTGACTCAGTGGAATGGGATGCAGTTACTGAGGGAAAGGTGATTCAGTGACTGTGGGAAATGGCAAGCTGTGACTGAGGAAAGGAGATGCAGTGACTGTGGGAAATGGGACGCAGTGACGGAGGGAAATGGGATACAGTGACTGAGTGAAATGGGATGCAGTGGCTCAGTGAAATGGGATGCAGTGGCTCAGTGAAATGGGATGCCGTGGCTGAGTGAAATGGGATGCTGTGGCTGAGTGAAATGGGATGCCGTGGCTGAGTGAAATGGGACGCAGTGACCGAGTGAAACGGGGTGCAGTGACTGAGGGAAATGGGAGGCAGTGGCTGAGTGAAATGGGATGCAGTCACTGAGGGAAATGGGATGCAGTGATGGATGGTAATGGGATGCAGTGACTGAGTAAAATGGGATGCAGTTACTGAATGAAATGGGATGTAGTGACTGAATGAAATGGGGTGCAGTGACTGAGGGGAATGGGTGCAGTGACTGAGGGAAATGGCTGCAGTGACTCAGGGTAATGGGATGCACTGACTGAGTGAAATGTGATGCAGTGGCTGAGTGAAATGGGATGCAGTCACTGAGTGAAATGGGATGCAGTGACTGAGTGAAATGGGATGCAGTGACTGAGTGAAATGTGATGCAGTGGCTGAGTGAAATGGGATGCAGTCACTGAGTGAAATGGGATGCAGTCACTGAGTGAAATGGGATGCAGTGACTGAGTGAAATGGGATGCAGTGACTGACTGAAATGGGATGTAGTGAGTGAGTGAAATGGGAAGCAGTGACCGAGGGAAATGGAATGCGGTGACTGTGGGGAATAGGGTGCGGTGACTAACGGAAACGGATGCACTGTCTCAGCTGAATAGTGTTCACTGTCTTCGTTAAATGGGATGCAGTGACTGAGGGAAAGGACATGCAGTGAATGTGGGAAAATGGATGCAGTGACTGAGGGAAATGGGAGTCAGTGACTGACTGAAATGGGAGGGAGTGACTGATTGAAATGGGAGGGAGTGACTGACTGAAATGGGAGGGAGTGACTGACTGAAATGGGAGGGAGTGACTGACTGAAATGGGAGGGAGTGACTGAGTGAATTGGGAGGCAGTGACTGAGTGAATTGGGAGGCAGTGACTGAGTGAAGTGGAAGGCAGTGACTGAGTGAAATGGGTGGCAGTCACTGAGTGAAATGGGAGGCAGTCACTGAGTGAAATGGGATGCGGTGACTGAGGGTAATGTAATGCAGTGACTGAGTGAAATGCGATGCAGTTAATGGCAAAAGGAGGTGCAGTGACTGAGTGAAGTGGGTGGCAGTGACTGAGTGAAATGGGTGGCAGTGACTGGGTGAAGTGGGAGGCAGTGACTGTGTGAAGTGGGATGCACTGACTGAGTGAAATGGGATGCAGTGACTGATGGAAATGGGATACTGTGACTGAGGGTAATGTGATGCAGTGCCTGTGGGAAATGGGATGCAATGACTGTGGGAAATGGGTTGCAGTGACTGAGGGAAATGGGACACAGTGACTGAGTGTAATGGGACGAATTGACTGAGTGTAATGGGACAAATTGATTGAGTGAAATGGGATGCTGTGACTGAGGGTAATGGGATGCAGTGGCTGATGGAAATGGGTTGCAGTGACTTCGTGAAATGGGAGGCAGTGACTGAGTGAAATGGGAGGCAGTGACTGAGGGGAATGGGATGCAGTGACTGAGGGAAATGAGATGCAGTGACTGAGGGGCAGGGGATGCAGTGACTGAGGGGAAGGAGATGCAGTGACTGTGGGAAATGGAATGCTGTGTCTGAGTGTAATGGGATGCACTGTCTCAGTTCAATGAGATTCACTGTCTCAGTTAAATGGGATGCAGTGACTGAGGGAAAGGACATGCAGTGAATGTGGGAAAATGGATGCAGTGACTGAGGGAAATGGGAGTCAGTGACTGACTGAAATGGGAGGGAGTGACTGACTGAAATGGGAGGGAGTGACTGACTGAAATGGGAGGGAGTGACTGAGTGAAATGGGAAGCAGTGACTGAGTGAATTGGGAGGCAGTGACTGAGTGAAGTGGAAGGCAGTGACTGCCTGAAATGGGATGGAGTGACTGAGTGAAGTGGGATGCAGTGACTGAGTGAAATGGGATGCACTCACTGAGTGAATTGGGATGCTGTTACTGATGGAAATGGGATACTGTGACTGAGGGTAATGGGATGCAGTGACTGTGGGAAATGGGATGCAGTGACTGTGGGAAATGGGTTGCAGTGACTGAGGGAAATGGGACGCAGTGACTGAGTGTAATGGGACGCAGTGACTGAGTGTAATGGGACGAATTGACTGAGTGAAATGGGACGCAGTCACTGAGTGAAATGGGATGCTGTGACTGAGGGAAATGTGATGCAGTGTCTGTGTGAAATGTGATTCAGTGACTGAGGGTAATGGGATGCAGTGGCTGATGGAAATGGGTTGCAGTGACTTCGTGAAATGGGAGGCAGTGACTGAGTGAAATGGGAGGTAGTGACTGAGTGAAATGGGAGGCAGTGACTGAGGGGAATGGGATGCAGTGGCTGATGGAAATGGGAGGCAGTGACTGAGGGGAATGGGATGCAGTGGCTGAGGGGAAGGAGATGTAGTGACTGAGGGGAAGGAGATGCAGTGACTGTGGGAAATGGAATGCTGTGTCTGAGTGTAATGGGATGCACTGTCTCAGTTCAATAAGATTCACTGTCTCAGTTAAATGGGATGCAGTGACTGAGTGAAATGGGATGCTCTGACTGAGTGAAGTGGGATGCTGTGACTTAGGGACATGGGATGCTGTGACTGAGGATAATGCGATGCAGTGACTGAGGGAAAGGAGATGCAGTGACTGTGGGAAATGGGTTGCAATGACTGAGTGAAATGGGATGCTGTGACAGAGGGAAAGGAGACACACTGAATATGGGAAATGGGATGCAGTGACTGAGTGTAATGGGACGAATTGACTAAGTGTAATGGGACAAATTGACTGAGTGAAATGGGACGCAGTCACTTAGTGAAATGGGATGCTGTGACTGAGGGTAATGGGATGCAGTGACTGAGGGTAATGGGATGCAGTGGCTGATGGAAATGGGTTGCAGTGACTTAGTGAAATGGGAGGCAGTGACTGAGTGAAATGGGAGGCAGTGACTGAGGCGAATGGGATGCAGTGGCTGATGGAAATGGGAGGCAGTGACTGAGGGGAATGGGATGCAGTGGCTGAGGGGAAGGAGATGTAGTGACTGAGGGGAAGGAGATGCAGTGACTGTGGGAAATGGAATGCTGTGTCTGAGTGTAATGGGATGCACTGTCTCAGTTCAATGAGATTCACTGTCTCAGTTAAATGGGATGCAGTGACTGAGTGAAATGGGATGCTCTGACTAAGTGAAGTGGGATGCTGTGACTTAGGGACATGGGATGCAGTGACTGAGGATAATGCGATGCAGTGACTGAGGGAATGGAGATGCAGTGACTGAGTGAAATGGGATGCTGTGACAGAGGGAAAGGAGACGCACTGAATGTGGGAAATGGGATGCAGTGACTGAGTGAAATGGGGTGCAGTGACTGAGTGAAATGGGATGCAGTGACTGACTGAAATGGGATGGAGTGTCTGAGTGAAATGGGATGGAGTGACTGAGTGAAATGGGAGTCAGTGACTGAGTGAAATGGGAGGCAGTGACTGAGTGAAATGGGATGCAGTGACTGAGTGAAATGCGATGCAGTGACTGAGTGAAATGGGGTGCAGTGACTGAGTGAAATGGGGTGCAGTGACTGAGTGAAATGGGATGCAGTGACTGAGTGAAATGGGATGCAGTGACTGAGTGTAATGGGATGCAGTGACTGATTGAAATGGGATGCAGTGACTGAGTGAAATGGGATGCGGTGGCTGAGGGAAATGGGATGTAGTGACTGAGAGAAATGGGACGCAGTGACTGAGGGAAATGGGACGCAGTGACTGGGGGAAATGGGACGCAGTGGCTGAGTGAAATGGGATGCAGTTACTGAGTGAAATGGGATGCAGTGACTGAGGGCAATGGGATGCAGTGACTGAGGGCAATGGGATGCAGTGATTGAGGGAAATGGGATCAAGTGACTGAGTGAAATGGGATGCGGTGACTGAGTGAAATGGAATGTGGTGACTGTGGGGAATAGGGTGCGGTGATTGACGGAATCGGATGCACTGTCTCAGCTGAATAGTACTCACTGTCTCTGTTAAGTGGGATGCAGTGACTGAGGGACAGGAGATGCAGTGAATGTGGGGAATGGGATGCAGTGACTGAGTGAAATGGGAGGCAGTGACTGAGTGAAATGGGAGGCAGTGACTGAGTGAAATGGGAGGCAGTGACTTTGGGAAATGGGATGCAGTGACTGAGTGAAATGGGAGGCAGTGACTGAGTGAAATGGGATGCAGTGACTGAGTGAAATGTGATGCAGTGACTGAGTGAAATGTGATGCAGTGGACGGAGTGAAATGGGCTGCAGTCGCTGAGTGAAATGGGATGCAGTCGCTGAGTGAAATGGGATGCAGTCGCTGAGTGAAATGGGATGCAGTGACTGAGTGAAATGGGATGCAGTGACTGCGTGAAATGGGATGCAGTGACTGAGGGAATTGGGATGCAGTGGCTGAAGGAAAGGAGACGCAGTGACTTTTGGAAATGGGTTGCAGTGATTGAGTGAAATAGGATGCAGTGACTGAGTGAAATGGGAGTCAGTGACTGAGTGAAATGGGAGGCAGTGACTGAGTGAAATGGGATGCAGTGACTGAGTGAAATGGGAGGCAGTGACTGAGTGAAATGGGATGCAGTGACTGAGTGAAATGTGATGCAGTGGACGGAGTGAAATGGGATGCAGTGGCTGAGTGAAATGGGATGCAGTGGCTGAGTGAAATGGGAAGCAGTGGCTGAGTGAAATGGGAAGCAGTGGCTGAGTGAAATGGGATGCAGTGGCTGAGTGAAATGGGATGCAGTGGCTGAGTGAAATGGGAAGCAGTGGCTGAGTGAAATGGGAAGCAGTGGCTGAGTGAAATGGGATGCAGTGACTGAGTGAAATGGGATGCAGTGACTGAGTGAAATGGGATGCAGTGACTGAGGGAATTGTGATGCAGTGGCTGAAGGAAAGGAGACGCAGTGACTTTTGGAAACGGGTTGCAGTGATTGAGTGAAATAGGATGCAGTGATTGAGTGAAATGCGAAGGAGTGACTGAGTGAAATGGGATGCAGTGGCTGAGTGAAATGGGGTGCAGTGACTGAGTGAAATGCAATGCAGGGACTGAGGGAAATGGGATGGAGTCACTGAGGAAAGGAGATGCAGTGACGATGGGAAATGGTATGCAGTGACTGCCTGAAATGGGATGCAGTGACGATGGGAAATGGTATGCAGTGACTGCCTGAAATGGGATGCAGTGACTGAATGAAATGGGATGGAGTGACTGAGTGAAATGGGATGGAGTGACTGAGTGAAATGGGAGGCAGTGACTGAGTGAAATGGGAGGCAGTGACTGAGTGAAATGGGAGGCAGTGACTTTGGGAAATGGGATGCAGTGACTGAGTGAAATGGGAGGCAGTGACTGAGTGAAATGTGATGCAGTGACTGAGTGAAATGTGATGCAGTGACTGAGTGAAATGTGATGCAGTGGACGGAGTGAAATGGGCTGCAGTCGCTGAGTGAAATGGGATGCAGTCGCTGAGTGAAATGGGATGCAGTGACTGAGTGAAATGGGATGCAGTGACTGCGTGAAATGGGATGCAGTGACTGAGGGAATTGGGATGCAGTGGCTGAAGGAAAGGAGACGCAGTGACTTTTGGAAACGGGTTGCAGTGATTGAGTGAAATATGATGCAGTGACTGAGTGAAATGGGAGTCAGTGACTGAGTGAAATGGGAGGCAGTGACTGAGTGAAATGGGATGCAGTGACTGAGTGAAATGGGAGGCAGTGACTGAGTGAAATGGGAGGCAGTGACTGAGTGAAATGGGATGCAGTGACTGAGTGAAATGGGATGCAGTGGACGGAGTGAAATGGGATGCCGTGGCTGAGTGAAATGGGATGCCGTGGCGAAGTGAAATGGGATGCCGTGGCTGAGTGAAATGGGATGCCGTGGCTGAGTGAAATGGGACGCCGTGGCTGAGTGAAATGGGACGCGGTGGCTGTGTGAAATGGGACGCATTGACCGAGTGAAATGGGACGCAGTGACCGAGTGAAACGGACGCAGTGACCGAGTGAAACGGGGTGCAGTGACTGAGTGAAATGGGAGGCAGTGACTGAGTGAAAAGGCAGGCAGTGGCTGAGTGAAATGGGAGGCAGTGGCTGAGTGAAATGGGAGGCAGTGACAGAGTGACATGGGAGGCAGTGACAGAGTGACATGGGAGGCAGTGACTGAGTGAAATGGGAGGCAGTGACTGAGTGAAATGGGATGCAGTGGCTGAAGGAAAGGAGACGCAGTGACTTTTGGAAACGGTTTGCAGTGATTGAATGAAATAGGGTGCAGTGATTGAGTGAAATGCGATGCAGTGACTGAGTGAAATGGGATGCAGTGGCTGAGTGAAATGGGGTGCAGTGACTGAGTGAAATGCGATGCAGGGACTGAGGGAAATGGGATGCTGTGACTCAGTGGAATGGGATGCAGTGACTGTGGGATAGGTGATTCAGTGACTGTGGGAAATGGCAAGCTGTGACTGAGGAAAGGAGATGCAGTGACTGTGGGAAATGGGACACAATGACGGAGGAAAATGGGACGCAGTGACTGAGTGAAATGGGATGCAGTGGCTCAGTGAAATGGGATGCAGTCACTGAGTGAAATGGGATGCCGTGGCTGAGTGAAATGGGATGCCGTGGCTGAGTGAAATGGGATGCCGTGGCGAAGTGAAATGGGATGCCGTGGCTGAGTGAAATGGGACGCCGTGGCTGAGTGAAATGGGACGCCGTGGCTGAGTGAAATGGGACGCATTGACCGAGTGAAATGGGACGCAGTGACCGAGTGAAACGGACGCAGTGACCGAGTGAAACGGGGTGCAGTGACTGAGGGAAATGGGATGCAGTGACTGAGTGAAAAGGCAGGCAGTGATTGAGTGAAATGGCAGGTAGTGACTGAGTGAAATGGGAGGCAGTGACTGAGTGAAATGGGAGGCAGTGACTGAGTGAAATGGGATGCAGTGACTGACTGAAATGGGATGTAGTGAGTGAGTGAAATGGGAAGCAGTGACCGAGGGAAATGGAATGCGGTGACTGTGGGGAATAGGGTGCGGTGACTAACGGAAACGGATGCACTGTCTCAGCTGAATAGTGTTCACTGTCTTCGTTAAATGGGATGCAGTGACTGAGGGAAAGGACATGCAGTGAATGTGGGAAAATGGATGCAGTGACTGAGGGAAATGGGAGTCAGTGACTGACTGAAATGGGAGGGAGTGACTGATTGAAATGGGAGGGAGTGACTGACTGAAATGGGAGGGAGTGACTGACTGAAATGGGAGGGAGTGACTGACTGAAATGGGAGGGAGTGACTGAGTGAATTGGGAGGCAGTGACTGAGTGAATTGGGAGGCAGTGACTGAGTGAAGTGGAAGGCAGTGACTGAGTGAAATGGGTGGCAGTCACTGAGTGAAATGGGAGGCAGTCACTGAGTGAAATGGGATGCGGTGACTGAGGGTAATGTAATGCAGTGACTGAGTGAAATGCGATGCAGTTAATGGCAAAAGGAGGTGCAGTGACTGAGTGAAGTGGGTGGCAGTGACTGAGTGAAATGGGTGGCAGTGACTGGGTGAAGTGGGAGGCAGTGACTGTGTGAAGTGGGATGCACTGACTGAGTGAAATGGGATGCAGTGACTGATGGAAATGGGATACTGTGACTGAGGGTAATGTGATGCAGTGCCTGTGGGAAATGGGATGCAATGACTGTGGGAAATGGGTTGCAGTGACTGAGGGAAATGGGACACAGTGACTGAGTGTAATGGGACGAATTGACTGAGTGTAATGGGACAAATTGATTGAGTGAAATGGGATGCTGTGACTGAGGGTAATGGGATGCAGTGGCTGATGGAAATGGGTTGCAGTGACTTCGTGAAATGGGAGGCAGTGACTGAGTGAAATGGGAGGCAGTGACTGAGGGGAATGGGATGCAGTGACTGAGGGAAATGAGATGCAGTGACTGAGGGGCAGGGGATGCAGTGACTGAGGGGAAGGAGATGCAGTGACTGTGGGAAATGGAATGCTGTGTCTGAGTGTAATGGGATGCACTGTCTCAGTTCAATGAGATTCACTGTCTCAGTTAAATGGGATGCAGTGACTGAGGGAAAGGACATGCAGTGAATGTGGGAAAATGGATGCAGTGACTGAGGGAAATGGGAGTCAGTGACTGACTGAAATGGGAGGGAGTGACTGACTGAAATGGGAGGGAGTGACTGACTGAAATGGGAGGGAGTGACTGAGTGAAATGGGAAGCAGTGACTGAGTGAATTGGGAGGCAGTGACTGAGTGAAGTGGAAGGCAGTGACTGCCTGAAATGGGATGGAGTGACTGAGTGAAGTGGGATGCAGTGACTGAGTGAAATGGGATGCACTCACTGAGTGAATTGGGATGCTGTTACTGATGGAAATGGGATACTGTGACTGAGGGTAATGGGATGCAGTGACTGTGGGAAATGGGATGCAGTGACTGTGGGAAATGGGTTGCAGTGACTGAGGGAAATGGGACGCAGTGACTGAGTGTAATGGGACGCAGTGACTGAGTGTAATGGGACGCAGTGACTGAGTGTAATGGGACGAATTGACTGAGTGAAATGGGACGCAGTCACTGAGTGAAATGGGATGCTGTGACTGAGGGAAATGTGATGCAGTGTCTGTGTGAAATGTGATTCAGTGACTGAGGGTAATGGGATGCAGTGGCTGATGGAAATGGGTTGCAGTGACTTCGTGAAATGGGAGGCAGTGACTGAGTGAAATGGGAGGTAGTGACTGAGTGAAATGGGAGGCAGTGACTGAGGGGAATGGGATGCAGTGGCTGATGGAAATGGGAGGCAGTGACTGAGGGGAATGGGATACAGTGGCTGAGGGGAAGGAGATGTAGTGACTGAGGGGAAGGAGATGCAGTGACTGTGGGAAATGGAATGCTGTGTCTGAGTGTAATGGGATGCACTGTCTCAGTTCAATAAGATTCACTGTCTCAGTTAAATGGGATGCAGTGACTGAGTGAAATGGGATGCTCTGACTGAGTGAAGTGGGATGCTGTGACTTAGGGACATGGGATGCTGTGACTGAGGATAATGCGATGCAGTGACTGAGGGAAAGGAGATGCAGTGACTGTGGGAAATGGGTTGCAATGACTGAGTGAAATGGGATGCTGTGACAGAGGGAAAGGAGACACACTGAATATGGGAAATGGGATGCAGTGACTGAGTGTAATGGGACGAATTGACTAAGTGTAATGGGACAAATTGACTGAGTGAAATGGGACGCAGTCACTTAGTGAAATGGGATGCTGTGACTGAGGGTAATGGGATGCAGTGACTGAGGGTAATGGGATGCAGTGGCTGATGGAAATGGGTTGCAGTGACTTAGTGAAATGGGAGGCAGTGACTGAGTGAAATGGGAGGCAGTGACTGAGGCGAATGGGATGCAGTGGCTGATGGAAATGGGAGGCAGTGACTGAGGGGAATGGGATGCAGTGGCTGAGGGGAAGGAGATGTAGTGACTGAGGGGAAGGAGATGCAGTGACTGTGGGAAATGGAATGCTGTGTCTGAGTGTAATGGGATGCACTGTCTCAGTTCAATGAGATTCACTGTCTCAGTTAAATGGGATGCAGTGACTGAGTGAAATGGGATGCTCTGACTAAGTGAAGTGGGATGCTGTGACTTAGGGACATGGGATGCAGTGACTGAGGATAATGCGATGCAGTGACTGAGGGAATGGAGATGCAGTGACTGAGTGAAATGGGATGCTGTGACAGAGGGAAAGGAGACGCACTGAATGTGGGAAATGGGATGCAGTGACTGAGTGAAATGGGGTGCAGTGACTGAGTGAAATGGGATGCAGTGACTGACTGAAATGGGATGGAGTGTCTGAGTGAAATGGGATGGAGTGACTGAGTGAAATGGGAGTCAGTGACTGAGTGAAATGGGAGGCAGTGACTGAGTGAAATGGGATGCAGTGACTGAGTGAAATGCGATGCAGTGACTGAGTGAAATGGGGTGCAGTGACTGAGTGAAATGGGGTGCAGTGACTGAGTGAAATGGGATGCAGTGACTGAGTGAAATGGGATGCAGTGACTGAGTGTAATGGGATGCAGTGACTGATTGAAATGGGATGCAGTGACTGAGTGAAATGGGATGCGGTGGCTGAGGGAAATGGGATGTAGTGACTGAGAGAAATGGGACGCAGTGACTGAGGGAAATGGGACGCAGTGACTGGGGGAAATGGGACGCAGTGGCTGAGTGAAATGGGATGCAGTTACTGAGTGAAATGGGATGCAGTGACTGAGGGCAATGGGATGCAGTGACTGAGGGCAATGGGATGCAGTGATTGAGGGAAATGGGATCAAGTGACTGAGTGAAATGGGATGCGGTGACTGAGTGAAATGGAATGTGGTGACTGTGGGGAATAGGGTGCGGTGATTGACGGAATCGGATGCACTGTCTCAGCTGAATAGTACTCACTGTCTCTGTTAAGTGGGATGCAGTGACTGAGGGACAGGAGATGCAGTGAATGTGGGGAATGGGATGCAGTGACTGAGTGAAATGGGAGGCAGTGACTGAGTGAAATGGGAGGCAGTGACTGAGTGAAATGGGAGGCAGTGACTTTGGGAAATGGGATGCAGTGACTGAGTGAAATGGGAGGCAGTGACTGAGTGAAATGGGATGCAGTGACTGAGTGAAATGTGATGCAGTGACTGAGTGAAATGTGATGCAGTGGACGGAGTGAAATGGGCTGCAGTCGCTGAGTGAAATGGGATGCAGTCGCTGAGTGAAATGGGATGCAGTCGCTGAGTGAAATGGGATGCAGTGACTGAGTGAAATGGGATGCAGTGACTGCGTGAAATGGGATGCAGTGACTGAGGGAATTGGGATGCAGTGGCTGAAGGAAAGGAGACGCAGTGACTTTTGGAAATGGGTTGCAGTGATTGAGTGAAATAGGATGCAGTGACTGAGTGAAATGGGAGTCAGTGACTGAGTGAAATGGGAGGCAGTGACTGAGTGAAATGGGATGCAGTGACTGAGTGAAATGGGAGGCAGTGACTGAGTGAAATGGGATGCAGTGACTGAGTGAAATGTGATGCAGTGGACGGAGTGAAATGGGATGCAGTGGCTGAGTGAAATGGGATGCAGTGGCTGAGTGAAATGGGAAGCAGTGGCTGAGTGAAATGGGAAGCAGTGGCTGAGTGAAATGGGATGCAGTGGCTGAGTGAAATGGGATGCAGTGGCTGAGTGAAATGGGAAGCAGTGGCTGAGTGAAATGGGAAGCAGTGGCTGAGTGAAATGGGATGCAGTGACTGAGTGAAATGGGATGCAGTGACTGAGTGAAATGGGATGCAGTGACTGAGGGAATTGTGATGCAGTGGCTGAAGGAAAGGAGACGCAGTGACTTTTGGAAACGGGTTGCAGTGATTGAGTGAAATAGGATGCAGTGATTGAGTGAAATGCGAAGGAGTGACTGAGTGAAATGGGATGCAGTGGCTGAGTGAAATGGGGTGCAGTGACTGAGTGAAATGCAATGCAGGGACTGAGGGAAATGGGATGGAGTCACTGAGGAAAGGAGATGCAGTGACGATGGGAAATGGTATGCAGTGACTGCCTGAAATGGGATGCAGTGACTGAATGAAATGGGATGGAGTGACTGAGTGAAATGGGATGGAGTGACTGAGTGAAATGGGAGGCAGTGACTGAGTGAAATGGGAGGCAGTGACTGAGTGAAATGGGAGGCAGTGACTTTGGGAAATGGGATGCAGTGACTGAGTGAAATGGGAGGCAGTGACTGAGTGAAATGTGATGCAGTGACTGAGTGAAATGTGATGCAGTGACTGAGTGAAATGTGATGCAGTGGACGGAGTGAAATGGGCTGCAGTCGCTGAGTGAAATGGGATGCAGTCGCTGAGTGAAATGGGATGCAGTGACTGAGTGAAATGGGATGCAGTGACTGCGTGAAATGGGATGCAGTGACTGAGGGAATTGGGATGCAGTGGCTGAAGGAAAGGAGACGCAGTGACTTTTGGAAACGGGTTGCAGTGATTGAGTGAAATATGATGCAGTGACTGAGTGAAATGGGAGTCAGTGACTGAGTGAAATGGGAGGCAGTGACTGAGTGAAATGGGATGCAGTGACTGAGTGAAATGGGAGGCAGTGACTGAGTGAAATGGGAGGCAGTGACTGAGTGAAATGGGATGCAGTGACTGAGTGAAATGGGATGCAGTGGACGGAGTGAAATGGGATGCCGTGGCTGAGTGAAATGGGATGCCGTGGCGAAGTGAAATGGGATGCCGTGGCTGAGTGAAATGGGATGCCGTGGCTGAGTGAAATGGGACGCCGTGGCTGAGTGAAATGGGACGCGGTGGCTGTGTGAAATGGGACGCATTGACCGAGTGAAATGGGACGCAGTGACCGAGTGAAACGGACGCAGTGACCGAGTGAAACGGGGTGCAGTGACTGAGTGAAATGGGAGGCAGTGACTGAGTGAAAAGGCAGGCAGTGGCTGAGTGAAATGGGAGGCAGTGGCTGAGTGAAATGGGAGGCAGTGACAGAGTGACATGGGAGGCAGTGACTGAGTGAAATGGGAGGCAGTGACTGAGTGAAATGGGATGCAGTGGCTGAAGGAAAGGAGACGCAGTGACTTTTGGAAACGGTTTGCAGTGATTGAGTGAAATAGGGTGCAGTGATTGAGTGAAATGCGATGCAGTGACTGAGTGAAATGGGATGCAGTGGCTGAGTGAAATGGGGTGCAGTGACTGAGTGAAATGCGATGCAGGGACTGAGGGAAATGGGATGCTGTGACGCAGTGGAATGGGATGCAGTGACTGTGGGATAGGTGATTCAGTGACTGTGGGAAATGGCAAGCTGTGACTGAGGAAAGGAGATGCAGTGACTGTGGGAAATGGGACACAATGACGGAGGAAAATGGGACGCAGTGACTGAGTGAAATGGGATGCAGTGGCTCAGTGAAATGGGATGCAGTCACTGAGTGAAATGGGATGCCGTGGCTGAGTGAAATGGGATGCCGTGGCTGAGTGAAATGGGATGCCGTGGCGAAGTGAAATGGGATGCCGTGGCTGAGTGAAATGGGACGCCGTGGCTGAGTGAAATGGGACGCCGTGGCTGAGTGAAATGGGACGCATTGACCGAGTGAAATGGGACGCAGTGACCGAGTGAAACGGACGCAGTGACCGAGTGAAACGGGGTGCAGTGACTGAGGGAAATGGGATGCAGTGACTGAGTGAAAAGGCAGGCAGTGATTGAGTGAAATGGCAGGTAGTGACTGAGTGAAATGGGAGGCAGTGACTGAGTGAAATGGGAGGCAGTGACTGAGTGAAATGGGAGGCAGTGGCTGAGTGAAATGGGAGGCAGTGGCTGAGTGAAATGGGAGGCAGTGGCTGAGAGAAATGGGAGGCAGTGGCTGAGTGAAATGGGAGGCAGTGATGGATGGTAATGGGATGCAGTGACTGAGTGAAATGGGATTCAGTGACGGAATGAAATGGGATGTAGTGACTGAATGAAATGGGATGTAGTGACTGAATGAAATGGGGTGCGGTGACTGAGGGAAATTGAATGCGGTGACTGTGGGGAATAGGGTGCGGTGACTAACGGAAACGGATGCACTGCCTCAGCTGAAATGGGAGGCAGTGACTGAGGGGAATGGGATGCAGTGGCTGATGGAAATGGGAGGCAGTGACTGAGGGAAATGGGATGCAGTGGCTGAGGGGAAGGAGATGTAGTGACTGAGGGGAAGGAGATGCAGTGACTGTGGGAAATGGAATGCTGTGTCTGAGTGTAATGGGATACACTGTCTCAGTTCAATAAGATTCACTGTCTCAGTTAAATGGGATGCAGTGACTGAGTGAAATGGGATGCTCTGACTGAGTAAAGTGGAATGCTGTGACTTAGGGACATGGGATGCTGTGACTGAGGATAATGCGATGCAGTGACTGAGGGAATGGAGATGCAGTGACTGTGGGAAATGGGTTGCAATGACTGAGTGAAATGGGATGCTGTGACAGAGGGAAAGGAGACGCACTGAATATGGGAAATGGGATGCAGTGACTGAGTGTAATGGGACGCAGTGACTGAGTGTAATGGGACGAATTGACTAAGTGTAATGGGACAAATTGACTGAGTGAAATGGGACGCAGTCACTGAGTGAAATGGGATGCTGTGACTGAGGGTAATGGGATGCAGTGGCTGATGGAAATGGGTTGCAGTGACTTCGTGAAATGCGAGGCAGTGACTGAGTGAAATGGTAGGCAGTGACTGAGTGAAATGGGAGGCAGTGACTGAGGGGAATGGGATGAGGTGGCTGATGGAAATGGGAGGCAGTGACTGAGGGAAATGGGATGCAGTGGCTGAGGGGAAGGAGATGTAGTGACTGAGGGGAAGGAGATGCAGTGACTGTGGGAAATGGAATGCTGTGTCTGAGTGTAATGGGATGCACTGTCTCAGTTCAATAAGATTCACTGTCTCAGTTAAATGGGATGCAGTGACTGAGTGAAATGGGAGGCAGTGACTGAGTGAAATGGGAGGCAGTGACTGAGGGGAATGGGATGCAGTGACTGAGGGAAATGAGATGCAGTGACTGAGGGGAAGGAGATGCAGTGACTGAGGGGAAGGAGATGCAGTGACTGTGGGAAATGGAATGCTGTGTCTGAGTGTAAAGGGATGCACTGTCTCAGTTCAATGAGATTCACTGTCTCAGTTAAATGGGAGTCAGTGACTGAGTGAAATGTGATGCTCTGACTGAGTGAAGTGGGATGCTGTGACTTAGGGTAATGCGATGCAGTGACTGAGGGAATGAAGATGCAGTGACTGAGTGAAATGGGATGCAGTGACTGAGTGAAATGGGTTGGAGTCACTGAGGAAAGGAGATGCCGTGACGATGGGAAATGGTATGCAGTGACTGCCTGAAATGGGATGGAGTGACTGAGTGAAATGGGAGGCAGTGACTGAGGGGAATGGGATGCAGTGGCTGATGGAAATGGGATGCAGTGACCGTGGGAAATGGAATGCACTGTCTCAGTTCAATGAGATTCACTGTCTCAGTTAAATGGGATGCAGTGACTGAGTGAAAAGGGATGCTGTGACTTAGGGACATGGGATGCTGTGACTGAGGGTAATGCGATGCAGTGACTGAGGGAATGGAGATGCAGTGACTGTGGGAAATGGGTTGCAATGACTGAATGAAATGTGATGCAGTGACTGAGTGAAATGGGATGGAGTCACTGAGGAAAGGAGATGCAGTGACGATGGGAAATGGTATGAAGTGACTGCCTGAAATGGGATGCAGTGACTGCCTGAAATGGGATGCAGTGACTGAATGAAATGGGATGGAGTGACTGAGTGAAATGGGAGGCAGTGACTGAGTGAAATGGGAGGCAGTGACTGAGTGAAATGGGAGGCAGTGACTGAGTGAAATGGGATGCAGTGACTTTGCGAAATGGGTTGCAGTGACTGAGGGAAATGGGAAGCAGTGACTGAGTGAAATGGGATGCTGTGACTGAGGGAAATGTGATGCAGTGTCTGTGTGAAATGTGATGCAGTGACTGAGGGTAATGGGATGCAGTGGCTGATGGAAATGGGTTGCAGTGACTTAGTGAAATGGGAGGCAGTGACTGAGTGAAATGGGAGGCAGTGACTGAGGGGAATGGGATGCAGTGGCTGATGGAAATGGGAGGCAGTGACTGAGGGGAATGGGATGCAGTGGCTGAGGGGAAGGAGATGTAGTGACTGAGGGGAAGGAGATGCAGTGACTGTGGGAAATGGAATGCTGTGTCTGAGTGTAATGGGATGCACTGTCTCAGTTCAATAAGATTCACTGTCTCAGTTAAATGGGATGCAGTGACTGAGTGAAATGGGATGCTCTGACTAAGTGAAGTGGGATGCTGTGACTTAGGGACATGGGATGCAGTGACTGAGGATAATGCGATGCAGTGACTGAGGGAATGGAGATGCAGTGACTGAGTGAAATGGGATGCTGTGACAGAGGGAAAGGAGACGCACTGAATGTGGGAAATGGGATGCAATGACTGAGTGAAATGGGGTGCAGTGACTGAGTGAAATGGGATGCAGTGACTGACTGAAATGGGATGGAGTGTCTGAGTGAAATGGGATGGAGTGACTGAGTGAAATGGGAGGCAGTGACTGAGTGAAATGGGATGCAGTGACTGAGTGAAATGGGATGCGGTGGCTGAGGGAAATGGGATGTAGTGACTGAGAGAAATGGGACGCAGTGACTGAGGGAAATGGGACGCAGTGACTGGGGGAAATGGGACGCAGTGGCTGAGTGAAATGGGATGCAGTTACTGAGTGAAATGGGATGCAGTGACTGAGGGCAATGGGATGCAGTGACTGAGGGCAATGGGATGCAGTGATTGAGGGAAATGGGATCAAGTGACTGAGTGAAATGGGATGCGGTGACTGAGGGAAATGGAATGTGGTGACTGTGGGGAATAGGGTGCGGTGATTGACGGAAACGGATGCACTGTCTCAGCTGAATAGTACTCACTGTCTCTGTTAAGTGGGATGCAGTGACTGAGGGACAGGAGATGCAGTGAATGTGGGGAATGGGATGCAGTGACTGAGTGAAATGGGAGGCAGTGACTGAGTGAAATGGGAGGCAGTGACTGAGTGAAATGGGAGGCAGTGACTTTGGGAAATGGGATGCAGTGACTGAGTGAAATGGGAGGCAGTGACTGAGTGAAATGGGAGGCAGTGACTGAGTGAAATGGGAGGCAGTGACTGAGTGAAATGTGATGCAGTGACTGAGTGAAATGTGATGCAGTGGACGGAGTGAAATGGGCTGCAGTCGCTGAGTGAAATGGGATGCAGTCGCTGAGTGAAATGGGATGCAGTGACTGAGTGAAATGGGATGCAGTGACTGCGTGAAATGGGATGCAGTGACTGAGGGAATTGGGATGCAGTGGCTGAAGGAAAGGAGACGCAGTGACTTTTGGAAACGGGTTGCAGTGATTGAGTGAAATAGGATGCAGTGACTGAGTGAAATGGGAGTCAGTGACTGAGTGAAATGGGAGGCAGTGACTGAGTGAAATGGGATGCAGTGGACGGAGTGAAATGGGATGCAGTGGCTGAGTGAAATGGGAAGCAGTGGCTGAGTGAAATGGGAAGCAGTGGCTGAGTGAAATGGGAAGCAGTGGCTGAGTGAAATGGGATGCAGTGACTGAGTGAAATGGAATGCAGTGACTGAGTGAAATGGGATGCAGTGACTGAGGGATTTGGGATGCAGTGGCTGAAGGAAAGGAGACGCAGTGACTTTTGGAAACGGGTTGCAGTGATTGAGTGAAATAGGATGCAGTGATTGAGTGAAATGCGATGCAGTGACTGAGTGAAATGGGATGCAGTGGCTGAGTGAAATGGGGTGCAGTGACTGAGTGAAATGCGATGCAGGGACTGAGGGAAATGGGATGCTGTGACTCAGTGGAATGGGATGCAGTGACTGTGGGAAAGGTGATTCAGTGACTGTGGGAAATGGCAAGCTGTGACTGAGGAAAGGAGATGCAGTGACTGTGGGAAATGGGACACAATGACGGAGGAAAATAGGACGCAGTGACTGAGTGAAATGGGATGCAGTGGCTCAGTGAAATGGGATGCAGTCACTGAGTGAAATGGGATGCCGTGGCTGAGTGAAATGGGATGCCGTGGCTGAGTGAAATGGGATGCAGTGGCTGATGGAAATGGGTTGCAGTGACTTAGTGAAATGGGAGGCAGTGACTGAGTGAAGTGGGAGGCAGTGACTGGGTGAAGTGGGAGGCAGTGACTCGGTGAAATGGGATGCAGTGATTGCGTGAAGTGGGAGGCAGTGACTGAGTGAAATGGGATGCACTCACTGAGTGAATTGGGATGCTGTGACTGATGGAAATGGGATACTGTGACTGTGGGAAATGGGATGCAGTGACTGTGGGAAATGGGATGCAGTGACTGTGGGAAATGGGTTGCAGTGACTGAGGGAAATGGGACGCAGTGACTGAGTGTAATGGGACGCAGTCACTGAGTGAAATGGGATGCTGTGACTGAGGGAAATGCGATGCAGTGACTGAGTGAAATGGGAGGCAGTGACTGAGGGGAATGGGATGCAGTGGCTGATGGAAATGGGAGGCAGTGACTGAGGGGAATGGGATGCAGTGGCTGAGGGGAAGGAGATGTAGTGACTGAGGGGAAGGAGATGCAGTGACTGTGGGAAATGGAATGCTGTGTCTGAGTGTAATGGGATGCACTGTCTCAGTTCAATAAGATTCACTGTCTCAGTTAAATGGGATGCAGTGACTGAGTGAAATGGGATGCTCTGACTGAGTGAAGTGGGATGCTGTGACTTAGGGACATGGGATGCTGTGACTGAGGATAATGCGATGCAGTGACTGAGGGAATGGAGATGCAGTGACTGTGGGAAATGGGTTGCAATGACTGAGTGAAATGGGATGCTGTGACAGAGGGAAAGGAGACACACTGAATATGGGAAATGGGATGCAGTGACTGAGTGAAATGGGGTGCAGTGACTGAGTGAAATGGGATGCAGTGACTGACTGAAATGGGATGGAGTGTCTGTGTGAAAGGGATGGAGTGACTGAGTGAAATGGGAGTCAGTGACTGAGTGAAATGGGAGTCAGTGACTTCGTGAAATGGGAGGCAGTGACTGAGTGAAATGGGATGCAGTGACTGAGTGAAATGGGATGCAGTGACTGAGTGAAATGGGGTGCAGTGACTGAGTGAAATGGGGTGCAGTGACTGAGTGAAATGGGACGCAGTGACTGAGCGAAATGGGATGCAGTGACTGAGTGAAATGGGATGCAGTGACTGAGTGTAATGGGATGCAGTGACTGAGTGAATTGGGATGCAGTGACTGAGTGAAATGGGATGCGGTGGCTGAGGGAAATGGGATGTAGTGACTGAGAGAAATGGGACGCAGTGACTGAGGGAAATGGGACGCAGTGACTGAGGGAAATGGGACGCAGTGACTGGGGGAAATGGGATGCAGTGACTGAGGGCAATGGGATGCAGTGACTGAGGGCAATGGGATGCAGTGATTGAGGGAAATGGGATCAAGTGACTGAGTGAAATGGGATGCGGTGACTGAGGGAAATGGAATGTGGTGACTGTGGGGAATAGGGTGCGGTGACTGACGGAAACGGATGCACTGTCTCAGCTGAATAGTACTCACTGTCTCTGTTAAGTGGGATGCAGTGACTGAGGGACAGGAGATGCAGTGAATGTGGGGAATGGGATGCAGTGACTGAGGGAAATGGGATGCAGTGACTGACTGAAATGGGAGTGACTGAGTGAAATGGGAGGCAATGACTGAGTGAAATGGGGATGCAATGACTGACTGAAATGGGGATGCAGTGACTGAGGGAAATGAGATGCAGTGACTGAGGGAAATGAGATGCAGTGACTGAGGGAAATGAGATGCAGTGACTGAGGGAAATGAGATGCAGTGACTGAGGGAAATGAGATGCAGTGACTGAGGAAAATGAGATGCAGTGACTGAGGGAAAGGAGATGCAGTGACTGTGGGAAATGGAATGCTGTGACTGTGGGAAATCGTTTTCAGTGACTGTGGGAAATGGGGTGCAGTGACTGAGTGAAATGCGATGCAGGGACTGAGGGAAATGGGATGCTGTGACTCAGTGGAATGGGATGCAGTGACTGTGGGAAAGGTGATTCAGTGACTGTGGGAAATGGCAAGCTGTGACTGAGGAAAGGAGATGCAGTGACTGTGGGAAATGGGACACAATGACGGAGGAAAATAGGACGCAGTGACTGAGTGAAATGGGATGCAGTGGCTCAGTGAAATGGGATGCAGTCACTGAGTGAAATGGGATGCCGTGGCTGAGTGAAATGGGATGCCGTGGCTGAGTGAAATGGGATGCCGTGGCTGAGTGAAATGGGATGCAGTGGCTGATGGAAATGGGTTGCAGTGACTTAGTGAAGTGGGAGGCAGTGACTGAGTGAAGTGGGAGGCAGTGACTGGGTGAAGTGGGAGGCAGTGACTCGGTGAAATAGGATGCAGTGATTGCGTGAAGTGGGAGGCAGTGACTGAGTGAAATGGGATGCACTCACTGAGTGAATTGGGATGCTGTGACTGATGGAAATGGGATACTGTGACTGTGGGAAATGGGATGCAGTGACTGTGGGAAATGGGATGCAGTGACTGTGGGAAATGGGTTGCAGTGACTGAGGGAAATGGGACGCAGTGACTGAGTGTAATGGGACGCAGTCACTGAGTGAAATGGGATGCTGTGACTGAGGGAAATGCGATGCAGTGACTGAGTGAAATGGGAGGCAGTGACTGAGGGGAATGGGATGCAGTGGCTGATGGAAATGGGAGGCAGTGACTGAGGGGAATGGGATGCAGTGGCTGAGGGGAAGGAGATGTAGTGACTGAGGGGAAGGAGATGCAGTGACTGTGGGAAATGGAATGCTGTGTCTGAGTGTAATGGGATGCACTGTCTCAGTTCAATAAGATTCACTGTCTCAGTTAAATGGGATGCAGTGACTGAGTGAAATGGGATGCTCTGACTGAGTGAAGTGGGATGCTGTGACTTAGGGACATGGGATGCTGTGACTGAGGATAATGCGATGCAGTGACTGAGGGAATGGAGATGCAGTGACTGTGGGAAATGGGTTGCAATGACTGAGTGAAATGGGATGCTGTGACAGAGGGAAAGGAGACGCACTGAATATGGGAAATGGGATGCAGTGACTGAGTGAAATGGGGTGCAGTGACTGAGTGAAATGGGATGCAGTGACTGACTGAAATGGGATCGAGTGTCTGAGTGAAAGGGATGGAGTGACTGAGTGAAATGGGAGTCAGTGACTGAGTGAAATGGGAGTCAGTGACTTCGTGAAATGGGAGGCAGTGACTGAGTGAAATGGGATGCAGTGACTGAGTGAAATGGGATGCAGTGACTGAGTGAAATGGGGTGCAGTGACTGAGTGAAATGGGGTGCAGTGACTGAGTGAAATGGGACGCAGTGACTGAGTGAAATGGGACGCAGTGACTGAGTGAAATGGGATGCAGTGACTGAGTGTAATGGGATGCAGTGACTGAGTGAATTGGGATGCAGTGACTGAGTGAAATGGGATGCGGTGGCTGAGGGAAATGGGATGTAGTGACTGAGAGAAATGGGACGCATTGTCTGAGGGAAATGGGACGCAGTGACTGGGGGAAATGGGACGCAGTGGCTGAGTGAAATGGGATGCAGTGACTGAGGGCAATGGGATGCAGTGACTGAGGGCAATGGGATGCAGTGACTGAGGGCAATGGGATGCAGTGATTGAGGGAAATGGGATCAAGTGACTGAGTGAAATGGGATGCGGTGACTGAGGGAAATGGAATGTGGTGACTGTGGGGAATAGGGTGCGGTGACTGACGGAAACGGATGCACTGTCTCAGCTGAATAGTACTCACTGTCTCTGTTAAGTGGGATGCAGTGACTGAGGGACAGGAGATGCAGTGAATGTGGGGAATGGGATGCAGTGACTGAGGGAAATGGGATGCAGTGACTGACTGAAATGGGAGTGACTGAGTGAAATGGGAGGCAATGACTGAGTGAAATGGGGATGCAATGACTGACTGAAATGGGGATGCAGTGACTGAGGGAAATGAGATGCAGTGACTGAGGGAAATGAGATGCAGTGACTGAGGAAAATGAGATGCAGTGACTGAGGGAAAGGAGATGCAGTGACTGTGGGAAATGGAATGCTGTGACTGTGGGAAATCGTTTTCAGTGACTGTGGGAAATGGGTTGCAGTGACTGAGGGAAATGGGAGGCAGTGACTGAGTGAAGTGGGAGGCAGTGACTGCGTGAAGTGGGATGCACTCACTGAGTGAAATGGGATGCTGTGACTGAGTGAAATGGGATACTGTGACTGAGGGTAATGTGATGCAGTGACCGAGGGTAAGGGGACGCAGTGACTGAGTGAAATGGGATGCAGTGACTGAGTGAAATGGGATGCAGTGACTGAGTGAAATGGCAGGCAGTGACTGAGTGAAATGGCAGGCAGTGACTGAGTGAAATGGGAGGCAGTCACTGAGTGAAATGGGATGCAGTGTCGGATGGTAATGGGATGCATTGACTGAGTGAAATGGGATGCCGTGACGGAGTGAAATGGGATGCCGTGACTGAGTGAAATGGGATGCAGTGACTGACTGAAATGGGATGCTGTGACTGACTGAAATGGGATGCAGTGACTGAGTGAAATGGGACTCAGTGATGGATGGTAATGGGATGCAGTGAGTGAGTGAAATGGGAAGCAGTGACCGAGGGAAATGGAATGCGGTGACTGTGGGGAATAGGGTGCGGTGACTGACGGAAACGGATGCACTGTCTCTGCTGAATAGTGTTCACTGTCTTTGTTAAATGGGCTGCAGTGACTGAGGGAAAGGACCTGCAGTGTATGTGGGAAATTGGATGCAGTGACTGAGGGAAATGGGAGGGAGTGACTGACTGAAATGGGAGGGAGTGACTGACTGAAATGGGAGGGAGTGACTGACTGAAATGGGAGGGAGTGACTGAGTGAATTGGGATGCTGTGACTGAGGGAAATGTAATGCAGTGACTGAGTGAAATGCGATGCAGTTAATTGGGATGCAGTGACTGAGTGAAGTGGGAGGCAGTGACTGAGTGAAATGGGTGGCAGTGACTGTGTGAAGTGGCAGGCAGTGACTCGGTGAAATGGGATGCAGTGACTGCGTGAAGTGGGAGGCAGTGACTGAGTGAAATGGGATGCACTCACTGAGTGAAATGGGATGCTGTGACTGAGGGTAATTTGATGCAGTGACTGAGGGTAAGGGGACGCAGTGACTGAGTGAAATCGGACGCAGTGACTGAGTGAAATGGGAAGCAGTGAGCGAGGGTCATGGGATGCATTGACTGAGGAAAATGAGATGCAGTGACTGAGGGAAAAGAGATGCAGTGACTGAGGGTAATGGGATGCACCGTCTCAGTTCAATGAGATTCACTGTCTCAGTTAAATGGGACGCAGTGACTGAGTGAAATGGGACGCAGTGACGGAGGGAAATGTGATGCCGTGACTGTGGGGAATAGGCTGCGGTGACTGATGGAAATGGATTCACTGTCTCACTTGGATAAGATTCACTGTCTCTGTTAAATGGGATGCAGTGACTGAGTGAAATGGGAGGGAGTGACTGAGTGAAATGGCAGGCAGTGACTGAGTGAAATGGCAGGCAGTGACTGAGTGAAATGGGAGGCAGTGGCTGAGTGAAATGGGACGCAGTGACTGAGGGAAATGGGATGCAGTGACTGAGGGAAATGCGATGCGGTGAGTGAGGGAAAGGAGATGCAGTGAATGTGGGAAAGGAGATGCAGTGAATGTGGAAAATGGGAGGCAGTGACTGAGGAAATGGGTTGCAGTACCTGACGGAAATTGAATGCAGCGTCAGTGAGAAACGGGATACAGTGACTGAGGGAAATGGGATGCAGTGACTGAGTGAAATGTGATTAACTCACTGAGTGAAATGGGATGCAGTGATTGTGAGAAATGAGATGCAGAGACTGATGGAAATTGCATGCAGTAAGAGAGTGACATCAGCTGCAGTGACTGAGTGAAATGGGATGCAGTGACTGCGCAAGTGGGATGCAGTATCTGATGGAAATTTGATGAAGTGTCAGTGAGAAACGGGACACAGTGACTGAGTGAAATGGGATGCAGTGACTGAGGAAAGGAGATGCAGTGACTATGGGATATGGGATGCAGTGACTGCGTGAAATGGGATGCAGTGACTGACTGAAATGGGAGTGACTGACTGAAATGGGAGGGAGTGACTGACTGAAATGGGAGGGAGTGACTGAGTGAAATGGGATGCCGTGACTGAGTGAAATGGGATGCCGTGACTGAGTGAAATGGGATGCAGTGACTGAGTGAAATGGGATGCAGTGACTGAGTGAAATGGGATCCATTGACTGAGGGAAATGGGATGCAGTGACTGACTGAAATGGGAGGGAGTGACTGACAGAAATGGGAGGGAGTGACTGACTGAAATGGGAGGGAGTGACTGACTGAAATGGGATGTCGTGACTGAGGGAATTGGGATGCAGTGACTGAGGGAAATGGGATGCAGTGACTGAGTGAAATGGGATGCACTGAATGAGTGACATGAGATGCAGAGACTGATGGAAATTGCATGCAGTAAGAGAGTGACATGAGCTGCAGTGACTGAGTGAAATGGGATGCAGTGACTGCGCAAGTGGGATGCAGTATCTGACGGAAATTTGATGAAGTGTCAGTGAGAAACGGGATACAGTGACTGAGTGAAATGGGTTGCAGTGACTGAGGGAAATGGGACGCAGTGACTGAGGGAAATGGGACGCAGTGACTGAGGGAAATGGGACGCAGTGACTGAGGGTAATGGGACGCAGTGACTGAGGGAAATAGGACGCAGTGACTGAGTGAAATGTGATGCAGTGACTGAGTGAAATGGGGTGCAGTGACTGAGTGAAATGGGATGCAGTGACTGAGTGAAATGGGACGCAGTGCTCGCGGGAAATGGGACGCAGTGACTGAGTGAAAAGGGGCGGTGACTGAGTGAAATAGGATGCAGTGACTGAGTGTAATGGGATGCAGTGACTGAGTGTAATGTGATGCCGTGACTGTGGGGAATAGGGGGCGGTGACTGATGGAAATGGGTTCACTGTCGCAGTTGAATAGGATTCACTGTCTCCATGAAATGGGATGCAGTGACTGATTGTAATGGGATGCAGTGACTGAGGGAAATGGGATGCAGAGACTGACTGAAATGGGAGGGAGTGACTGACTGAAATGGGAGGGAGTGACTGACTGAAATCCGATGTAGTGACTGAGTGAAATGGGATGCAGTGACTGCGTGAAATGGGTTGTAGTGACTGTGTGAAATGGGATGCAGTGACTGAGTGAAATGGGATGCAGTGACTGAGTGAAATGGGATGCAGTGACTGAATGTAATGGGATGCAGTGACTGAGTGAAATGGGATGCAGTGACTGAGTGCAATGTGATGCCGTGACTGTGGGGAATAGGGGTGGTGACTGATGGAAGTGGATTCCCTGCCTGACTTGGACAGGTGTCACTGTCTCCTGCTCAGAGGGACTGGCCCCTGCAGCCCTGAACCGCTCAGAGGGACTGGCGCCCGCCGCCCTGACCCGCTCAGAGGGAGTGGCCCCCGCAGCCCTGACCCGCTCAGAGGGACTTGCCCCCGCAGCCAGATCCGCTCAGAGGGACGAGCCCCCGCAGCCCTGACCCGCTCACTGCGACTTGCCCCCTGCAGTCCTGACCCGCTCACTGCGACTTGCCCCCGACAGTCCTGACCCGCTCACTGCGACCTGCACCCCGCAGACCTGACCCGCTGACAGGGACTTCCCCCTTGCAGTCCTGTCCCGCTGACAGGGACTTGCCCCCGCAGCCCTGACCCGCTCACTGCGACTTGCCCCCCGCAGACCTGACCCGCTCACTGTGACTTGCCCCCCGCAGTCCTGAACCGCTCAAAGCGACTTGCCCCCGCAGCCCTGACCCGCTCACGCGGGCTGTCCGCCCACAGCCCTGACCGGCTCACTGCGACACTGCCCCCCGCAGCCCTGACCCGCTCACTGCGACTTGCCCCCCGCAGCCCTGACCCGCTCACTGCGACTTGCCCCCCGTAGTCCTGACCCGCTGACAGGGACTTGCTCCTTGCAGTCCTGTCCCACTCACTGTCACTTGCCCCCCACAGCCCTGACCCGCTCACAGGGACTGGCCCCCCGCAGCCCTGACCCGCTCACAGGGACTGGCCCCCCGCAGCCCTGACCCGCTCACAGGGACTGGTCCCCGCAGCCCAGACCCGCTCACAGGGACAGGCCCCCAGCAGCCCTGACCCGCTCACTGCGACTTGCCCCCCGCAGCCCTGACCCGCTCACTGCGACTTGCCCCCCGCAGTCCTGACCCGCTCACTGCGACTTGCCACCCGCAGTCCTGACCCGCTCAGAGGGACTGCCCCCGGAGCCCTGACCCGCTCAGAGGGACTGGCCCCTGCAGCCCTGAACCGCTCACAGGGACTGGCCCGCGCAGCCCTGACCCGCTCACAGGGACTGGCCCGCCGCAGCCCTGACCCGCTCACAGGGACTGGCCCCCGCAGCCCTGACCCACTCACAGGGACTGGCCCCCCACAGCCCTGAACTGCTCACTGCGACACTGCCCACGGCAGCCCTGACCCGCTCACTGCGACTTGCCGCCCGCAGCCCTGACCCGCTCACTGCGACTTGCCCCCCGCAGACCTGACCCGCTCACTGCGACACTGCCCACGGCAGCCCTGACCCGCTCACTGCGACTTGCCGCCCGCAGCCCTGACCCGCTCACTGCGACTTGCCCCCCGCAGACCTGACCCGCTCACTGCGACTTGCCGCCCGCAGCCCTGACCCGCTCACTGTGACCTGCCCCCTGCAGCCCTGACCCGCTCACTGCGACTTACCCCCCGCAGACGTGACCCGCTCACTGCGACTTGCCCCCGCAGCCCTGACCCGCTCACTGCGACTTGCACTCAGCAGCCCTAACCCGCTCATGGGGACTTGCCCCCGCAGTCCTGTCCTGCTCACAGTGACTGGCCCCCGCAGCCCTGACCCGCTCACTGCGACTGGCCCCCGCAGCCCTGACCTGCTCACTGTGACTTGCCCCCCGCAGTCCTGTCCCGCTGAGAGGGACTTGCCCCCGCAGCCCTGACCCGCTCACTGCGACTGGCCCCCCGCAGCCCTGACCCGCTCACTGCGACTGGCCCCCCCGCAGCCCTGACCCGCTCACTGCGACCTGCCCCCCCGCAGCCCTGAACCGCTCACTGCGACCAGCCCCCGCAGCCCAGATCCGCTCATGGGGACTGGCCCCCCGCAGCCCTGAACAGCTCACTGCGACACTGCCCCCGGCAGCCCTGACCCACTCACCGACTTTTCCCCCGCAGCCCTGACCGACTCACAGGGACTGGTCCCCGCACCCTGACCCGCTCACAGGAACTGGCCCCCACAGCCCTGACCCGCTCACTGCGACTTGCCCCCCGCAGTCCTGACCCGCTCACAGGAACTTTTCCCCCGCAGGCCTGACCCGGTGAAAGGGACTGGCCCCCGCAGCCCTGACCAGCTCACAGGGACTGGCCCCCACAGCCCTGACCCGCTCACTGCGACTTGCCCCCCGCAGTCCTGACCCGCTCACAGGGACTTGTCCCCCGCAGCCCTGACCCGCTCACTGCGACGCTGCCCCCCGCAGCCCTGACCCGCTCACTGCGACTTGCCCCCCGCAGGCCTGACCCGCTGAGTGGGACTGGCCCCCGCAGCCCTGACCCGCTCACAGGGACTGGCCCCCGCAGCCCTGACCCGCTCACTGCGACACTGCCCCCGGCAGCCCTGACCCGCTCACTGCGACACTGCCCCCCGCAGCCCTGACCCGCTCACCGCTCACTGCGACTTGCCCCCGCAGTCCTGTCCCGCTGACAGGGACTTGCCCCCGCAGCCCTGGCCTGCTCACTGCGACTGGCCCCCCCGCAGCCCTGACCCGCTCACTGCGACACTGCCCCCCGCAGCCCTGACCCGCTCACTGCGACTTGCCCCCGCAGTCCTGTCCCGCTGACAGGGACTTGCCCCCGCAGCCCTGACCCGCTCACTGCGACACTGCTCCCCGCAGTCCTGACCCCCTCAGAGGGACTGGTCCCTGCAGCCCTGAACTGCTCACAGGGACTGGCCCCCGCAGACCTGACCCGCTCACTGCGACTTGCCCCCTGCAGACCTGACCCATTTCACTGCGACTTGCCCCCCGCAGCCCTGATCCGTTCACAGCGACTGGCCCCGGCAGCCCTGACCCGCTCACTGCGACTTGCCCCCCGCAGTCCTGTCCTGCTGACAGGGACTTGCCCCCGCAGCCCTGACCCGCTCGCTGTGGCTTGCCTCCCGCAGTCCTGACCTGCTCCCTGCGACTGGCCCCCCGCTGCGCTGACCCGCTCACTGCGACTTGACCCCCGCAGCCCTGACCCGCTCAGGGGGACCGGCCCCCCGCAGCCCTGACCCGCTCAGGGGGACCGGCCCCCCGCAGCCCTGACCCGCTCACGGGGACCGGCCCCCCGCAGCCCTGACCCGGTGACAGAGACTGGCCCCCGCAGCCCTGACCAGCTCACAGGGACTGGCCCCCACAGCCCTGACCCGCTCACTGCGACTTGCCCCCCGCAGTCCTGTCCCGCTCAGGGGGACCGGTCCCCCGCAGCCCTGACCCGCTCATTGCAACACTGCCCCCCGCAGCCCTGACCCGCTCACTGCGACTTGACCCCCGCAGACCTGACCCGCTCACTGCGACTTGCCCCCGCAGCCCTGACCCGCTCGCTGCGACTGGCCCCCCGCAGCCCTGACCCGCTCACTGTGACTTGCACCCCGCAGCCCTGACCCGCTCACTGCGACTTTCCCCTCCGCAGTCCTGACCCGCTCACTGCAACTGGCCCCCGCAGCCCTGACCCGCTCGCTGCGACTGGCCCCCCGCAGCCCTGACCCGCTCACTGTGACTTGCACCCCGCAGCTCTGACCCGCTCACTGCGACTTTCCCCTCCGCAGTCCTGACCCGCTCACTGCAACTGGCCCCCGCAGCCCTGATCCGCTCGCTGCGACTGGCCCCCCGCAGCCCTGACCCGCTCACTGTGACTTGCACCCCGCAGCCCTGACCCGCTCACGGGGACTTGCCCCCGCAGTCCTGTCCCGCTCACATTGACGTGCCCCCGCAGCCCTGACCCGCTCACTGCGACTGCCCCCCGCAGCCCTGACCCGCTGACTGCGACTTGCCCCCCGCAGCCCTGACCCGCTCACTGCGACACTGCCACTCGCAGCCCTGACCCGCTCACTGCGACTTGCCCCCCGCTGCCCTGACCCGCTGACAGGGACTTGCCCCCCGCAGTCCTATCCCGCTGACAGTGACTGGCCCCCGCATCCTGACCCGCTCACTGCGCCACTCCCCCCCGCAGCCCTGACCCGCTGAGTGGGACTGGCCCCCGCAGCCCTGACCCGCTCACTGCGACACTGCCCCCCCGCAGCCCTGACCCGCTCACTGCGACTTGCCCCCGCAGTCCTGTCCCGCTGACAGGGATTTGCCCCCGCAGCCCTGGCCTGCTCACTGCGACCTGCCCCCCGCAGCCCTGACCCGCTCACTGCGACCCGCCCCCGCGCAGCCGAGACCCGCTCACGGGTACTGGCCCCCCGCTGCCCTGACACGCTCACTGCGACACTGTCCCCCGCAGTCCTGACCCCCTCAGAGGGACTGGTCCCTGCAGCCCTGAACTGCTCACAGGGACTGGCCCCCGCAGACCTGACCCGCTCACTGCGACTTGCCCCCTGCAGACCTGACCCATTTCACTTCGACTTGCCACCCGCAGACCTGACCCGCTCACTGCTACTTGCCCCCCGCAGCCCTGATCCGCTCAGGGGGTCCGGACCCCCGAACCCCGACCCGCTCACGGGGACTTGCCCCCGCAGCCCTGTCCCGCTCACTGCGACTTACCCCCCGCAGACGTGACCCGCTCACTGCAACTGGCCCCCCGCAGTCCTCTCCCGCTCACTGCGACTGGCCCCCCGCAGCCCTGACCCGCTCACTGCGACTTGCCCCCCGCTGTCCTGTCCCGCTGACAGGGACTTGCCCCCGCAGCCCTGACCCGCTCACTGCGACTGGCCCCCCCACAGCCCTGACCAGCTCACTGCAACTTGCACCACGCAGCCCTGACCCGCTCAATGCGACTTGCCCCCCTCAGCCCTGTCCCACTGACAGGGACTTGGCCCCGCAGCCCTGACACGCTGACAGGGACTGGCCCCCGCAGCCCTGACCCGCTCACTGCGACTTGCCCCCCGCAGGCCTGACCCGGTGAAAGGGACTGGCCCCCGCCGCCCTGACCAGCTCACAGGGACTGGCCCTGACCCGCTCACTGCGACTTGCCCCCTGCAGTCCTGACCCGCTCACAGGGACTTGTCCCCCGTAGTCCTGACCCGCTCACTGCAACTGGCCCCCGCAGCCCTGACCCGCTCACTGTGACTTGCACCCCGCAGCCCTGACCCGCTCACGGGGACTTGCCCCCGCAGTCCTGTCCCGCTCACATTGACTTGCCCCCGCAGCCCTGACCCGCTCACTGCGACTGCCCCCCGCAGCCCTGACCCGCTGACTGCGACTTGCCCCCCGCAGCCCTGAACCGCTCACTGCGACACTGCCACTCGCAGCCCTGACCCGCTCACTGCGACTTGCCCCCCGCTGCCGTGACCCGCTGACAGGGACTTGCCCCCCGCAGTCCTATCCCGCTGACAGTGACTGGCCCCCACATCCTGACCCGCTCACTGCGCCACTGCCCCCCGCAGCCCTGACCCGCTCACTGCGACACTGCCCCCCGCAGCCCTGACCCGCTCACTGCGACACTGCCCCCCGCAGCCCTGACCCGCTCACTGCGAAATGCCCCCGCAGTCCTGTCCCGCTGACAGGGACTTGCCCCCGCAGCCCTGGCCTGCTCACTGCGACTGGCCCCCCCGCAGCCCTGACCCGCTCACTGCGACCTGCCCCTCGCAGCCCTGACCCGCTCACTGCGACCCGCCCCCCCCGCAGCCGAGACCCGCTCACGGGTACTGGCCCCCCGCTGCCCTGACACACTCACTGCGACACTGTCCCCCGCAGTCCTGACCCCCTCAGAGGGACTGGTCCCTGCAGCCCTGAACTGCTCACAGGGACTGGCCCCCGCAGACCTGACCCGCTCACTGCGACTTGCCCCCTGCAGACCTGACCCATTTCACTTCGACTTGCCACCCGCAGACCTGACCCGCTCACTGCTACTTGCCCCCCGCAGCCCTGATCCGCTCACAGCGACTGGCCCCGGCAGCCCTGACCCGCTCACTGCGACTTGCCCCCCGCTGCCCTGACACGCTCACTGCGACACTGCCCCCCGCAGTCCTGACCCCCTCAGAGGGACTGCCGCCTGCAGCCCTGAACTGCTCACAGGGACTGGCCCCCGCAGACCTGACCCGCTCACTGCGACTTGCCCCCTGCAGACCTGACCCATTTCACTGCGACTTGCCACCCGCAGACCTGACCCGCTCACTGCGACTTGCCACCCGCAGCCCTGATCCACTCACAGCGACTGGCCCCGGCAGCCCTGACCCCCTCACTGCGACTTGCCCCCCGCAGTCCTGTCCCGCTGACAGGGACTTGCCCCCGCAGCGCTGAACCGCTCGCTGCGGCTTGTCCCCCGCAGTCCTGACCTGCTCCCTGCGACTGGCCCCCCGCTGCGCTGACCCGCTCACTGCGACTTGACCCCCGCAGACCTCACCCGCTCACTGCGACTTGCCCCCCCGCTGCCCTGACCCGCTGACAGGGACTTGCCCCCCGCAGTCCTATCCCGCTGACAGTGACCGGCCCCCGCAGCTCTGACCCGCTCACTGCGACTTGCCCTCCGCAGTCCTGTCCCGCTGACAGGGATTTGTCCCCGCAGCCCTGACCCGCTCACTGCGACTTGACCCCCGCAGACCTCACCCGCTCACTGCAATTTGCCCCCCGCAGCCCTGACCCGCTCAGGGGGACCGGCCCCCCGCAGCCCTGACCCGCTCACGGGGACCGGCCCCCCGCAGCCCTGACCCGGTGACAGTGACTGGCCCCCGCAGCCCTGACCAGCTCACAGGGACTGGCCCCCCGCAGCCCTGACCCGCTCACTGCCACTTGCCCTCCGCAGTCCTGTCCCGTGACAGGGACTTGCCCCTGCAGCCCTGACCCGCTCACTGTGACACTGCCCCCCGCAGCCCTGACCCGCTCACTGCGACTTCCCCCCCGCAGTCCTCACCCGTTCAGGGGGACCGGCCCCCCCGGCAGCCCTGACCCGCTCACATGGACTGGCCCCCGCAGCCCTGACCCACTCACTGCGACACTGCCCCCCGCAGCCCTGACCCGCTCACTTTGACTTGCCCTCCGCAGCCCTGACCCGCTCACTGCGACTTGCTCCCCGCAGTCCTGACCTGCTCACTGCGACTTAGCCCCGCAGTCCTGTCCCGCTCACAGGGACTGGCCCCCCGCAGCCCTGACCCGCTCACTGCGACTTGACCCCGCACACCTGACCCGCTCACTGCGACTTGCCCCCAGCAGTCCTAACCCGCTCACTGCAAATGGCCCCCGCAGCCCTGACCCAGGCACTGCGACCTGCCCCCCACAGCCCTGACCCGCTCACTCCGACCTGCCCCCCGAAGCCCTGACCCGCTCCCTGCAACTGGTCCCCCGCTGCCCTGACCCGCTCACTGCGACTTGCCACCCGCAGACCTCACCCGAACACTGCGACCTGCCCCCCGCAGCCCTGACCCGCTCAGGGGGACTGGCCCCCCGCAGCCCTGAACCGCTCACGGGGACCGGCCCCCCACAGCCCTGACCCGCTCACTGCGACTTGCCCCCCGCAATCCTGTCCCGCTGACAGGTACTTGCCCCTGCAGCCCTGACCCGCTCAGTGCGACACTGCACCCCGCAGCCCTGACCCGCTCACTGCGACTTGCCCCCCGCAGCCCTGTGCCGCTGACAGGGACTTGCCTGCCGCGGCCCTGACCCGCTCACTGCGACTTGCCCCCCGCAGCCCTGACCCGCTCAGGGGGACCGGCCCCCCGCAGCCCTGACCCGCTCAGGGGGACCGGCCCCCCACAGCCCTGTCCCGCTCATTGCGACACTGCCCCTCGCAGCCCTGACTCGCTCACTGCGACTTGCCAACCGCAGCCCTGACCCGCTGACAGGGACTTACCCCCACAGCCCTGACCCGCTCACAGCGACTGGCCCCCCGCAGCCGTGACCCGCTGACTGTGACTTACCCCCCGCAGACGTGACCCGCTCACTGCGACTTGCCCCCCGCAGTCCTGACCCGCTCACTGCGACTTGCCCCCCGCAATCCTGTCCCGTTGACAGGGACTGGCCCCCGCAGCTCTGACCCGCTCACAGGGACTGGCCGCCGCAGCCCTGACTCGCTCACAGGGACTGGCCCCCCGCAGCCCTGACTCGCGCACAGTGACTGGCCCCCCGCAGCCATGACCCGCTCACTGCGACACTGCCCCCCTCAGCCCTGACCCGCTCACTTCGACTTGCTCCCCGCAGACCTGACCCGCTCACTGCGATTTGCCCCCGCAGTCCTGTCCCGCTGATAGGGACTGGCCCCTGCAGCCCGGACCCGCTCACAGGGACTGGCCCCCCTGCCGCCCTGACCCGCTCACTGCGACTTGACCCCGCACACCTGACCCGCTCACTGCGACTTGCCCCCCGCAGTCCTGACCCGCTCACTGCAAATGGCCCCCACAGCCCTGACCCGGGCACTGCGACTTGCCCCCCACAGCCCTGACCCGCTCACTCCGACCTGCCCCCCACAGCCCTGACCCGCTCACTCCGACCTGCCCCCCGAAGCCCTGACCCACTCACTGCGACTTGCCCCCCGCAGTCCTGACCCGCTCACTGCGACTTGCCCCACGCAGTCCTGACCCGCTCCCTGCAACTGGCCCCCCGCTGCCCTGACCCGCTCACTGCGACTTGCTCCCCGCAGACCTGACCCGCTCACTGCGATTTGCCCCCCGCAGACCTGTCCCGCTGACAGGGACTGGCCCCTGCAGCCCTGACCCGCTCACAGGGACTGGCCCCCCAGCAGCCCTGACCCGCTCACTGCGACTTGCCCCCCGCAGACCTGACCCGCTCACTGCGACTTGCCCCCCGCAGGCCTGACCCGGTGAAAGGGACTGGCCCCGCCGCCCTGACCAGCTCACAGGGACTGGCCCTGACCCGCTCACTGCGACTTGCCCCCCGCAGTCCTGACCCGCTCACAGGGACTTGTCCCCCGCAGACGTGACCCGCTCACTGCGACTTTCCCCTCCGCAGTCCTGACCCGCTCACTGCAACTGGCCCCCGCAGCCCTGACCCGCTCGCTGCGACTGGCCCCCCGCAGCCCTGACCCGCTCACTGTGACTTGCACCCCGCAGCCCTGACCCGCTCACTGCGACTTTCCCCTCCGCAGTCCTGACCCGCTCACTGCAACTGGCCCCCGCAGCCCTGACCCGCTCGCTGCGACTGGCCCCCCGCAGCCCTGACCCGCTCACTGTGACTTGCACCCCGCAGCCCTGACCCGCTCACTGCGACTTTCCCCTCCGCAGTCCTGACCCGCTCACTGCAACTGGCCCCCGCAGCCCTGACCCGCTCGCTGCGACTGGCCCCCCGCAGCCCTGACCCGCTCACTGTGACTTGCACCCCGCAGCCCTGACCCGCTCACGGGGACTTGCCCCCGCAGTCCTGTCCCGCTCACATTGACGTGCCCCCGCAGCCCTGACCCGCTCACTGCGACTGCCCCCCGCAGCCCTGACCCGCTGACTGCGACTTGCCCCCCGCAGCCCTGACCCGCTCACTGCGACACTGCCACTCGCAGCCCTGACCCGCTCACTGCGACTTGCCCCCCGCTGCCCTGACCCGCTGACAGGGACTTGCCCCCCGCAGTCCTATCCCGCTGACAGTGACTGGCCCCCGCATCCTGACCCGCTCACTGCGCCACTCCCCCCCGCAGCCCTGACCCGCTGAGTGGGACTGGCCCCCGCAGCCCTGACCCGCTCACTGCGACACTGCCCCCCCGCAGCCCTGACCCGCTCACTGCGACTTGCCCCCGCAGTCCTGTCCCGCTGACAGGGATTTGCCCCCGCAGCCCTGGCCTGCTCACTGCGACTGGCCCCCCCGCAGCCCTGACCCGCTCACTGCGACCTGCCCCCCGCAGCCCTGACCCGCTCACTGCGACCCGCCCCCCCGCAGCCGAGACCCGCTCACGGGTACTTGTCCCCCGCTGCCCTGACACGCTCACTGCGACACTGTCCCCCGCAGTCCTGACCCCCTCAGAGGGACTGGTCCCTGCAGCCCTGAACTGCTCACAGGGACTGGCCCCCGCAGACCTGACCCGCTCACTGCGACTTGCCCCCTGCAGACCTGACCCATTTCACTTCGACTTGCCACCCGCAGACCTGACCCGCTCACTGCTACTTGCCCCCCGCAGCCCTGATCCGCTCAGGGGGTCCAGACCCCCGAACCCCGACCCGCTCACGGGGACTTGCCCCCGCAGCCCTGTCCCGCTCACTGCGACTTACCCCCCGCAGACGTGACCCGCTCACTGCAACTGGCCCCCCGCAGTCCTCTCCCGCTCACTGCGACTGGCCCCCCGCAGTCCTGACCCGCTCACTGCGACTTGCCCCCCGCTGTCCTGTCCCGCTGACAGGGACTTGCCCCCGCAGCCCTGACCCGCTCACTGCGACTGGCCCCCCCACAGCCCTGACCCGCTCACTGCAACTTGCACCACGCAGCCCTGACCCGCTCAATGCGACTTGCCCCCCTCAGCCCTGTCCCGCTGACAGGGACTTGGCCCCGCAGCCCTGACACGCTGACAGGGACTGGCCCCCGCAGCCCTGACCCGCTCACTGCGACTTGCCCCCTGCAGGCCTGACCCGGTGAAAGGGACTGGCCCCCGCCGCCCTGACCAGCTCACAGGGACTGGCCCTGACCCGCTCACTGCGACTTGCCCCCTGCAGTCCTGACCCGCTCACAGGGACTTGTCCCCCGCAGTCCTGACCCGCTCACTGCAACTGGCCCCCGCAGCCCTGACCCGCTCACTGTGACTTGCACCCCGCAGCCCTGACCCGCTCACGGGGACTTGCCCCCGCAGTCCTGTCCCGCTCACATTGACTTGCCCCCGCAGCCCTGACCCGCTCACTGCGACTGCCCCCCGCAGCCCTGACCCGCTGACTGCGACTTGCCCCCCGCAGCCCTGACCCGCTCACTGCGACACTGCCACTCGCAGCCCTGACCCGCTCACTGCGACTTGCCCCCCGCTGCCCTGACCCGCTGACAGGGACTTGCCCCCCGCAGTCCTATCCCGCTGACAGTGACTGGCCCCCACATCCTGACCCGCTCACTGCGCCACTGCCCCCCGCAGCCCTGACCCGCTGTGTGGGGCTGGCCCCCGCAGCCCTGACCCGCTCACTGCGACACTGCCCCCCGCAGCCCTGACCCGCTCACTGCGAAATGCCCCCGCAGTCCTGTCCCGCTGACAGGGACTTGCCCCCGCAGCCCTGGCCTGCTCACTGCGACTGGCCCCCCCGCAGCCCTGACCCGCTCACTGCGACCTGCCCCCCGCAGCCCTGACCCGCTCACTGCGACCCGCCCCCCCGCAGCCGAGACCCGCTCACGGGTACTGGCCCCCCGCTGCCCTGACACACTCACTGCGACACTGTCCCCCGCAGTCCTGACCCCCTCAGAGGGACTGGTCCCTGCAGCCCTGAACTGCTCACAGGGACTGGCCCCCGCAGACCTGACCCGCTCACTGCGACTTGCCCCCTGCACACCTGACCCATTTCACTTCGACTTGCCACCCGCAGACCTGACCCGCTCACTGCTACTTGCCCCCCGCAGCCCTGATCCGCTCACAGCGACTGGCCCCGGCAGCCCTGACCCGCTCACTGCGACTTGCCCCCCGCTGCCCTGACACGCTCACTGCGACACTGCCCCCCGCAGTCCTGACCCCCTCAGAGGGACTGCTGCCTGCAGCCCTGAACTGCTCACAGGGACTGGCCCCCGCAGACCTGACCCGCTCACTGCGACTTGCCCCCTGCAGACCTGACCCATTTCACTGCGACTTGCCACCCGCAGACCTGACCCGCTCACTGCGACTTGCCACCCGCAGCCCTGATCCGCTCACAGCGACTGGCCCCGGCAGCCCTGACCCCCTCACTGCGACTTGCCCCCCGCAGTCCTGTCCCGCTGACAGGGACTTGCCCCCGCAGCGCTGAACCGCTCGCTGCGGCTTGCCCCCCGCAGTCCTGACCTGCTCCCTGCGACTGGCCCCCCGCTGCGCTGACCCGCTCACTGCGACTTGACCCCCGCAGACCTCACCCGCTCACTGCGACTTGCCCCCCCGCTGCCCTGACCCGCTGACAGGGACTTGCCCCCCGCAGTCCTATCCCGCTGACAGTGACCGGCCCCCGCAGCCCTGACCCGCTCACTGCGACTTGCCCTCCGCAGTCCTGTCCCGCTGACAGGGATTTGTCCCCGCAGCCCTGACCCGCTCACTGCGACTTGACCCCCGCAGACCTCACCCGCTCACTGCGATTTGCCCCCCGCAGCCCTGACCCGCTCAGGGGGACCGGCCCCCCGCAGCCCTGACCCGCTCACGGGGACCGGCCCCCCGCAGCCCTGACCCGGTGACAGTGACTGGCCCCCGCAGCCCTGACCAGCTCACAGGGACTGGCCCCCCGCAGCCCTGACCCGCTCACTGCCACTTGCCCTCCGCAGTCCTGTCCCGTGACAGGGACTTGCCCCTGCAGCCCTGACCCGCTCACTGTGACACTGCCCCCCGCAGCCCTGACCCGCTCACTGCGACTTCCCCCCCGCAGTCCTCACCCGTTCAGGGGGACCGGCCCCCCCGGCAGCCCTGACCCGCTCACATGGACTGGCCCCCGCAGCCCTGACCCACTCACTGCGACACTGCCCCCCGCAGCCCTGACCCGCTCACTTTGACTTGCCCTCCGCAGCCCTGACCCGCTCACTGCGACTTGCTCCCCGCAGACCTGACCCGCTCACTGCGATTTGCCCCCCGCAGTCCTGACCTGCTCACTGCGACTTAGCCCCGCAGTCCTGTCCCGCTCACAGGGACTGGCCCCCCCGCCGCCCTGACCCGCTCACTGCGACACTGCCCCCCGCAGTCCTGACCCCCTCAGAGGGACTGGTGCCTGCAGCCCTGAACTGCTCACAGGGACTGGCCCCCGCAGACCTGACCCGCTCACTGCGACTTGCCCCCTGCAGACCTGACCCATTTCACTGCGACTTGCCACCCGCAGACCTGACCCGCTCACTGCGACTTGCCACCCGCAGCCCTGATCCGCTCACAGCGACTGGCCCCGGCAGCCCTGACCCGCTCACAGGGACTGGCCGCCGCAGCCCTGACTCGCTCACAGGGACTGGCCCCCCGCAGCCCTGACTCGCGCACAGTGACTGGCCCCCCGCAGCCATGACCCGCTCACTGCGACACTGCCCCCCTCAGCCCTGACCCGCTCACTTCGACTTGCTCCCCGCAGACCTGACCCGCTCACTGCGATTTGCCCCCGCAGTCCTGTCCCGCTGATAGGGACTGGCCCCTGCAGCCCGGACCCGCTCACAGGGACTGGCCCCCCCGCCGCCCTGACCCGCTCACTGCGACTTGACCCCGCACACCTGACCCGCTCACTGCGACTTGCCCCCCGCAGTCCTGACCCGCTCACTGCAAATGGCCCCCACAGCCCTGACCCGGGCACTGCGACTTGCCCCCCACAGCCCTGACCCGCTCACTCCGACCTGCCCCCCACAGCCCTGACCCGCTCACTCCGACCTGCCCCCCGAAGCCCTGACCCGCTCACTGCGACTTGCCCCCCGCAGTCCTGACCCGCTCACTGCGACTTGCCCCACGCAGTCCTGACCCGCTCCCTGCAACTGGCCCCCCGCTGCCCTGACCCGCTCACTGCGACTTGCCACCCGCAGACCTCACCCGAACACTGCGACCTGCCCCCCGCAGCCCTGACCCGCTCACTGCGACTTGACCCCGCACACCTGACCCGCTCACTGCGACTTGCCCCCCGCAGTCCTGACCCGCTCACTGCAAATGGCCCCCACAGCCCTGACCCGGGCACTGCGACTTGCCCCCCACAGCCCTGACCCGCTCACTCCGACCTGCCCCCCACAGCCCTGACCCGCTCACTCCGACCTGCCCCCCGAAGCCCTGACCCGCTCACTGCGACTTGCCCCCCGCAGTCCTGACCCGCTCACTGCGACTTGCCCCACGCAGTCCTGACCCGCTCCCTGCAACTGGCCCCCCGCTGCCCTGACCCGCTCACTGCGACTTGCTCCCCGCAGACCTGACCCGCTCACTGCGATTTGCCCCCCGCAGTCCTGTCCCGCTGACAGGGACTGGCCCCTGCAGCCCTGACCCGCTCACAGGGACTGGCCCCCCAGCAGCCCTGACCCGCTCACTGCGACTTGCCCCCCGCAGACCTGACCCGCTCACTGCGACTTGCCCCCTGCAGTCCTGACCCGCTCACAGGGACCTGCCCCCTGCAGTCCTGTCCCGCTGACAGGGACTTGCCCCCGCAGCACTGACCTCCTCACTGCGACTTGCCCCCCGCAGACCTGACTCGCTCACTGCGACTTGCCCCCTGCAGTCCTGACCCGCTCACAGGGACCTGCCCCCTGCAGTCCTGACCCGCTCACTGCGACAAGCCCCCCGCAGCCCTGACCCGCGCAGAGGGACTGGCCCCCGCAGCCCTGACCCGCTCACAGGGACTGGCCCACCGCAGCCCTGACCCGCTGACAGGGACTTGCCCCCGCAGCACTGACCTCCTCACTGCGACTTGCGCCCCGCTGCCCTGACCCGCTCACTGCGACTTGCCGCTCGCAGACCTGACCCGCTCACTGCGTCTGGCCCCCCGCAGCCCTGACCTGCTCACAAGGACTGGCAGCCGCAGCCCTGACTCGATCACAGGGACTGGCCCCCCACAGCCCTGAGCCGCTCACTGTGACACTGCCCCCCGCAGTCCTGAACCGCTCAGTGCGACTTGCCCCCCGCAGCCCTGACCCGCTCACTGCGACTTGCTCCCCGCAGACCTGACCCGCTCAGTTCGATTTTCCCCCCGCAGTCCTCTCCTTCTGACAGGGACTGGCCCCCGCAGCCCTGACCCATTCGCAGGGTATGGCCCCCGCAGCCCTGGCCCGCTCACAGTGACTGGCCCCCCGCAGCCCTGACCCGCTCACTGCGACTTGCCCCCCGCAGCCCTGACCCGCTGACTGCAACTTGCTCCCCGCAGACCTGACCCGCTCACTGCGACTTGCCCCCCCTGCAGCCCTGTCCTGCTGACAGGGACTGGCCCCCGCTGCCCTGACCCGCTCACAGGGACTGGCCCCCGCAGCCCTGACCCGCTCACAGGGACTGGCCCCACACAGCCTTGACCCGCTCACAGCGACTGGCCCGCGCAGCCCTGACCCGCTCACAGGGACTGGCTCCACACAGCCTTGACCCGCTCACAGGGACTGGGCCTCCGCAGCACTGACCCGCTCACTGCGACCTGCCCCCCGCAGCTCTGACCCGCTCACTGCGACTTGCCCCCAGCAGTCCTGTCCCGCTCACTGCGACTTGCCCCCCGCAGCCCTGACACGCTCACTGCGACTTGCCCCCCGCAGACCTGACCCGCTCACTGCGACTTGCCCCCCGCAGTCCTGACCCCCTCAGAGGGACTGGTGCCTGCAGCCCTGAACTGCTCACAGGGACTGGCCCCCGCAGCCCTGACCCGCTCACAGGGACTGGCCCACCGCAGCCCTGACCCGCTTACTGCGACTTGCGCCCCGCTGCCCTGACCCGCTCACTGCAACTTGCCGCCCGCAGACCTGACCCGCTCACTGCGTCTGGCCCCCCGCAGCCCTGACCTGCTCACAAGGACTGGCAGCCGCAGCCCTGACTCGATCACAGGGACTGGCCCCACACAGCCTTGACCCGCTCACAGGGACTGGCCCACCGCAGCCCTGACCCGCTTACTGCGACTTGCGCCCCGCTGCCCTGACACGCTCACTGCGACTTGCCCCCCGCAGACCTGACCCGCTCATTGCGACTTGCCCCCCGCAGCCCTGACACGCTCACTGCGACTTGCCCCCCGCAGACCTGACCCGCTCACTGCGACTTGCCCCCCGCAGCCCAGTCCCGCTGACAGGGACTTGCCCCCCGCAGACCTGACCCGCTCACTGCGACTTGCCCCCCGCACCCCTGACCCGCTCAGCGGGACCGGCCCCCCGTACCCCTGACCCACTCACGGGGACCGGCCCCCCGCAGCCCTGACCCGCTCACAGGGACTGGCCCCCGCAGCCCTGACCCGCTCACAGGGACTGGCCCCACACAGCCTTGACCCGCTCACAGCGACTGGCCCGCGCAGCCCTGACCCGCTCACAGGGACTGGCTCCACACTGCCTTGACCCGCTCACAGGGACTGGGCCTCCGCAGCACTGACCCGCTCACTGCGACCTGCCCCCCGCAGCTCTGACCCGCTCACTGCGACTTGCCCCCCGCAGCCCTGACCCGCTCACTGCGACACTGCCCCCCTCAGCCCTGACCCGCTCAGGGGCACCGGCCTCCCGCAGCCCTGACCCGCTCGGGGACCGGCCCCCCGCAGCCCTGACCCGCTCTCTGCGACACTGCCCCCCTCAGCCCTGACCCGCTCACTGCGACTTGCCCCCCGCAGCCCTGTTCCACTGACTGCGACTGGCCCCCCGCAGCCCTGACCCGCTCGGGGTCCGGCCCCGCGCAGCCCTGACCCGCTCACGGGGACCGGCCCCCTGCAGCCCTGACCCGCTCACAGGCACTGGCTCCACACAGCCTTGACCCGCTCACAGGGACTGGGCCTCCGCAGCACTGACCCGCTCACTGCGACCTGCCCCCCGCAGCTCTGACCCGCTCACTGCGACTTGCCCCCAGCAGTCCTGTCCCGCTCACTGCGACTTGCCCCCCGCAGCCCTGACACGCTCACTGCGACTTGCCCCCCGCAGACCTGACCCGCTCACTGCGACTTGCCCCCCGCAGTCCTGACCCCCTCAGAGGGACTGGTGCCTGCAGCCCTGAACTGCTCACAGGGACTGGCCCCCGCAGCCCTGACCCGCTCACAGGGACTGGCCCACCGCAGCCCTGACCCGCTTACTGCGACTTGCGCCCCGCTGCCCTGACCCGCTCACTGCAACTTGCCGCCCGCAGACCTGACCCGCTCACTGCGTCTGGCCCCCCGCAGCCCTGACCTGCTCACAAGGACTGGCAGCCGCAGCCCTGACTCGATCACAGGGACTGGCCCCACACAGCCTTGACCCGCTCACAGGGACTGGCCCACCGCAGCCCTGACCCGCTTACTGCGACTTGCGCCCCGCTGCCCTGACACGCTCACTGCGACTTGCCCCCCGCAGACCTGACCCGCTCATTGCGACTTGCCCCCCGCAGCCCTGACACGCTCACTGCGACTTGCCCCCCGCAGACCTGACCCGCTCACTGCGACTTGCCCCCCGCAGCCCAGTCCCGCTGACAGGGACTTGCCACCCGCAGACCTGACCCGCTCACTGCGACTTGCCCCCCGCACCCCTGACCCGCTCAGCGGGACCGGCCCCCCGTACCCCTGACCCACTCACGGGGACCGGCCCCCCGCAGCCCTGACCCGATCACTGCGACACTTCCCCCCGCAGCCCTGACCCGCTCACGGGGACCGGCCCCTCGCAGTCCTGACCCGCTCACTGCTACTTGCCCCCCGCAGCCCTGACCCGCTCACTGCGACACTGCCCCCCTCAGCCCTGACCCGCTCAGGGGCACCGGCCTCCCGCAGCCCTGACAGCTCACGGGGACCGGCCCCCCGCAGCCCTGACCCGCTCTCTGCGACACTGCCCCCCTCAGCCCTGACCCGCTCACTGCGACTTGCCCCCCGCAGCCCTGTTCCACTGACTGCGACTGGCCCCCCGCAGCCCTGACCCGCTCGGGGTCCGGCCCCGCGCAGCCCTGACCCGCTCACGGGGACCGGCCCCCTGCAGCCCTGACCCGCTCACGGGGACCGGCCCCCCGCAGCCCTGACCCGCTCACTGCGACTTGCCCCCCGCACCCCTGACCCGCTGACAGGGACTTGCCCCCGCAGCCAAGACACGCTCACTGCGACTGGCCCCCCGCAGCCCTGACCCGCTGACAGGGGCTGGCCCCGGCAGCCCTGAGCAGCTCACAGGGACTGGCCCCAACAGCCCTGACCCGCTCACTGCGACTGGCCCCCCGCAGCCCTGACCCGCTCACTGCGACTGGCCCCCCGCAGCCCTGACCCGCTCACTGCGACACTGCCCCCCGCAGCCCTGACCCACTCAGGGGGCCCAGCCCCCCGCAGCCCTGACCCGCTCACTGCGACTGGCCCCTCGCAGTCCTGACCCGCTCCCTGCGACTTGCCCCCCGCAGTCCTGTCCCGCTGACATGGACTGGCCCCTGCAGCCCAGTCCCGCTCACTGCGACTTTCCCCCTGCAGCCCTGACCCGCTCAGGGGGACTGGCCCCCGCAGACCTGACCCGCTGACTGCGACTTGCCCCACGGAGCCCAGTCCCACTCACTGCGACTTTCCCCCGCAACCCTGACCCGCTCAGGGGGACTGGCCCTCGCAGACCTGACCCGCTCACTGTGACTTGCCACCGGCAGCCGTGACCCGCTGACTGTGACTTACCCCCCGCAGACGTGACCCGCTCACTGCGACTTGCGCCCCGCTGCCCTGACCCGCTCACTGCGACTTGACCCCCGCAGTCCTGTCCCGTGACAGGGACTTGCCCCTGCAGCCCTGACCCGCTCACTGTGACACTGCCCCCCAGCAGCCCTGACCCGCTCACTGCGACTTCCCCCCCGCAGTCCTCACCCGCTCAGGGGGACCGGCCCCCCCGGCAGCCCTGACCCGCTCACATGGACTGGCCCCCGCAGCCCTGACCCACTCACTGCGACACTGCCCCCCGCAGCCCTGACGCGCTCACTGGGACTGGCCCGCCGCAGCCCTGACTCGCTCACAGGGACTGGCCCCCCGCAGCCCTGACCCGCTCACTGCGACTTGCTCCCCGCAGACCTGACCCGCTCACTGCGACTTGCCCCCCGCAGCCCTGACCCGCTGACTGCAACTTGCTCCCCGCAGACCTGACCCGCTCACTGCGACTTGCCCCCCCCGCAGCCCTGTCCTGCTGACAGGGACTGGCCCCCGCTGCCCTGACCCGCTCACAGGGACTGGCCCCCGCAGCCCTGACCCGCTCACAGGGACTGGCCCCACACAGCCTTGACCCGCTCACAGCGACTGGCCCCCGCAGCCCTGACCCGCTCACAGGGACTGGCTCCACACAGCCTTGACCCGCTCACAGGGACTGGGCCTCCGCCGCACTGACCCGCTCACTGCGACCTGCCCCCCGCAGTCCTGACCCGCTCACTGCGACTTGCCCCACGCAGTCCTGACCCGCTCCCTGCAACTGGCCCCCCGCTGCCCTGACCCGCTCACTGCGACTTGCCACCCGCAGACCTCACCCGAACACTGCGACCTGCCCCCCGCAGCCCTGACCCGCTCAGGGCGACCAGCCCCACGCAGCCCTGACCAGCTCACAGGGACTGGCCCCCACAGTCCTGACCCGCTCACTGCGACTTGCCCCCCGCAATCCTGTCCTGTTGACAGGGACTGGCCCCCGCAGCTCTGACCCGCTCGCAGGGTCTGGCCCCCCGCAGCCCTGACTCGCTCACAGGGACTGGCCCCCCGCAGCCATGACCCGCTCACTGCGACACTGCCCCCCGCAGCCCTGACCCACTCACTTCGACTTGCCCCCCGCAGCCCTGACCCGCTCACTGCGACTTGCTCCCCGCAGACCTGACCCGCTCACTGCGATTTTCCCCCCGCAGTCCTGTCCCGCTGACAGGGACTGGCCCCTGCAGCCCTGACCCGCTCACTGCGACTTGCCCCCCGCACCCCTGACCCGCTGACAGGGACTTGCCCCCGCAGCCAAGACACGCTCACTGCGACTGGCCCCCCGCAGCCCTGACCCGCTGACAGGGGCTGGCCCCGGCAGCCCTGAGCAGCTCACAGGGACTGGCCCCCACAGCCCTGACCCGCTCACTGCGACTGGCCCCCCGCAGTCCTGACCCGCTCACTGCGACACTGCCCCCCGCAGCCCTGACCCACTCAGGGGGCCCAGCCCCCCGCAGCCCTGACCCGCTCACTGCGACTGGCCCCTCGCAGCCCTGACCCGCTCACTGCGACTGGCCCCTCGCAGCCCTGACTCGCTCACTGCGACTTACCCCCCGCAGACGTGACCCGCTCCCTGCGACTTGCCCCCCGCAGTCCTGTCCCCCTGTCAGGGACTTGCCCCTGCAGCCCAGTCCCGCTCACTGCGACTTTCCCCCTGCAGCCCTGACCCGCTCAGGGGGACTGGCCCCCGCAGACCTGACCCGCTCACTGTGACTTGCCACCGGCAGCCGTGACCCGCTGACTGTGACTTACCCCCCGCAGACGTGACCCGCTTACTGCGACTTGCGCCCCGCTGCCCTGACCCGCTCACTGCGACTTGCCGCCCGCAGACCTGACCCGCTCACTGCGTCTGGCCCCCCGCAGCCCTGACCTGCTCACAAGGACTGGCAGCCGCAGCCCTGACTCGATCACAGGGTCTGGCCCCCCACAGCCCTGAGCCGCTCACTGTGACACTGCCCCCCGCAGCCCTGACCCGCTCACTGCGACTTGCTCCCCGCAGACCTGACCCGCTCACTGCGACTTGCTCCCCGCAGACCTGACCCGCTCAGTTCGATTTTCCCCCCGCAGTCCTCTCCTTCTGACAGGGACTGGCCCCCGCAGCCCTGACCCGTTCGCAGGGTATGGTCCCCGCAGCCCTGGCCCGCTCACAGTGACTGGCCCCCCGCAGCCCTGACCCGCTCACTGCGACTTGCCCCCCGCAGCCCTGACCCGCTGACTGCAACTTGCTCCCCGCAGACCTGACCCGCTCACTGCGACTTGCCCCCCCCCGCAGCCCTGTCCTGCTGACAGGGACTGGCCCCCGCTGCCCTGACCCGCTCACAGGGACTGGCCCCCGCAGCCCTGACCCGCTCACAGGGACTGGCCCCACACAGCCTTGACCCGCTCACAGCGACTGGCCCCCACAGCCCTGACCCGCTCACAGGGACTGGCTCCACACAGCCTTGACCCGCTCACAGGGACTGGGCCTCCGCAGCACTGACCCGCTCACTGCGACCTGCCCCCCGCAGCTCTGACCCGCTCACTGCGACTTGCCCCCAGCAGTCCTGTCCCGCTCACTGCGACTTGCCCCCCGCAGCCCTGACACGCTCACTGCGACTTGCCCCCCGCAGACCTGACCCGCTCACTGCGACTTGCCCCCCGCAGTCCTGACCCGCTCACTGCAAATGGCCCCCGCAGCCCTGACCCGGGCACTGCGACCTGCCCCCCACAGCCCTGACCCGCTCACTCCGACCTGCCCCCCGAAGCCCTGACCCGCTCCCTGCATCTGGCCCCCCGCTGCCCTGACCCGCTCACTGCGACTTGCCCCCCGCAGTCCTGTCCCCCTGTCAGGGACTTGCCCCTGCAGCCCAGTCCCGCTCACTGCGACTTTCCCCCTGCAGCCCTGACCCGCTCAGGGGGACTGGCCCCCGCAGCCCTGACCCGCTCCCTGCATCTGGCCCCCCGCTGCCCTGACCCGCTCACTGCGACTTGCCACCCGCAGACCTCACCCGAACACTGCGACCTGCCCCCCGCAGCCCTGACCCGCTCAGGGGGACGGGCCCCCCGCAGCCCTGACCCGCTCAGTGCGACACTGCACCCCGCAGCCCTGACCCGCTCACTGCGACTTGCCCCCCCGCAGTCCTGACCCGCTCAGAGGGCCTGCCCCCGCAGCCCTGACCCGCTCAGTGCGACACTGCACCCCGCAGCCCTGACCCGCTCACTGCGACTTGCCCCCCGCAGTCCTGTCCCGCTGACAGGGACTTGCCAACCGCAGACCTGACCCGCTCACTGTGACTTGCCACCGGCAGCCGTGACCCGCTGACAGTGACTTACCCCCCGCAGACGTGACCCGCTCACTGCGACTTGACCCCCGCAGTCCTGTCCCGTGACAGGGACTTGCCCCTGCAGCCCTGACCCGCTCACTGCGACACTGCCCCCCGCAGCCCTGACGCGCTGACAGGGGCTGGCCCCGGCAGCCCTGAGCAGCTCACAGGGACTGGCCCCAACAGCCCTGACCCGCTCACTGCGACTGGCCCCCCGCAGCCCTGACCCGCTCACTGCGACTGGCCCCCCGCAGCCCTGACCCGCTCACTGCGACACTGCCCCCCGCAGCCCTGACCCACTCAGGGGGCCCAGCCCCCCGCAGCCCTGACCCGCTCACTGCGACTGGCCCCTCGCAGTCCTGACCCGCTCCCTGCGACTTGCCCCCCGCAGTCCTGTCCCGCTGACATGGACTGGCCCCTGCAGCCCAGTCCCGCTCACTGCGACTTTCCCCCTGCAGCCCTGACCCGCTCAGGGGGACTGGCCCCCGCAGACCTGACCCGCTGACTGCGACTTGCCCCACGGAGCCCAGTCCCACTCACTGCGACTTTCCCCCGCAACCCTGACCCGCTCAGGGGGACTGGCCCTCGCAGACCTGACCCGCTCACTGTGACTTGCCACCGGCAGCCGTGACCCGCTGACTGTGACTTACCCCCCGCAGACGTGACCCGCTCACTGCGACTTGCGCCCCGCTGCCCTGACCCGCTCACTGCGACTTGACCCCCGCAGTCCTGTCCCGTGACAGGGACTTGCCCCTGCAGCCCTGACCCGCTCACTGTGACACTGCCCCCCAGCAGCCCTGACCCGCTCACTGCGACTTCCCCCCCGCAGTCCTCACCCGCTCAGGGGGACCGGCCCCCCCGGCAGCCCTGACCCGCTCACATGGACTGGCCCCCGCAGCCCTGACCCACTCACTGCGACACTGCCCCCCGCAGCCCTGACGCGCTCACTGGGACTGGCCCGCCGCAGCCCTGACTCGCTCACAGGGACTGGCCCCCCGCAGCCCTGACCCGCTCACTGCGACTTGCCCCCCGCAGCCCTGACCTGCTGACTGCAACTTGCTCCCCGCAGACCTGACCCGCTCACTGCGACTTGCCCCCCGCAGCCCTGACCTGCTGACTGCAACTTGCTCCCCGCAGACCTGACCCGCTCACTGCGACTTGCCCCCCCCGCAGCCCTGTCCTGCTGACAGGGACTGGCCCCCGCTGCCCTGACCCGCTCACAGGGACTGGCCCCCGCAGCCCTGACCCGCTCACAGGGACTGGCCCCACACAGCCTTGACCCGCTCACAGCGACTGGCCCCCGCAGCCCTGACCCGCTCACAGGGACTGGCTCCACACAGCCTTGACCCGCTCACAGGGACTGGGCCTCCGCCGCACTGACCCGCTCACTGCGACCTGCCCCCCGCAGTCCTGACCCGCTCACTGCGACTTGCCCCACGCAGTCCTGACCCGCTCCCTGCAACTGGCCCCCCGCTGCCCTGACCCGCTCACTGCGACTTGCCACCCGCAGACCTCACCCGAACACTGCGACCTGCCCCCCGCAGCCCTGACCCGCTCAGGGCGACCAGCCCCACGCAGCCCTGACCAGCTCACAGGGACTGGCCCCCACAGTCCTGACCCGCTCACTGCGACTTGCCCCCCGCAATCCTGTCCTGTTGACAGGGACTGGCCCCCGCAGCTCTGACCCGCTCGCAGGGTCTGGCCCCCCGCAGCCCTGACTCGCTCACAGGGACTGGCCCCCCGCAGCCATGACCCGCTCACTGCGACACTGCCCCCCGCAGCCCTGACCCACTCACTTCGACTTGCCCCCCGCAGCCCTGACCCGCTCACTGCGACTTGCTCCCCGCAGACCTGACCCGCTCACTGCGATTTTCCCCCCGCAGTCCTGTCCCGCTGACAGGGACTGGCCCCTGCAGCCCTGACCCGCTCACTGCGACTTGCCCCCCGCACCCCTGACCCGCTGACAGGGACTTGCCCCCGCAGCCAAGACACGCTCACTGCGACTGGCCCCCCGCAGCCCTGACCCGCTGACAGGGGCTGGCCCCGGCAGCCCTGAGCAGCTCACAGGGACTGGCCCCCACAGCCCTGACCCGCTCACTGCGACTGGCCCCCCGCAGTCCTGACCCGCTCACTGCGACACTGCCCCCCGCAGCCCTGACCCACTCAGGGGGCCCAGCCCCCCGCAGCCCTGACCCGCTCACTGCGACTGGCCCCTCGCAGCCCTGACCCGCTCACTGCGACTGGCCCCTCGCAGCCCTGACTCGCTCACTGCGACTTACCCCCCGCAGACGTGACCCGCTCCCTGCGACTTGCCCCCCGCAGTCCTGTCCCCCTGTCAGGGACTTGCCCCTGCAGCCCAGTCCCGCTCACTGCGACTTTCCCCCTGCAGCCCTGACCCGCTCAGGGGGACTGGCCCCCGCAGACCTGACCCGCTCACTGTGACTTGCCACCGGCAGCCGTGACCCGCTGACAGTGACTTACCCCCCGCAGACGTGACCCGCTCACTGCGACTTGACCCCCGCAGTCCTGTCCCGTGACAGGGACTTGCCCCTGCAGCCCTGACCCGCTCACTGCGACACTGCCCCCCGCAGCCCTGACGCGCTCACTGGGACTGGCCCGCCGCAGCCATGACCCGCTCACTTTGACTTGCCCTCCGCAGCCCTGACCCGCTCACTGCGACTTGCTCCCCGCAGACCTGACCCGCTCACTGCGACTTGCTCCCCGCAGACCTGACCCGCTCACTGCGATTTGCCCCCCGCAGTCCTGACCTGCTCACTGCGACTTAGCCCCGCAGTCCTGTCCCGCTCACAGGGACTGGCCCCCCAGCAGCCCTGACCCGCTCACTGCGACTTGCCGCCCGCAGACCTGACCCGCTCACTGCGTCCGGCCCCCCGCAGCCCTGACCTGCTCACAAGGACTGGCAGCCACAGCCCTGACTCGATCACAGGGACTGGCCCCCCACAGCCCTGAGCCGCTCACTGTGACACTGCCCCCCGCAGTCCTGATCCGCTCAGTGCGACTTGCCCCCCGCAGCCCTGACCCGCTCACTGCGACTTGCTCCCCGCAGACCTGACCCGCTCAGTTCGATTTTCCCCCCGCAGTCCTCTCCTTCTGACAGGGACTGGCCCCCGCAGCCCTGACCCGTTCGCAGGGTATGGCCCCCCGCAGCCCTGACCCGCTCACTGCGACTTGCCCCCCGCAGCCCTGACCCGCTGACTGCAACTTGCTCCCCGCAGACCTGACCCGCTCACTGCGACTTGCCCCCCCCGCAGCCCTGTCCTGCTGACAGGGACTGGCCCCCGCTGCCCTGACCCGCTCACAGGGACTGGCCCCCGCAGCCCTGACCCGCTCACAGGGACCGGCCCCCCACAGCCCTGACCCGCTCACTGCGACTTGCCCCCCGCACCCCTGACCCGCTGACAGGGACTTGCTCCCGCAGCCAAGACACGCTCACTGCGACTGGCCCCCCGCAGCCCTGACCCGCTGACAGGGGCTATCCCCGGCAGCCCTGAGCAGCTCACAGGGACTGGCCCCCACAGCCCTGACCCGCTCACTGCGACTGGCCCCCCGCAGCCTTGACTCGCTCACTGCGACACTGCCCCCCGCAGCCCTGACCCACTCAGGGGGCCCAGCCCCCCGCAGCCCTGACCCGCTCACTGCGACTTGCCCCCCCGCAGTCCTGACCCGCTCAGAGGGCCTGCCCCCGCAGCCCTGACCCGCTCACTGCGACTTGCCCCCCCGCAGTCCTGACCCGCTCAGAGGGCCTGCCCCCGCAGCCCTGACCCGCTCAGTGCGACACTGCACCCCGCAGCCCTGACCCGCTCACTGCGACTTGCCCCCCGCAGTCCTGTCCCGCTGACAGGGACTTGCCAACCGCAGACCTGACCCGCTCACTGTGACTTGCCACCGGCAGCCGTGACCCGCTGACTGTGACTTACCCCCCGCAGACGTGACCCGCTCACTGCGACTTGACCCCCGCAGTCCTGTCCCGTGACAGGGACTTGCCCCTGCAGCCCTGACCCGCTCACTGCGACTTCCCCCCTGCAGTCCTCACCCGCTCAGGGGGACCGGCCCCCCCGGCAGCCCTGACCCGCTCACATGGACTGGCCCCCGCAGCCCTGACCCACTCACTGCGACACTGCTCCCCGCAGCCTTGACGCGCTCACTGCAACTTGCCCCCCGCGCCCTGACTCGCTCACAGGGACTGGCCCGCCGCAGCCCTGACCCGCTCAGAGGAACTGGCCGCCGCAGCCCTGACTCGCTCACAGGGTCTGGCCCCCCGCAGCCCTGACTCGCGCACAGTGACTGGCCCCCCGCAGCCATGACCCGCTCACTGCGACACTGCCCCCCTCAGCCCTGACCCGCTCACTTCGACTTGCCCCCCGCAGCCCTGACCCGCTCACTGTGACTTGCTCCCCGCAGACCTGACCCGCTCACTGCGATTTGCCCCCGCAGTCCTGTCCCGCTGATAGGGACTGGCCCCTGCAGCCCGGACCCGCTCACAGGGACTGGCCCCCCCGCCGCCCTGACCCGCTCACTGCGACTTGACCCCGCACACCTGACCCGCTCACTGCGACTTGCCCCCCGCAGTCCTGACCCGCTCACTGCAAATGGCCCCCACAGCCCTGACCCGGGCACTGCGACTTGCCCCCCACAGCCCTGACCCGCTCACTCCGACCTGCCCCCCACAGCCCTGACCCGCTCACTCCGACCTGCCCCCCGAAGCCCTGACCCGCTCACTGCGACTTGCCCCCCGCAGTCCTGACCCGCTCACTGCGACTTGCCCCACGCAGTCCTGACCCGCTCCCTGCAACTGGCCCCCCGCTGCCCTGACCCGCTCACTGCGACTTGCCACCCGCAGACCTCACCCGAACACTGCGACCTGCCCCCCGCAGCCCTGACCCGCTCAGGGCGACCAGCCCCCCGCAGCCCTGACCCGCTCACGGGGACCGGCCCCCCACAGCCCTGACCCGCTCACTGCGACTTGCCCCCTGCAGCCCTGACCCGGTGACAGAGACTGGCCCCCGCAGCCCTGACCAGCTCACAGGGACTGGCCCCCACAGTCCTGACCCGCTCACTGCGACTTGCCCCCAGCAATCCTGTCCCGTTGACAGGGACTGGCCCCCGCAGCTCTGACCCGCTTGCAGGGTCTGGCCCCCCGCAGCCCTGACTCGCTCACAGGGACTGGCCCCCCGCAGCCCTGACCCGCTCACTGCGACTTGCTCCCCGCAGACCTGACCCGCTCACTGCGATTTGCCCCCCGCAGTCCTGTCCCGCTGACAGGGACTGTCCCCTGCAGCCCTGACCCGCTCATAGGGACTGGCCCCCCAGCAGCCCTGACCCGCTCACTGCGACTTGCCCCCCGCAGACCTGACCCGCTCACTGCGACTTGCTCCCCGCAGACCTGACCAGCTCACTGCGATTTGCCCCCCGCAGTCCTGTCCCGCTGACAGGGACTGGCCCCTGCAGCCCTGACCCGCTCACTTCGACTTGCCCCCCGCAGCCCTGACCCGCTCACTGAGACTTGCTCCCCGCAGACCTGACCCGCTCACTGCGATTTGCCCCCCGCAGTCCTGTCCCGCTGACAGGGACTGGCCCCTGCAGCCCTGACCCGCTCACAGGGACTGGCCCCCCAGCAGCCCTGTCCCGCTCATTGCGACTTGCCAACCGCAGCCCTGACCCGCTGACAGGGACTTACCCCCACAGCCCTGACCCGCTCACAGCGACTGGCCCCCCGCAGCCGTGACCCGCTGACTGTGACTTACCCCCCGCAGACGTGACCCGCTCACTGCGACTTCCCCCCCTGCTGCCCTGACCCGCTCACTGCGACTTGCCCCCCGCAGACCTCACCCGCTGACAGGGACTTGCCCCCGCAGCCCTGACCCGCTCACTGCGACTTGCACCCTGCAAACCTGACCCGCTCACTGCGACTAGCCCCCCGCAGTCCAACCCGCTGACATGGACTGGCCCCTGCAGCCCTGACCCGCTCACAGGGACTGGCCCCCGCAGCCCTGACCCGCTCAGAGGGACTGGCCCCCCGCAGCCCTGACCAGCTCACTGTGACTTGTCCCCCGCACACCTGACCCGCTCACTGCGACTTGCCCCCCGCAGTCCTGACCCGCTCACTGCGACTTGCCCCCCGCAGTCCTGTCCCGCTGACAGGGACTTTGCCCCCGCAGTCCTGTCCCGTGACAGGGACTTGCCCCCGCAGCCCTGACCCGCTCACTGCGACTTCCCCCCTGCAGTCCTCACCCGCTCAGGGGGACCGGCCCCCCCGGCAGCCCTGACCCGCTCACATGGACTGGCCCCCGCAGCCCTGACCCACTCACTGCGACACTGCTCCCCGCAGCCTTGACGCGCTCACTGCGACTTGCCCCCCGCGCCCTGACTCGCTCACAGGGACTGGCCCGCCGCAGCCCTGACCCGCTCAGAGGGACTGGCCGCCGCAGCCCTGACTCGCTCACAGGGTCTGGCCCCCCGCAGCCCTGACTCGCGCACAGTGACTGGCCCCCCGCAGCCATGACCCGCTCACTGCGACACTGCCCCCCTCAGCCCTGACCCGCTCACTTCGACTTGCCCCCCGCAGCCCTGACCCGCTCACTGTGACTTGCTCCCCGCAGACCTGACCCGCTCACTGCGATTTGCCCCCGCAGTCCTGTCCCGCTGATAGGGACTGGCCCCTGCAGCCCGGACCCGCTCACAGGGACTGGCCCCCCCGCCGCCCTGACCCGCTCACTGCGACTTGACCCCGCACACCTGACCCGCTCACTGCGACTTGCCCCCCGCAGTCCTGACCCGCTCACTGCAAATGGCCCCCACAGCCCTGACCCGGGCACTGCGACTTGCCCCCCACAGCCCTGACCCGCTCACTCCGACCTGCCCCCCACAGCCCTGACCCGCTCACTCCGACCTGCCCCCCGAAGCCCTGACCCGCTCACTGCGACTTGCCCCCCGCAGTCCTGACCCGCTCACTGCGACTTGCCCCACGCAGTCCTGACCCGCTCCCTGCAACTGGCCCCCCGCTGCCCTGACCCGCTCACTGCGACTTGCCACCCGCAGACCTCACCCGAACACTGCGACCTGCCCCCCGCAGCCCTGACCCGCTCAGGGCGACCAGCCCCCCGCAGCCCTGACCCGCTCACGGGGACCGGCCCCCCACAGCCCTGACCCGCTCACTGCGACTTGCCCCCCGCAGCCCTGACCCGGTGACAGAGACTGGCCCCCGCAGCCCTGACCAGCTCACAGGGACTGGCCCCCACAGTCCTGACCCGCTCACTGCGACTTGCCCCCCGCAATCCTGTCCCGTTGACAGGGACTGGCCCCCGCAGCTCTGACCCGCTTGCAGGGTCTGGCCCCCCGCAGCCCTGACTCGCTCACAGGGACTGGCCCCCCGCAGCCCTGACCCGCTCACTGCGACTTGCTCCCCGCAGACCTGACCCGCTCACTGCGATTTGCCCCCCGCAGTCCTGTCCCGCTGACAGGGACTGGCCCCTGCAGCCCTGACCCGCTCATAGGGACTGGCCCCCCAGCAGCCCTGACCCGCTCACTGCGACTTGCCCCCCGCAGACCTGACCCGCTCACTGCGACTTGCTCCCCGCAGACCTGACCAGCTCACTGCGATTTGCCCCCCGCAGTCCTGTCCCGCTGACAGGGACTGGCCCCTGCAGCCCTGACCCGCTCACTTCGACTTGCCCCCCGCAGCCCTGACCCGCTCACTGAGACTTGCTCCCCGCAGACCTGACCCGCTCACTGCGATTTGCCCCCCGCAGTCCTGTCCCGCTGACAGGGACTGGCCCCTGCAGCCCTGACCCGCTCACAGGGACTGGCCCCCCAGCAGCCCTGACCCGCTCAGTGCGACTTGCCCCCCGCAGACCTGACCCGCTCACTGCGACTTGCCCCCTGCAGTCCTGACCCGCTCACAGGGACCTGCCCCCTGCAGTCCTGTCCCGCTGACAGGGACTTGCCCCCGCAGCACTGACCTCCTCACTGCGACTTGCCCCCCGCAAACCTGACTCGCTCACTGCGACTTGCCCCCCGCAGCCCTGACCCGCTCACAGGGTCTGGCCCCCGCAGCCCTGAGCCGCTCACAGGGACTGGCCCCCGCAGCCCTGACCCGCTCCCAGGGACTGGCACCCGCAGCCCTGACCCGCTCACAGGGACTGGCCCCCGCAGCCCTGACGCGCTCACAGGGACTGGCCCCCGCAGCCCTGACCCGCTCACAGGGACTGGCGCCCGCAGCCCTCACCCGCTCACAGGGACTGGTCCCCGCAGCCCTGACCCGCACACAGGGACTGGCCCCCGCAGCCCTGACCGGCTCACAGGGACTAGCCCCCGCAGCCCTGACCCGCTCACAGGGACTGGTCCCCGCAGCCCTGACCCGCTCACAGGGACTGGTCCCCGCAACCCTGACCCGCTCACAGGGACTGGTCCCCGGAGCCGTGAGCAGCTCACAGGGACTGGTCCCCGCAGCCATGACCCGCTCACAGGGACTGGTCCCCGCAGCCCTGACCCCCTGACAGCTATTTGCCACCGCAGCCCTCACCCGGTCACTGGGACTGGCCCCCGTAGCCATGACCAGATCACAGGCACTGTCGCCCGCAGCCCTGTCCCGCGCACATGGACTCGCCCCCGCAGCCCTGTCCCGCTCCCAGGGACTGGCCCCCGCAGCCCTGACCCCCTGACAGCTATTTGCCACCGCAGCCCTCACCCGCTCACAGGGACTGGTCCCCGCAGCCCTGACCCGCTCCCAGGGACTGGCCCCCGCAGCCCTGACCCCCTGACAGCTATTTGCCACCGCAGCCCTCACCCGCTCACAGGGACTGGCCCCCGCAGCCCTGACCCGCTCCCAGGGACTGGCCCCCGCAGCCCTGGCCCGCTCACAGGGGCCGGCCCCCGCAGCCCTGGCCCGCTCACAGGGGCCGGCCCCCGCAGCCCTGGCCCGCTCACAGGGGCCGGCACCCGCAGCCCTGGCCCGCTCACAGGGTCCGGCCCCCGCAGCCCTGGCCCGCTCACAATGTCCGGCCCCCGCAGCCCTGGCCCGCTCACAGGGGCCGGCCCCCGCAGCCCTGGCCCGCTCACAGGGGCCGGCCCCCGCAGCCCTGGCCCGCTCACAGGGAACGGCCCCCGCTGCCCTCGACCGCTCACAGGGACCGGCCCCCGCAGCCCTGGCCCGCTCACAGGGAACGGCCCCCGCTGCCCTGGCCCGCTCACAGGGACCGGCCCCCGCAGCCCTGGCCCGCTCACAGGGACCGGCCCCCGCAGCCATGACCCGATCACAGGGACCGGCCCCCGCAGCCCTTACCCGCTTACAGGGACGGGCCCCCGCAGCCCGGGACCGCTCACAGGGACTGGTCCCCGCAGCCCTGACCCGCTCACAGGGACTGGTCCCCGCAGCCCTGACCCCCTGACAGGGACTGGGCCCCGCAGCCCTGACCCGCTCACAGGGACTGGTCCCCGCAGCCCTGACCCGCTCACAGGGACTGGTCCCCGCAGCCCTGACCTGCTCACAGGGACTGGTCCCCGCAGCCCTGACCGGCTCACAGGGACTGGTCCCCGCAGCCCTGACCGGCTCACAGGGACTGGTCCCCGCAGCCCTGACCCGCTCACAGGGACTGGTCCCCGCAGCCCTGACCCGCTCACAGGGACTGGTTCCCGCAGCCCTGCTCCGCTCACAGGGACTGGCCCCCGCAGCCCTGACCCCCTGACAGCTATTTGCCACCGCAGCCCTGACCCGCTCACAGGGATTGTCCCCCGCAGCCCTGACCCGCTCACAGGGACTGGCCCCCGCAGCCCTGACCCGCTCACAGGGACTGTCCCCCGCAGCCCTGGCCCGCTCACAGGGACTGGCCCCCGCAGCCCTGGCCCGCTGACAGGGACGGGCCCCCGCAGCCCTGACCCCCTGACAGCTATTTGCCACCGCAGCCCTCACCCGCTCACAGGGACTGGCCCCCGCAGCCCTGACCCGCTCAGGGACTGGCCCCCGCAGCCCTGACCGGCTCCCAGGGACTGGCCCCCGCAGCCCTGACCCCCTGACAGCTATTTGCCACCGCAGCCCTCACCCGCTCACAGGGACTGGTCCCCGCAGCCCTGGCCTGCTCACAGGGACTGGCCCCCGCAGCCCTTGCCCGCTCACAGGGACTGGCCCCCGCAGCCCTGGCCCGCTCACAGGGACTGGCCCCCGCAGCCCTGACCCGCTCACAGTGACTGGTCCCCGCAGCCCTGACCCCCTGACAGAGACTGTTCCCCGCAGCCCTGACCCGCTCACAGGGACTCGTCCCCGCAGCCCTGACCCGCTCACAGGGACTGGTCCCCGCAGCCCTGACCCGCTCCCAGGGACTGGCCCCCGCAGCCCTGACCCCCTCACAGCTATTTGCCACCGCAGCCCTCACCCGCTCACAGGGACTGGTCCCCGCAGCCCTGACCCGCTCCCAGGGACTGGCCCCCGCAGCCCTGACCCCCTGACAGCTATTTGCCACCGCAGCCCTCACCCGCTCACAGGGACTGGCCCCCGCAGCCCTGACCCGCTCCCAGGGACTGGCCCCCGCAGCCCTGACCCGCGCCCAGGTTCTGGCCCCCGCAGCCCAGACCGGCTCCCAGGGACTGGCCCCCGCAGCCCTGACCCACTCCCAGGGACTGGCCCCTGCAGCCCTGACCCGCTCACAGGGACTGGCCCCCGCAGCCCTGACCCGCTCAGGGACTGGCCCCCGCAGCCCTGACCCGCTCCCAGGGACTGGCCCCCGCAGCCCTGACCCCCTGACAGCTATTTGCCACCGCAGCCCTCACCCGCTCACAGGGACTGGTCCCCGCAGCCCTGACCCGCTCCCAGGGACTGGCCCCCGCAGCCCTGACCCCCTGACAGCTATTTGCCACCGCAGCCCTCACCCGCTCTCAGGGACTGGCCCCCGCAGCCCTGTCCCGCTCCCAGGGACTGGCCCCCGCAGCCCTGACCCGCTCCCAGGGACTGGCCCCCGCAGCCCTGACCCGCGCCCAGGTTCTGGCCCCCGCAGCCCAGACCGGCTCCCAGGGACTGGCCCCCGCAGCCCTGACCCACTCCCAGGGACTGGCCCCTGCAGCCCTGACCCGCTCACAGGGACTGGCCCCCGCAGCCCTGACCCGCTGAATTGGACTGGCCCCCGCAGCCCTGTCCCGCCACAGGGACTGGCCCCCGCAGCCCTGACCCGCTCACAGGGACTGGCCCCCGCGGCCCTGACCCGCTCACAGGGACTGGCCCCCGCAGCCCTGACCCGCTGAATTGGACTGGCCCCCGCAGCCCTGTCCCGCCACAGGGTCTGGCCTACGCAGACCTGTGCGGCTGACAGGGACTGGCCCCCGCAGCCCTGACCCTCTGACAGCTATTTGCCACCGCAGCCCTGACCCGCTCACAGGGACTGGCCCCCGCAGCCCTGACCCGCTCACAGGGACTGGCCCCCGCAGCCCTGGCCCGCTCACAGGGACTGGCCCCCGCAGCCCTGGCTCGCTCACAGGGACTGGCCCCCGCAGCCCTGGCCCGCTCACAGGGACTGGCCCCCGCAGCCCTGACCCCCTGAGAGCTATTTGCCACCGCAGCCCTCACCCGCTCACAGGGACTGCCCCCGCAGCCGTGACCCGCTCCCAGGGACTGGCCCCCGCAGCCCTGACCCGCTCCCAGGGACTGGCCCCCGCAGCCCTGACCCGCTCCCAGGGACTGGTCCCCGCAGCCCTGACCCGCTCCCAGGGACTGGCCCCCGCAGCCCTGACCCGCTCACAGGGACTGGCCCCCGCAGCCCTGACCCGCTCACAGGGACTGGCCCCCGCAGCCCTGACCCGCTCACAGGGTCTGGCCCCCGCAGCCCTGAGCCGCTCACAGGGACTGGCCCCCGCAGCCCTGACCCGCTCCCAGGGACTGGCACCCGCAGCCCTGACCCGCTCACAGGGACTGGCCCCCGCAGCCCTGACGCGCTCACAGGGACTGGCCCCCGCAGCCCTGACCCGCTCACAGGGACTGGCGCCCGCAGCCCTCACCCGCTCACAGGGCCTGGCCCCCGCAGCCCTGACCCGCACACAGGGACTGGCCCCCGCAGCCCTGACCGGCTCACAGGGACTAGCCCCCGCAGCCCTGACCCGCTCACAGGGACTGGTCCCCGCAGCCCTGACCCGCTCACAGGGACTGGTCCCCGCAGCCCTGACCCGCTCACAGGGACTGGTCCCCGGAGCCCTGAGCAGCTCACAGGGACTGGTCCCCGCAGCCATGACCCGCTCACAGGGACTGGCCCCCGCAGCCCTGACCCCCTGACAGCTATTTGCCACCGCAGCCCTCACCCGGTCACTGGGACTGGCCCCCGTAGCCATGACCAGATCACAGGCACTGTCGCCCGCAGCCCTGTCCCGCTCACATGGACTCGCCCCCGGAGCCCTGTCCCGCTCCCAGGGACTGGCCCCCGCAGCCCTGACCCCCTGACAGCTATTTGCCACCGCAGCCCTCACCCGCTCACAGGGACTGGTCCCCGCAGCCCTGACCCGCTCCCAGGGACTGGCCCCCGCAGCCCTGACCCCCTGACAGCTATTTGCCACCGCAGCCCTCACCCGCTCACAGGGACTGGCCCCCGCAGCCCTGACCCGCTCCCAGGGACTGGCCCCCGCAGCCCTGACCCGCTCCCAGGGACTGGCCCCCGCAGCCCTGACCCGCGCCCAGGTTCTGGCCCCCGCAGCCCAGACCGGCTCCCAGGGATTGGCCCCCGCAGCCCTGACCCACTCCCAGGGACTGGCCCCTGCAGCCCTGACCCGCTCACAGGGACTGGCCCCCGCAGCCCTGACCCGCTGAATTGGACTGGCCCCCGCAGCCCTGTCCCGCCACAGGGACTGGCCCCCGCAGCCCTGACCCGCTCACAGGGACTGGCCCCCGCAGCCCTGACCCGCTCACAGGGACTGGCCCCCGCAGCCCTGACCCGCTGAATTGGACTGGCCCCCGCAGCCCTGTCCCGCCACAGGGACTGGCCTACGCAGACCTGTGCGGCTGACAGGGACTGGCCCCCGCAGCCCTGACCCTCTGACAGCTATTTGCCACCGCAGCCCTGACCCGCTCACAGGGACTGGCCCCCGCAGCCCTGACCCGCTCACAGGGACTGGCCCCCGCAGCCCTGGCCCGCTCACAGGGACTGGCCCCCGCAGCCCTGGCTCGCTCACAGAGACTGGCCCCCGCAGCCCTGGCCCGCTCACAGGGACTGGCCCCCGCAGCCCTGACCCGCTGACAGCTATTTGCCACCGCAGCCCTCACCCGCTCACAGGGACTGGCCCCCGCAGCCCTGACCCGCTCCCAGGGACTGGCCCCCGCAGCCCTGACCCGCTCCCAGGGACTGGCCCCCGCAGCCCTGACCCGCGCCCAGGTTCTGGCCCCCGCAGCCCAGACCGGCTCCCAGGGACTGGCCCCCGCAGGCCTGACCCACTCCCAGGGACTGGCCCCCGCAGCCCTGACCCACTCCCAGGGACTGGCCCCTGCAGCCCTGACCCGCTCACAGGGACTGGCCCCCGCAGCCCTGGCTCGCTCACAGGGACTGGCCCCCGCAGCCCTGGCCCGCTCACAGGGACTGGCCCCCGCAGCCCTGACCCGCTCCCAGGGAATGGCCCCCGCAGCCCTGACCCGCTCCCAGGTCCTGGCCCCCGCAGCCCTGACCCGAGCCAAGGGACTGGCCCCGCAGCCCTGACCCGCTCCCAGGGACTGGCCCCCGCAGCCCTCACCCGCTCACAGGGACTGGCCCCCGCAGCCCTGACCCGCTCCCAGGGACTGGCCCCCGCAGCCCTGACCCGCGCCCAGGTTCTGGCCCCCGCAGCCCAGACCGGCTCCCAGGGACTGGCCCCCGCAGCCCTGACCCACTCCCAGGGACTGGCCCCTGCAGCCCTGACCCGCTCACAGGGACTGGCCCCCGCAGCCCTGACCCGCTCAGGGACTGGCCCCCGCAGCCCTGACCCGCTCCCAGGGACTGGCCCCCGCAGCCCTGACCCCCTGACAGCTATTTGCCACCGCAGCCCTCACCCGCTCACAGGGACTGGTCCCCGCAGCCCTGACCCGCTCCCAGGGACTGGCCCCCGCAGCCCTGACCCCCTGACAGCTATTTGCCACCGCAGCCCTCACCCGCTCTCAGGGACTGGCCCCCGCAGCCCTGTCCCGCTCCCAGGGACTGGCCCCCGCAGCCCTGACCCGCTCCCAGGGACTGGCCCCCGCAGCCCTGACCCGCGCCCAGGTTCTGGCCCCCGCAGCCCAGACCGGCTCCCAGGGACTGGCCCCCGCAGCCCTGACCCACTCCCAGGGACTGGCCCCTGCAGCCCTGACCCGCTGAATTGGACTGGCCCCCGCAGCCCTGTCCCGCCACAGGGACTGGCCCCCGCAGCCCTGACCCGCTCACAGGGACTGGCCCCCGCAGCCCTGACCCGCTCACAGGGACTGGCCCCCGCAGCCCTGACCCGCTGAATTGGACTGGCCCCCGCAGCCCTGTCCCGCCACAGGGACTGGCCTACGCAGACCTGTGCGGCTGACAGGGACTGGCCCCCGCAGCCCTGACCCTCTGACAGCTATTTGCCACCGCAGCCCTGACCCGCTCACAGGGACTGGCCCCCGCAGCCCTGACCCGCTCACAGGGACTGGCCCCCGCAGCCCTGGCCCGCTCACAGGGACTGGCCCCCGCAGCCCTGGCTCGCTCACAGGGACTGGCCCCCGCAGCCCTGGCCCGCTCACAGGGACTGGCCCCCGCAGCCCTGACCCCCTGAGAGCTATTTGCCACCGCAGCCCTCACCCGCTCACAGGGACTGCCCCCGCAGCCGTGACCCGCTCCCAGGGACTGGCCCCCGCAGCCCTGACCCGCTCCCAGGGACTGGCCCCCGCAGCCCTGACCCGCTCCCAGGGACTGGCCCCCGCAGCCCTGACCCGCTCCCAGGGACTGGCCCCCGCAGCCCTGACCCGCTCACAGGGACTGGCCCCCGCAGCCCTGACCCGCTCACAGGGACTGGCCCCCGCAGCCCTGACCCGCTCACAGGGTCTGGCCCCCGCAGCCCTGAGCCGCTCACAGGGACTGGCCCCCGCAGCCCTGACCCGCTCCCAGGGACTGGCACCCGCAGCCCTGACCCGCTCACAGGGACTGGCCCCCGCAGCCCTGACGCGCTCACAGGCACTGGCCCCCGCAGCCCTGACCCGCTCACAGGGACTGGCGCCCTCAGCCCTCACCCGCTCACAGGGACTGGCCCCCGCAGCCCTGACCCGCACACAGGGACTGGCCCCCGCAGCCCTGACCGGCTCACAGGGACTAGCCCCCGCAGCCCTGACCCGCTCACAGGGACTGGTCCCCGCAGCCCTGACCCGCTCACAGGGACTGGTCCCCGCAACCCTGACCCGCTCACAGGGACTGGTCCCCGGAGCCCTGAGCAGCTCACAGGGACTGGTCCCCGCAGCCATGACCCGCTCACAGGGACTGGTCCCCGCAGCCCTGACCCCCTGACAGCTATTTGCCACCGCAGCCCTCACCCGGTCACTGGGACTGGCCCCCGTAGCCATGACCAGATCACAGGCACTGTCGCCCGCAGCCCTGTCCCGCTCACATGGACTCGCCCCCGCAGCCCTGTCCCGCTCCCAGGGACTGGCCCCCGCAGCCCTGACCCCCTGACAGCTATTTGCCACCGCAGCCCTCACCCGCTCACAGGGACTGGTCCCCGCAGCCCTGACCCGCTCCCAGGGACTGGCCCCCGCAGCCCTGACCCCCTGACAGCTATTTGCCACCGCAGCCCTCACCCGCTCACAGGGACTGGCCCCCGCAGCCCTGACCCGCTCCCAGGGACTGGCCCCCGCAGCCCTGACCCGCTCCCAGGGACTGGCCCCCGCAGCCCTGACCCGCGCCCAGGTTCTGGCCCCCGCAGCCCAGACCGGCTCCCAGGGACTGGCCCCCGCAGCCCTGACCCACTCCCAGGGACTGGCCCCTGCAGCCCTGACCCGCTCACAGGGACTGGCCCCCGCAGCCCTGACCCGCTGAATTGGACTGGCCCCCGCAGCCCTGTCCCGCCACAGGGACTGGCCCCCGCAGCCCTGACCCGCTCACAGGGACTGGCCCCCGCAGCCCTGACCCGCTCACAGGGACTGGCCCCCGCAGCCCTGACCCGCTGAATTGGACTGGCCCCCGCAGCCCTGTCCCGCCACAGGGACTGGCCTACGCAGACCTGTGCGGCTGACAGGGACTGGCCCCCGCAGCCCTGACCCTCTGACAGCTATTTGCCACCGCAGCCCTGACCCGCTCACAGGGACTGGCCCCCGCAGCCCTGACCCGCTCACAGGGACTGGCCCCCGCAGCCCTGGCCCGCTCACAGGGACTGGCCCCCGCAGCCCTGGCTCGCTCACAGGGACTGGCCCCCGCAGCCCTGGCCCGCTCACAGGGACTGGCCCCCGCAGCCCTGACCCGCTGACAGCTATTTGCCACCGCAGCCCTCACCCGCTCACAGGGACTGGCCCCCGCAGCCCTGACCCGCTCCCAGGGACTGGCCCCCGCAGCCCTGACCCGCTCCCAGGGAATGGCCCCCGCAGCCCTGACCCGCTCCCAGGTCCTGGCCCCCGCAGCCCTGACCCGAGCCAAGGGACTGGCCCCGCAGCCCTGACCTGCTCCCAGGGACTGGCCCCCGCAGCCCTCACCCGCTCACAGGGACTGGCCCCCGCAGCCCTGACCCGCTCCCAGGGACTGGCCCCCGCAGCCCTGACCCGCTCCCAGGGACTGGCCCCCGCAGCCCCGACCCGCTCACAGGGACTGGCGCCCGCAGCCCCGACCCGCTCACAGGGACTGGCCCCCGCAGCCCTGACCCGCTCACAGGGACTGGCCCCCGCAGCCCTGTCCCGCTCCCAGGGACTGGCCCCCGCAGCCCTGACCCGCTCACAGGGACTGGCCCCCGCAGCCCTCACCCGCTCACAGGGACTGGCCCCCGCAGCCCTGGCCCGCTCACAGGGACTGGCCCCCGCAGCCCTGGCCCGCTCACAGGGACTGGCCCCCGCAGCCCTGACCCCCTGACAGCTATTTGCCACCGCAGCCCTAACCCGCTCACAGCGACTGGCCCCCGCAGCCCTGACCCGCTGAAATGCACTGGCCCCCGCAGCCCTGACCCGCTCCCAGGGACTGGCCCCCGCAGCCCTGACCCGCTGAAATGCACTGGCCCCCGCAGCCCTGACCCGCTCCCAGGGACTGGCCCCCGCAGCCCTGACACGCTCACAGGGACTGGCCCCCGCTGCCCTGACCCGCTCCCAGGGACTGGCCCCCGCAGCCCTGACCCGCTCCCAGGCACTGCCCCCCGCAGCCCTGACCCGCTCCCAGGGACAGGCCCCCGCAGCCCTGACCCGCTCCCAGGGACTGGCCCCCGCAGCACTGACCCGCTCCCAGGGACTGGCCCCCGCAGCCCTGACCCGATCCAAGGCACCGGCCCCCGCTGCCCTGACCCGCTCCCAGGGACCGGCCCCCGCAGCTCTGACCCGCTCCCAGGGACCGGCCCCCGCAGCCCTGACCCGCTCCCAGGGTCCGGCCCCCGCAGCCCTGACCCGCTCCCAGGGACCGGCCCCCGCAGCCCTGACCCGCTCACAGGGACCGGCCCCCGCAGCCCTGACCCGCTCACAGGGACCGGCCCCCGCAGCCCTGACCCGCTCACAGGGATCGGCCCCCGCCGCCCTGACCCCCTCACAGGGACCGCCCGCCGCAGCCCTGACCCGCTCACAGGTACCGGCCTCCGCAGCCCTCACCCGCTCACAGGGACTGGTCCCCGCAGTCCTGACCCCCTGACAGGGACTGGTCCCCGCAGCCCTGACCCCCTGATAGGGACTGGTCCCCGCAGCCCTGACCCGCTCACAGGGACTGGCCCCCGCAGCCCTGTCCCGCTCACAGGGACTGGCCCCCGCAGCCCTGGCCCGCTCACTGGGACTGGCCCCCGCAGCCCTGGCCCGCTCACTGGGACTGGCCCCCGCAGCCCTGGCCCTCTCACAGGGACTGGCCCCCGCAGCCATGACCCGATCACAGGGACTGGCCCCCGCAGCCCTGACCCGCTCACAGGGACTGGCCCCCGCAGCCCTGACCCGCTGACAGGGACGGGCCCCCGCAGCCCTGACCCGCTCACAGGGACTGGCCCCCGCAGCCCTGAACCCCTGACAGAGAATGGTCCCCGCAGCCCTGACCCGCTCACAGGGACAGTCCCCGCGGCCCTGACCGTCTCACAGGGACTGGTCCCCGCAGCCCTGACCCGCTCACAGGGACTGGTCCCCGCAGCCCTGACCCGCTAACAGGGACTGTCCCCCGCAGCCCTGACCCGCTCACAGGGACTGGCCCCCGCAGCCCTGACCTGCTCACAGGGACTGGCCCCCGCAGCCCTCACCCGCTCACAGGGACTTGCCCCCGCAGCCCTCACCCGCTCACAGGGACTGGTCCCCGCAGCCCTGACCCCCTGACAGTGACTGGTCCCCGCAGCCCTGACCCGCTCACAGGGACTGGCCCCCGCATCCCTGACCCGCTCACAGGGACTGGCCCCCGCAGCCCTGACCCGCTCACAGGGACTGGCCCCCGCAGCCCTGACCCGCTCACAGGGACTGGCCCCCGCAGCCCTGACCGCTCACAGGGTGTGGCCCCGCAGCCCTGACCCGCTCACAGGGACTGGCCCCCGCAGCCCTGACCCGCTCACAGGGACTGGTCCCCGCAGCCCTCACCCGCTCACAGGGACTGGCCCCCGCAGCCCTGACCCGCTCACAGGGACTGGCCCCCGCAGCCCTGACCCGCTCACAGGGACTGGCCCCCGCAGCCCTCACCCGCTCACAGGGACTGGCCCCCGCAGCCATGACCCGATCACAGGCACTGTCCCCCGCAGCCGTGTCCCGATGACATGGACTGGCCCCCGCAGCACTGATCCCCTGACAGCTATTTGCCACCGCAGCCCTGGCCCTCTCACAGGGACCGGCCCCCGCAGCCCTGGCCCGCTCACAGGGACCGGCCCCCGCAGCCCTGGCCCGCTCACAGGGATCGGCCCCCGCAGCCCTTGCCCGCTCACAGGGACCGGCCCCCGCAGCCCTGGCCCGCTCACAGGGACCGGCCCCCGCAGCCCTGGCCCGCTCACAGGGACCGGCCCCCGCAGCCCAGGCCCGCTCACAGGCACCGGCCCCCGCAGCCCAGGCCCGCTCACAGGGACCGGCCCCCGCAGCCCAGGCCCGCTCACAGGGACCGGCCCCCGCAGCCCTGGCCCGCTCACAGGGACCGGCCCCCGCAGCCCTGGCCCGCTCACAGGGGCCGGCCCCCGCAGCACTGGCCCGCTCACAGGGGCCGGCCCCCGCAGCCCTGGCCCACTCAAGGGGGCCGGCCCCTGCAGCCCTGGCCCGCTCACAGGGGCCGGCCCCCGCAGCCCTGGCCCGCTCACAGGGGCCGGCACCCGCTGCCCTGGCCCGCTCACAGGGGCCGGCCCCCGCAGCCCTGGCCCGCTCACAGGGGCCGGCACCCGCAGCCCTGGCCCGCTCACAGGGGCCGGCCCCCGCAGCCCTGTCCCGCTCACAGGGGCCGGCCCCCGCAGCCCTGGCCCGCTCACAGGGGCCGGCCCCCGCAGCCCTGGCCCGCTCACAGGGGCCGGCCGCCGCAGCCCTGGCCCGCTCACAGGGGCCGGCCCCCGCAGCCCTGGCCCGCTCACAGGGGCCGGCCCCCGCAGCCCTGGCCCGCTCACAGGGGCCGGCACCCGCAGCCCTGGCCTGCTCACAGGGTCCGGCCCCCGCAGCCCTGGCCCGCTCACAATGTCCGGCCCCCGCAGCCCTGGCCCGCTCACAGGGGCCGGCCCCCGCAGCCCTGGCCCGCTCACAGGGGCCGGCCCCCGCAGCCCTGGCCCGCTCACAGGGAACGGCCCCCGCTGCCCTCGACCGCTCACAGGGACCGGCCCCCGCAGCCATGGCCCGCTCACAGGGAACGGCCCCCGCAGCCCTGGCCCGCTCACAGGGACCGGCCCCCGCAGCCCTGGCCCGCTCACAGGGACCGGCCCCCGCAGCCATGACCCGATCACAGGGACCGGCCCCCGCAGCCCTTACCCGCTTACAGGGACGGGCCCCCGCAGCCCGGGACCGCTCACAGGGACTGGTCCCCGCAGCCCTGACCCGCTCACAGGGACTGGTCCCCGCAGCCCTGACCCGCTCACAGGGACTGGTCCCCGCAGCCCTGACCGGCTCACAGGGACTGGTCCCCGCAGCCCTGACCCGCTCACAGGGACTGGTCCCCGCAGCCCTGACCTGCTCACAGGGACTGGTTCCCGCAGCCCTGCTCCGCTCACAGGGACTGGCCCCCGCAGCCCTGACCCCCTGACAGCTATTTGCCACCGCAGCCCTGACCGGCTCACAGGGACTGTCCCCCGCAGCCCTGAGCCGCTCACAGGGACTGGCCCCCGCAGCCCTGACCCGCTCACAGGGACTGTCCCCCGCAGCCCTGGCCCGCTCACACGGACTGGCCCCCGCAGCCCTGGCCCGCTCACACGGACTGGCCCCCGCAGCCCTGGCCCGCTCACAGGTACTGGCCCCCGCAGCCCTGACCCGCTCACAGGGACTGGCCCCCGCAGCCCTGACCCGCTCACAGGGACTGGCCCCCGCAGCCCTGACCCCCTGACAGCTATTTGCCCCCGCAGCCCTGGCCCGCTCACAGGGACTGGCCCCCGCAGCCATGACCCGATCACAGGGACTGGCCCCCGCAGCCCTGACACGCTGACAGGGACGGGCCCCCGCAGCCCTGACCCGCTGACAGGTACGGGCCCCCGCAGCCCTGACCCGCTCACAGGGACTGGCCCCTGCAGCCCTGACCCCCTGACAGGGACTGGTCCCCGCGGCCCTGACCCGCTCACAGGGACTGGTCCCCGCGGCCCTGACCCACTCACAGGGACTGGTCCCCGCGGCCCTGACCGGCTCACAGGGACTGGTCCCCGCAGCCCTGAACCGCTCACAGGGGCCGGCCCCCGCAGCCCTGGCCCGCTCACAGGGGCCGGCCCCCACAGCCCTGGCCCGCTCACAGGGGCCGGCACCCGCAGCCCTGGCCCGCTCACAGGGTCCGGCCCCCGCAGCCCTGGCCCGCTCACAGGGTCCGGCCCCCGCAGCCCTGGCCCGCTCACAGGGGCCGGCCCCCGCAGCCCTGGCCCGCTCACAGGGGCCGGCCCCCGCAGCCCTGGCCCGCTCACAGGGAACGGCCCCCGCTGCCCTCGACCGCTCACAGGGACCGGCCCCCGCAGCCCTGGCCCGCTCACAGGGAACGGCCCCCGCTGCCCTGGCCCGCTCACAGGGACCGGCCCCCGCAGCCCTGGCCCGCTCACAGGGACCGGCCCCCGCAGCCATGACCCGATCACAGGGACCGGCCCCCGCAGCCCTTACCCGCTTACAGGGACGGGCCCCCGCAGCCCGGGACCGCTCACAGGGACTGGTCCCCGCAGCCCTGACCCGCTCACAGGGACTGGTCCCCGCAGCCCTGACCCCCTGACAGGGACTGGGCCCCGCAGCCCTGACCCGCTCACAGGGACTGGTCCCCGCAGCCCTGACCCGCTCACAGGGACTGGTCCCCGCAGCCCTGACCTGCTCACAGGGACTGGTCCCCGCAGCCCTGACCGGCTCACAGGGACTGGTCCCCGCAGCCCTGACCGGCTCACAGGGACTGGTCCCCGCAGCCCTGACCGGCTCACAGGGACTGGTCCCCGCAGCCCTGACCCGCTCACAGGGACTGGTCCCCGCAGCCCTGACCCGCTCACAGGGACTGGTTCCCGCAGCCCTGCTCCGCTCACAGGGACTGGCCCCCGCAGCCCTGACCCCCTGACAGCTATTTGCCACCGCAGCCCTGACCCGCTCACAGGGATTGTCCCCCGCAGCCCTGACCCGCTCACAGGGACTGGCCCCCGCAGCCCTGACCCGCTCACAGGGACTGTCCCCCGCAGCCCTGGCCCGCTCACACAGACTGGCCCCCGCAGCCCTGGCCCGCTCACAGGGAATGGCCCCCGCAGCCCTGGCCTGCTCACAGGCACTGTCCCCCGCAGCCCTGTCCCGCTGACATGGACTGGCCCGCGCAGCCCTGCCCGCTCACAGGGACTGGCCCCCGCAGCCCTGGCCCGCGCACAGGGACTGGCCCCCGCAACCCTGGCCCGCTCACAGGGACTGGCCCCCGCAGCCCTGGCCCGCTTACAGGGACGGGCCCCCGCAGCCCGGGACCGCTCACAGGGACTGGTCCCCGCAGCCCTGACCCGCCCACAGGGACTGGTCCCCGCAGCCCTGACCCCCTGACAGGGACTGGGCCCCGCAGCCCTGACCCGCTCACAGGGACTGGTCCCCGCAGCCCTGACCCGCTCACAGGGACTGGTCCCCGCAGCCCTGACCCGCTCACAGGGACTGGTCCCCGCAGCCCTGACCGGCTCACAGGGACTGGTCCCCGCAGCCCTGACCCGCTCACAGGGACTGGTCCCCGCAGCCCTGACCCGCTCACAGGGACTGGTTCCCGCAGCCCTTCTCCGCTCACAGGGACTGGCCCCCGCAGCCCTGACCCCCTGACAGCTATTTGCCACCGCAGCCCTGACCCGCTCACAGGGACTGGTCCCAGCAGCCCTGACCCGCTCACAGGGACTGGTCCCCGCAGCCCTGACCCCCTGACAGGGACTGGTCCCCGCATCCCTGACCCCCTGACAGGGACTGGCCCCCGCAGCCAGGACACGATCACAGGCAGTGTCCCCGCAGCCCTGTCCCGCGGACATGGACTGGCCCCCGCAGCCCTGTCCCGCCACAGGGACTGGCCCCCGCTGCCCAGTCCCGCTGACAGCTATTTGACACCGCAGCCCTGACCCGCTCACAGGGACTGTCCCCCGCAGCCCTGACCCGCTCACAGGGACTGTCCCCCGCAGCCCTGACCCGCTCACAGGGACTGTTCCCCGCAGCCCTGACCCGCTCACAGGGACTGTCCCCCGCAGCCCTGACCCGCTCACAGGGTCTGTCCCCCGGAGCCCTGACCCGCTCACAGGCACTGGCCCCCGCAGCCCTGTCCCGCTCACAGGCACTGGCCCCCGCAGCCCTCGCCCGCTCACAGGCACTGGCCCCCGCAGCCCTGGCCCGCTCACAGGCACTGCCCCCCGCAGCCCTGACCCGCTCACAGGCACCGGCCCCCGCAGGCCTGACCCGCTCACAGGGACCGGCCGCCGCAGCCCTGACCCGCTCACAGGGGCCGGCCCCCGCAGCCCTGGCCCGCTCACAGGGGCCGGCCCCCGAAGCCCTGGCCCGCTCACAGGGGCCGGCCCCCGCAGCCCTGGCCCGCTCACAGGGGCCGGCCCCCGCAGCCCTGGCCCGCTCACAGGGAACGGCCCCCGCAGCCCTGGCCCGCTCACAGGGACCGGCCCCCGCAGCCATGACCCGATCACAGGGACCGGCCCCCGCAGCCCTTACCCGCTTACAGGGACGGGCCCCCGCAGCCCTGGCCCGCTCACAGGGACTGGTCCCCGCAGCCCTGACCCGCTCACAGGGACTGGTCCCCGCAGCCCTGACCCCATGACAGGGACTCGGCCCCGCAGCCCTGACCCGCTCACAGGGACTGGTCCCCGCAGCCCTGACCCGCTCACAGGGACTGGTCCCCGCAGCCCTTACCCGCTTACAGGGACGGGCCCCCGCAGCCCTGGCCCGCTCACAGGGACTGGTCCCCGCAGCCCTGACCCGCTCACAGGGACTGGTCCCCGCAGCCCTGACCCCATGACAGGGACTCGGCCCCGCAGCCCTGACCCGCTCACAGGGACTGGTCCCCGCAGCCCTGACCCGCTCACAGGGACTGGTCCCCGCAGCCCTGACCCGCTCTCAGGGACTGGTCCCCGCAGCCCTGACCGGCTCACAGGGACTGGTCCCCGCAGCCCTGACCCGCTCACAGGGACTGGTCCCCGCAGCCCTGACCTGCTCACAGGGACTGGTTCCCGCAGCCCTGCTCCGCTCACAGGGACTGGCCCCCGCAGCCCTGACCCCCTGACAGCTATTTGCCACCGCAGCCCTGACCGGCTCACAGGGACTGTCCCCCGCAGCCCTGAGCCGCTCACAGGGACTGGCCCCCGCAGCCCTGACCCGCTCACAGGGACTGGCCCCCGCAGCCCTGGCCCGCTTACAGGGACGGGCCCCCGCAGCCCGGGACCGCTCACAGGGACTGGTCCCCGCAGCCCTGACCCGCCCACAGGGACTGGTCCCCGCAGCCCTGACCCCCTGACAGGGACTGGGCCCCGCAGCCCTGACCCGCTCACAGGGACTGGTCCCCGCAGCCCTGACCCGCTCACAGGGACTGGTCCCCGCAGCCCTGACCCGCTCACAGGGACTGGTCCCCGCAGCCCTGACCGGCTCACAGGGACTGGTCCCCGCAGCCCTGACCCGCTCACAGGGACTGGTCCCCGCAGCCCTGACCCGCTCACAGGGACTGGTTCCCGCAGCCCTTCTCCGCTCACAGGGACTGGCCCCCGCAGCCCTGACCCCCTGACAGCTATTTGCCACCGCAGCCCTGACCCGCTCACAGGGACTGGTCCCAGCAGCCCTGACCCGCTCACAGGGACTGGTCCCCGCAGCCCTGACCCCCTGACAGGGACTGGTCCCCGCATCCCTGACCCCCTGACAGGGACTGGCCCCCGCAGCCAGGACACGATCACAGGCAGTGTCCCCGCAGCCCTGTCCCGCGGACATGGACTGGCCCCCGCAGCCCTGTCCCGCCACAGGGACTGGCCCCCGCTGCCCAGTCCCGCTGACAGCTATTTGACACCGCAGCCCTGACCCGCTCACAGGGACTGTCCCCCGCAGCCCTGACCCGCTCACAGGGACTGTCCCCCGCAGCCCTGACCCGCTCACAGGGACTGTTCCCCGCAGCCCTGACCCGCTCACAGGGACTGTCCCCCGCAGCCCTGACCCGCTCACAGGGTCTGTCCCCCGGAGCCCTGACCCGCTCACAGGCACTGGCCCCCGCAGCCCTGTCCCGCTCACAGGCACTGGCCCCCGCAGCCCTCGCCCGCTCACAGGCACTGGCCCCCGCAGCCCTGGCCCGCTCACAGGCACTGCCCCCCGCAGCCCTGACCCGCTCACAGGCACCGGCCCCCGCAGGCCTGACCCGCTCACAGGGACCGGCCGCCGCAGCCCTGACCCGCTCACAGGGGCCGGCCCCCGCAGCCCTGGCCCGCTCACAGGGGCCGGCCCCCGAAGCCCTGGCCCGCTCACAGGGGCCGGCCCCCGCAGCCCTGGCCCGCTCACAGGGGCCGGCCCCCGCAGCCCTGGCCCGCTCACAGGGAACGGCCCCCGCAGCCCTGGCCCGCTCACAGGGACCGGCCCCCGCAGCCATGACCCGATCACAGGGACCGGCCCCCGCAGCCCTTACCCGCTTACAGGGACGGGCCCCCGCAGCCCTGGCCCGCTCACAGGGACTGGTCCCCGCAGCCCTGACCCCCTCACAGGGACTGGTCCCCGCAGCCCTGACCCCATGACAGGGACTCGGCCCCGCAGCCCTGACCCGCTCACAGGGACTGGTCCCCGCAGCCCTGACCCGCTCACAGGGACTGGTCCCCGCAGCCCTTACCCGCTTACAGGGACGGGCCCCCGCAGCCCTGGCCCGCTCACAGGGACTGGTCCCCGCAGCCCTGACCCGCTCACAGGGACTGGTCCCCGCAGCCCTGACCCCATGACAGGGACTGGTCCCCGCAGCCCTGACCCGCTCACAGGGACTGGTCCCCGCAGCCCTGACCCGCTCACAGGGACTGGTCCCCGCAGCCCTGACCCGCTCACAGGGACTGGTCCCCGCAGCCCTGACCGGCTCACAGGGACTGGTCCCCGCAGCCCTGACCCGCTCACAGGGACTGGTCCCCGCAGCCCTGACCTGCTCACAGGGACTGGTTCCCGCAGCCCTGCTCCGCTCACAGGGACTGGCCCCCGCAGCCCTGACCCCCTGACAGCTATTTGCCACCGCAGCCCTGACCGGCTCACAGGGACTGTCCCCCGCAGCCCTGAGCCGCTCACAGGGACTGGCCCCCGCAGCCCTGACCCGCTCACAGGGACTGGCCCCCGCAGCCCTGGCCCGCTTACAGGGACGGGCCCCCGCAGCCCGGGACCGCTCACAGGGACTGGTCCCCGCAGCCCTGACCCGCCCACAGGGACTGGTCCCCGCAGCCCTGACCCCCTGACAGGGACTGGGCCCCGCAGCCCTGACCCGCTCACAGGGACTGGCCCCTGCAGCCCTGACCCGCTCACAGGGACTGGTCCCCGCGGCCCTGACCCGCTCACAGGGACTGGTCCCCGCAGCCCTGACCGGCTCACAGGGACTGGTCCCCGCAGCCCTGACCCGCTGACAGGGACTGGTCCCCGCAGCCCTGACCCGCTCACAGGGACTGGTCTCCGCAGCCCTGACCGGTTCACAGGGACTGGTCCCCGCAGCCCTGACCGGCTCACAGGGACTGGTCCCAGCAGCCCTGACCCGCTCACAGGGACTGGTCCCCGCAGCCCTGACCCCCTGACAGGGACTGGTCCCCGCATCCCTGACCCCCTGACAGGGACTGGCCCCCGCAGCCAGGACACGATCACAGGCAGTGTCCCCGCAGCCCTGTCCCGCGGACATGGACTGGCCCCCGCAGCCCTGTCCCGCCACAGGGTCTGGCCCCCGCTGCCCAGTCCCGCTGACAGCTATTTGACACCGCAGCCCTGACCCGCTCACAGGGACTGTCCCCCGCAGCCCTGACCCGCTCACAGGGACTGTCCCCCGCAGCCCTGACCCGCTCACAGGGACTGTTCCCCGCAGCCCTGACCCGCTCACAGGGACTGTCCCCCGCAGCCCTGACCCGCTCACAGGGACTGTCCCCCGGAGCCCTGACCCGCTCACAGGCACTGGCCCCCGCAGCCCTGTCCCGCTCACAGGGACTGGTCCCCGCAGCCCTGACCCGCTCACAGGGACTGGTCCCCGCAGCCCTGACCCCATGACAGGGACTGGTCCCCGCAGCCCTGACCCGCTCACAGGGACTGGTCCCCGCAGCCCTGACCCGCTCACAGGGACTGGTCCCCGCAGCCCTGACCCGCTCACAGGGACTGGTCCCCGCAGCCCTGACCGGCTCACAGGGACTGGTCCCCGCAGCCCTGACCCGCTCACAGGGACTGGTCCCCGCAGCCCTGACCTGCTCACAGGGACTGGTTCCCGCAGCCCTGCTCCGCTCACAGGGACTGGCCCCCGCAGCCCTGACCCCCTGACAGCTATTTGCCACCGCAGCCCTGACCGGCTCACAGGGACTGTCCCCCGCAGCCCTGAGCCGCTCACAGGGACTGGCCCCCGCAGCCCTGACCCGCTCACAGGGACTGGCCCCCGCAGCCCTGGCCCGCTTACAGGGACGGGCCCCCGCAGCCCGGGACCGCTCACAGGGACTGGTCCCCGCAGCCCTGACCCGCCCACAGGGACTGGTCCCCGCAGCCCTGACCCCCTGACAGGGACTGGGCCCCGCAGCCCTGACCCGCTCACAGGGACTGGCCCCTGCAGCCCTGACCCGCTCACAGGGACTGGTCCCCGCGGCCCTGACCCGCTCACAGGGACTGGTCCCCGCAGCCCTGACCGGCTCACAGGGACTGGTCCCCGCAGCCCTGACCCGCTGACAGGGACTGGTCCCCGCAGCCCTGACCCGCTCACAGGGACTGGTCTCCGCAGCCCTGACCGGTTCACAGGGACTGGTCCCCGCAGCCCTGACCGGCTCACAGGGACTGGTCCCAGCAGCCCTGACCCGCTCACAGGGACTGGTCCCCGCAGCCCTGACCCCCTGACAGGGACTGGTCCCCGCATCCCTGACCCCCTGACAGGGACTGGCCCCCGCAGCCAGGACACGATCACAGGCAGTGTCCCCGCAGCCCTGTCCCGCGGACATGGACTGGCCCCCGCAGCCCTGTCCCGCCACAGGGTCTGGCCCCCGCTGCCCAGTCCCGCTGACAGCTATTTGACACCGCAGCCCTGACCCGCTCACAGGGACTGTCCCCCGCAGCCCTGACCCGCTCACAGGGACTGTCCCCCGCAGCCCTGACCCGCTCACAGGGACTGTTCCCCGCAGCCCTGACCCGCTCACAGGGACTGTCCCCCGCAGCCCTGACCCGCTCACAGGGACTGTCCCCCGGAGCCCTGACCCGCTCACAGGCACTGGCCCCCGCAGCCCTGTCCCGCTCACAAGCACTGGCCCCCGCAGCCCTCGCCCGCTCACAGGCACTGGCCCCCGCAGCCCTGGCCCGCTCACAGGCACTGCCCCCCGCAGCCCTGACCCGCTCACAGGCACCGGCCCCCGCAGCCCTGACCCGCTCACAGGGACCGGCCCCCGCAGCCCTGACCCGCTCACAGGGGCCGGCCCCCGCAGCCCTGGCCCGCTCACAGGGGCCGGCCCCCGAAGCCCTGGCCCGCTCACAGGGGCCGGCCCCCGCAGCCCTGGCCCGCTCACAGGGGCCGGCCCCCGCAGCCCTGGCCCGCTCACAGGGAACGGCCCCCGCAGCCCTGGCCCGCTCACAGGGACCGGCCCCCGCAGCCATGACCCGATCACAGGGACCGGCCCCCGCAGCCCTTACCCGCTTACAGGGACGGGCCCCCGCAGCCCTGGCCCGCTCACAGGGACTGGTCCCCGCAGCCCTGACCCGCTCACAGGGACTGGTCCCCGCAGCCCTGACCCCATGACAGGGACTCGGCCCCGCAGCCCTGACCCGCTCACAGGGACTGGTCCCCGCAGCCCTGACCCGCTCACAGGGACTGGTCCCCGCAGCCCTTACCCGCTTACAGGGACGGGCCCCCGCAGCCCTGGCCCGCTCACAGGGACTGGTCCCCGCAGCCCTGACCCGCTCACAGGGACTGGTCCCCGCAGCCCTGACCCCATGACAGGGACTCGGCCCCGCAGCCCTGACCCGCTCACAGGGACTGGTCCCCGCAGCCCTGACCCGCTCACAGGGACTGGTCCCCGCAGCCCTGACCCGCTCACAGGGACTGGTCCCCGCAGCCCTGACCGGCTCACAGGGACTGGTCCCCGCAGCCCTGACCCGCTCACAGGGACTGGTCCCCGCAGCCCTGACCTGCTCACAGGGACTGGTTCCCGCAGCCCTGCTCCGCTCACAGGGACTGGCCCCCGCAGCCCTGACCCCCTGACAGCTATTTGCCACCGCAGCCCTGACCGGCTCACAGGGACTGGTCCCCGCAGCCCTGACCCGCTCACAGGGACTGGTCCCCGCAGCCCTGACCTGCTCACAGGGACTGGTCCCCGCAGCCCTGACCCCATGACAGGGACTCGGCCCCGCAGCCCTGACCCGCTCACAGGGACTGGTCCCCGCAGCCCTGACCCGCTCACAGGGACTGCTCCCCGCAGCCCTGACCCGCTCACAGGGACTGGTCCCCGCAGCCCTGACCGGCTCACAGGGACTGGTCCCCGCAGCCCTGTCCCGCTCACAGGGACTGGTCCCCGCAGCCCTGACCTGCTCACAGGGACTGCTTCCCGCAGCCCTGCTCCGCTCACAGGGACTGGCCCCCGCAGCCCTGACCCCCTGACAGCTATTTGCCACCGCAGCCCTGACCGGCTCACAGGGACTGTCCCCCGCAGCCCTGACCCGCTCACAGGGACTGGCCCCCGCAGCCCTACCCGCTCACAGGGACTGTCCCCCGCAGCCCTGGCCCGCTCACACGGACTGGCCCCCGCAGCCCTGGCCCGCTCACACGGACTGGCCCCCGCAGCCCTGGCCCGCTCACAGGTACTGGCCCCCGCAGCCCTGACCCGCTCACAGGGACTGGCCCCCGCAGCCCTGACCCCCTGACAGCTATTTGCCTCCGCAGCCCTCACCCGCTCACAGGGACTGGCCCCCGCAGCCCTGGCCCGCTCACAGGGACTGGCCCCCGCAGCCATGACCCGATCACAGGGACTGGCCCCCGCAGCCCTGACCCGCTGACAGGGACGGGCCCCCGCAGCCCTGACCCGCTGACAGGTACGGGCCCCCGCAGCCCTGACCCGCTCACAGGGACTGGCCCCTGCAGCCCTGACCCCCTGACAGGGACTGGTCCCCGCGGCCCTGACCCGCTCACAGGGACTGGTCCCCGCGGCCCTGACCCACTCACAGGGACTGGTCCCCGCGGCCCTGACCGGCTCACAGGGACTGGTCCCCGCAGCCCTGACCCGCTCACAGGGGCCGGCCCCCGCAGCCCTGGCCCGCTCACAGGGGCCGGCCCCCACAGCCCTGGCCCGCTCACAGGGGCCGGCACCCGCAGCCCTGGCCCGCTCACAGGGTCCGGCCTCCGCAGCCCTGGCCCGCTCACAGGGTCCGGCCCCCGCAGCCCTGGCCCGCTCACAGGGGCCGGCCCCCGCAGCCCTGGCCCGCTCACAGGGGCCGGCCCCCGCAGCCCTGGCCCGATCACAGGGAACGGCCCCCGCTGCCCTCGACCGCTCACAGGGACCGGCCCCCGCAGCCCTGGCCCGCTCACAGGGAACGGCCCCCGCTGCCCTGGCCCGCTCACAGGGACCGGCCCCCGCAGCCCTGGCCCGCTCACAGGGACCGGCCCCCGCAGCCATGACCCGATCACAGGGACCGGCCCCCGCAGCCCTTACCCGCTTACAGGGACGGGCCCCCGCAGCCCGGGACCGCTCACAGGGACTGGTCCCCGCAGCCCTGACCCGCTCACAGGGACTGGTCCCCGCAGCCCTGACCCCCTGACAGGGACTGGGCCCCGCAGCCCTGACCCGCTCACAGGGACTGGTCCCCGCAGCCCTGACCCGCTCACAGGGACTGGTCCCCGCAGCCCTGACCTGCTCACAGGGACTGGTCCCCGCAGCCCTGACCGGCTCACAGGGACTGGTCCCCGCAGCCCTGACCGGCTCACAGGGACTGGTCCCCGCAGCCCTGACCCGCTCACAGGGACTGGTCCCCGCAGCCCTGACCCGCTCACAGGGACTGGTTCCCGCAGCCCTGCTCCGCTCACAGGGACTGGCCCCCGCAGCCCTGACCCCCTGACAGCTATTTGCCACCGCAGCCCTGACCCGCTCACAGGGATTGTCCCCCGCAGCCCTGACCCGCTCACAGGGACTGGCCCCCGCAGCCCTGACCCGCTCACAGGGACTGTCCCCCGCAGCCCTGGCCCGCTCACAGGTACTGGCCCCCGCAGCCCTGGCCCGCTCACAGGGACTGGCCCCCGCAGCCCTGGCCTGCTCACAGGCACTGTCCCCCGCAGCCCTGTCCCGCTGACATGGACTGGCCCGCGCAGCCCTGCCCGCTCACAGGGACTGGCCCCCGCAGCCCTGGCCCGCACACAGGGACTGGCCCCCGCAGCCCTGGCCCGCTCACAGGGACTGGCCCCCGCAGCCCTGGCCCGCTTACAGGGACGGGCCCCCGCAGCCCGGGACCGCTCACAGGGACTGGTCCCCGCAGCCCTGACCCGCTCACAGGGACTGGTCCCCGCAGCCCTGGCCCGCTCACAGGGACCGGCCCCCGCAGCCCTGGCCCGCTCACAGGGACCGGCCCCCGCAGCCATGACCCGATCACAGGGACCGGCCCCCGCAGCCCTTACCCGCTTACAGGAAGGGGCCCCCGCAGCCCGGGACCGCTCACAGGGACTGGTCCCCGCAGCCCTGACCCGCTCACAGGGACTGGTCCCCGCAGCCCTGACACCCTGACAGGGACTGGGCCCCGCAGCCCTGACCCGCTCACAGGGACTGGTCCCCGCAGCCCTGACCCGCTCACAGGGACTGGTCCCCGCAGCCCTGACCTGCTCACAGGGAGTGGTCCCCGCAGCCCTGACCGGCTCACAGGGACTGGTCCCCGCAGCCCTGACCGGCTCACAGGGACTGGTCCCCGCAGCCCTGACCCGCTCACAGGGACTGGTCCCCGCAGCCCTGACCCGCTCACAGGGACTGGTTCCCGCAGCCCTGCTCCGCTCACAGGGACTGGCCCCCGCAGCCCTGACCCCCTGACAGCTATTTGCCACCGCAGCCCTGACCCGCTCACAGGGATTGTCCCCCGCAGCCCTGACCCGCTCACAGGGACTGGCCCCCGCAGCCCTGACCCGCTCACAGGGACTGTCCCCCGCAGCCCTGGCCCGCTCACACTGACTGGCCCCCGCAGCCCTGGCCCGCTCACAGGGACTGGCCCCCGCAGCCCTGGCCTGCTCACAGGCACTGTCCCCCGCAGCCCTGTCCCGCTGACATGGACTGGCCCGCGCAGCCCTGCCCGCTCACAGGGACTGGCCCCCGCAGCCCTGGCCCGCACACAGGGACTGGCCCCCGCAGCCCTGGCCCGCTCACAGGGACTGGCCCCCGCAGCCCTGGCCCGCTTACAGGGACGGGCCCCCGCAGCCCGGGACCGCTCACAGGGACTGGTCCCCGCAGCCCTGACCCGCTCACAGGGACTGGTCCCCGCAGCCCTGACCCCCTGACAGGGACTGGGCCCCGCAGCCCTGACCCGCTCCCAGGGACTGGCCCCCGCAGCCCTGACCCGATCCAAGGCACCGGCCCCCGCTGCCTTGACCCGCTCCCAGGGACCGGCCCCCGCAGCTCTGACCCGCTCCCAGGGACCGGCCCCCGCAGCCCTGACCCGCTCCCAGGGACCGGCCCCCGCAGCCCTGACCCGCTCCCAGGGACCGGCCCCCGCAGCCCTGACCCTCTCACAGGGACCGGCCCCCGCAGCCCTGACCCGCTCTCAAGGACCGGCCCCCGCAGCCCTGACCCGCTCACAGGGATCGGCCCCCGCAGCCCTGACCCCCTCACAGGGACCGCCCGCCGCAGCCCTGACCCGCTCACAGGTACCGGCCTCCGCAGCCCTCACCCGCTCACAGGGACTGGTCCCCGCAGTCCTGACCCCCTGACAGGGACTGGTCCCCGCAGCCCTGACCCCCTGATAGGGACTGGTCCCCGCAGCCCTGACCCGCTCACAGGGACTGGCCCCCGCAGCCCTGTCCCGCTCACAGGGACTGGCCCCCGCAGCCCTGGCCCGATCACAGGGACTGGCCCCCGCAGCCCTGGCCCGCTCACTGTGACTGGCCCCCGCAGCCCTGGCCCTCTCACAGGGACTGGCCCCCGCAGCCATGACCCGATCACAGGGACTGGCCCCCGCAGCCCTGACCCGCTCACAGGGACTGGCCCCCGCAGCCCTGATCCGCTGACAGGGACGGGCCCCCGCAGCCCTGACCCGCTCACAGGGACTGGCCCCCGCAGCCCTGAACCCCTGACAGAGACTGGTCCCCGCAGCCCTGACCCGCTCACAGGGACAGTCCCCGCGGCCCTGACCGTCTCACAGGGACTGGTCCCCGCAGCCCTGACCCGCTCACACGGGCCGGCCCCCGCAGCCCTGGCCCGCTCACAGGGGCCGGCCCCCGCAGCCCTGGCCCGCTCACAGGGGCCGGCACCCGCAGCCCTGGCCCGCTCCCAGGGACTGGCCCCCGCAGCCCTGGCCCGCTCACAGGGGCCGGCCCCCGCAGCCCTGGCCCGCTCACAGGGGCCGGCCCCCGCAGCCCTGGCCCGCTCACAGGGAACGGCCCCCGCTGCCCTCGCCCGCTCACAGGGACCGGCCCCCGCAGCCCTGGCCCGCTCACAGGGAACGGCCCCCGCTGCCCTGGCCCACTCACAGGGACCGGCCCCCGCAGCCCTGGCCCGCTCACAGGGACCGGCCCCCGCAGCCATGACCCGATCACAGGGACCGGCCCCCGCAGCCCTGACCCGCTTACAGGGACGGGCCCCCGCAGCCCGGGACCGCTCACAGGGACTGGTCCCCGCAGCCCTGACCCGCTCACAGGGACTGGTCCCCGCAGCCCTGACCCCCTGACAGGGACTGGGCCCCGCAGCCCTGACCCACTCACAGGGACTGGTCCCCGCAGCCCTGACCCGCTCAAAGGGACTGGTCCCCGCAGCCCTGACCCGCTCACAGGGACTGGTCCCCGCAGCCCTGACCCGCTCACAGGGACTGGTCCCCGCAGCCCTGACCGGCTCACAGGGACTGGTCCCCGCAGCCCTGACCCGCTCACAGGGACTGGTCCCCGCAGCCCTGATCCGCTCACAGGGACTGGTTCCCGCAGCCCTGCTCCGCTCACAGGGACTGGCCCCCGCAGCCCTGACCCCCTGACAGCTATTTGCCACCGCAGCCCTGACCCGCTCACAGGGACTGTCCCCCGCAGCCCTGACCCGCTCACAGGGACTGGCCCCCGCAGCCCTGACCCGCTCACAGGGACTGTCCCCCGCAGCCCTGGCCCGCTCACACGGACTGGCCCCCGCAGCCCTGGCCCGCTCACAGGGACTGGCCCCCGCAGCCCTGGCCTGCTCACAGGCACTGTCCCCCGCAGCCCTGTCCCGCTGACATGGACTGGCCCGCGCAGCCCTGCCCGCTCACAGGGACTGGCCCCCGCAGCCCTGGCCCGCACACAGGGACTGGCCCCCGCAGCCCTGGCCCGCTCACAGGGACTGGCCCCCGCAGCCCTGGCCCGCTCACAGGGACTGGCCCCCGCAGCCCTGGCCCGCTCACAGGGACTGGCCCCCGCAGCCCTGGCCCGCTCACAGCGACTGGCCCCCGCAGCCCTGGCCCGCTCACTGGGACTGGCCCCCGCAGCCCTGGCCCGCTCCCTGGGACTGGCCCCCGCAGCCCTGGCCCGCTCACAGGGACTGGCCCCCGCAGCCATGACCCGATCACAGGGACTGGCCCCCGCAGCCCTGACCCGCTGACAGGGACGGGCCCCCGCAGCCCTGACCCGCTGACAGGTACGGGCCCCCGCAGCCCTGACCCGCTCACAGGGACTGGCCCCTGCAGCCCTGACCCCCTGACAGGGACTGGTCCCCGCGGCCCTGACCCGCTCACAGGGACTGGTCCCCGCGGCCCTGACCCGCTCACAGGGACTGGTCCCCGCGGCCCTGACCGGCTCACAGGGACTGGTCCCCGCAGCCCTGACCGGCTCACAGGGACTGGTCCCCGCAGCCCTGACCCGCTGACAGGGACTGGTCCCCGCAGCCCTGACCCGCTCACAGGGACTGGTCCCCGCAGCCCTGACCGGTTCACAGGGACTGGTCCCCGCAGCCCTGACCGGCTCACAGGGACTGGTCCCAGCAGCCCTGACCCGCTCACAGGGACTTGTCCCCGCAGCCCTGACCCCCTGACAGGGACTGGTCCCCGCATCCCTGACCCCCTGACAGGGACTGGCCCCCGAAGCCATGACACGATCACAGGCAGTGTCCCCGCAGCCCTGTCCCGCGGACATGGACTGGCCCCCGCAGCCCTGTCCCGCCACAGGGACTGGCCCCCGATGCCCAGTCCCGCTCCCAGGGACTGGCCCCCGCAGCCCTGACCCGCTCCCAGGCACTGCCCCCCGCAGCCCTGACCCGCTCCCAGGGACTGGCCCCCGCAGCCCTGACCCGCTCCCAGGGACTGGCCCCCGCAGCACTGACCTGCTCCCAGGGACTGGCCCCCGCAGCCCTGACCCGATCCAAGGCACCGGCCCCCGCTGCCCTGACCCGCTGACAGGGACCGGCCCCCGCAGCTCTGACCCGCTCCCAGGGACCGGCCCCCGCAGCCCTGGCCCGCTCACAGGGACTGGCCCCCGCAGCCCTGGCCCCCTCACCGGGACTGGCCCCCGCAGCCCTGGCCCGCTCACAGCGACTGGCCCCCGCAGCCCTGGCCCGCTCACTGGGACTGGCCCCCGCAGCCCTGGCCCGCTCCCTGGGACTGGCCCCCGCAGCCCTGGCCCGCTCACAGGGACTGGCCCCCGCAGCCATGACCCGATCACAGGGACTGGCCCCCGCAGCCCTGACCCGCTGACAGGGACGGGCCCCCGCAGCCCTGACCCGCTGACAGGTACGGGCCCCCGCAGCCCTGACCCGCTCACAGGGACTGGCCCCTGCAGCCCTGACCCCCTGACAGGGACTGGTCCCCGCGGCCCTGACCGGCTCACAGGGACTGGTCCCCGCAGCCCTGACCCGCTGACAGGGACTGGTCCCCGCAGCCCTGACCCGCTCACAGGGACTGGTCCCCGCAGCCCTGACCGGTTCACAGGGACTGGTCCCCGCAGCCCTGACCGGCTCACAGGGACTGGTCCCAGCAGCCCTGACCCGCTCACAGGGACTGGTCCCCGCAGCCCTGACCCCCTGACAGGGACTGGTCCCCGCATCCCTGACCCCCTGACAGGGACTGGCCCCCGCAGCCATGACACGATCACAGGCAGTCTCCCCGCAGCCCTGTCCCGCGGACATGGACTGGCCCCCGCAGCCCTGTCCCGCCACAGGGACTGGCCCCCGCTGCCCAGTCCCGCTGACAGCTATTTGACACCGCAGCCCTGACCCGCTCACAGGGACTGTCCCCCGCAGCCCTGACCCGCTCACAGGGACTGTCCCCCGCAGCCCTGACCCGCTCACAGGGACTGTTCCCCGCAGCCCTGACCCGCTCACAGGGACTGTCCCCCGCAGCCCTGACCCGCTCACAGGGACTGTCCCCCGGAGCCCTGACCCGCTCACAGGCACTGGCCCCCGCAGCCCTGTCCCGCTCACAGGCACTGGCCCCCGCAGCCCTGGCCCGCTCACAGGCACTGGCCCCCGCAGCCCTGGCCCGCTCACAGGCACTGCCCCCCGCAGCCCTGACCCGCTCACAGGCACTGGCCCCCGCAGCCCTGACCCGCTCACAGGGACCGGCCCCCGCAGCCCTGACCCGCTCACAGGGGCCGGCCCCCGCAGCCCTGGCCCGCTCACAGGGGCCGTCCCCCGAAGCCCTGGCCCGCTCACAGGGGCCGGCCCCCGCAGCCCTGGCCCGCTCACAGGGGCCGGCCCCCGCAGCCCTGGCCCGCTCACAGGGAACGGCCCCCGCAGCCCTGGCCCGCTCACAGGGACCGGCCCCCGCAGCCATGACCCGATCACAGGGACCGGCCCCCGCAGCCCTTACCCGCTTACAGGGACGGGCCCCCGCAGCCCTGGCCCGCTCACAGGGACTGGTCCCCGCAGCCCTGACCCGCTCACAGGGACTGGTCCCCGCAGCCCTGACCCCATGACAGGGACTCGGCCCCGCAGCCCTGACCCGCTCACAGGGACTGGTCCCCGCAGCCCTGACCCGCTCACAGGGACTGGTCCCCGCAGCCCTGACCGGCTCACAGGGACTGGTCCCCGCAGCCCTGACCGGCTCACAGGGACTGGTCCCCGCAGCCCTGACCCGCTCACAGGGACTGGTCCCCGCAGCCCTGACCTGCTCACAGGGACTGGTTCCCGCAGCCCTGCTCCGCTCACAGGGACTGGCCCCCGCAGCCCTGACCCCCTGACAGCTATTTGCCACCGCAGCCCTGACCGGCTCACAGGGACTGTCCCCCGCAGCCCTGACCCGCTCACAGGGACTGGCCCCCGCAGCCCTGACCCGCTCACAGGGACTGTCCCCCGCAGCCCTGGCCCGCTCACACGGACTGGCCCCCGCAGCCCTGGCCCGCTCACAGGTACTGGCCCCCGCAGCCCTGGCCCGCTCACAGGTACTGGCCCCCGCAGCCCTGGCCCGCTCACAGGGACTGGCCCCCGCAGCCCTGGCCCGCTCACAGGCACTGTCCCCCGCAGCCCTGACCTGCTCACAGGGACTGGCCCCCCCAGCCCTGACCCACTAACAGGGACTGTCCCCCGCAGCCCTGACCCGCTCACAGGGACTGGCCCCCGCAGCCCTGACCCGCTCACAGGGACTGGCCCCCGCAGCCCTGACCCCCTGACAGCTATTTGCCTCCGCAGCCCTCGCCCGCTCACAGGGACTGTCCCCCGCAGCCCTGACCCGCTCCCAGGGAATGGCCCCCGCAGCCCTGACCCGCTCCCAGGTCCTGGCCCCCGCAGCCCTGACCCGAGCCAAGGGACTGGCCCCGCAGCCCTGACCCGCTCCCAGGGACTGGCCCCCGCAGCCCTCACCCGCTCACAGGGACTGGCCCCCGCAGCCCTGACCCCCTCCCAGGGACTGGCCCCCGCAGCCCTGACCCGCTCGCAGGGACTGGCCCCCGCAGCCATGACCCGCTCCCAGGGACTGGCCCCCGCAGCTCCGACCCGCTCACAGGGACTGGCGCCCGCAGCCCCGACCCGCTCACAGGGACTGGCCCCCGCAGCCCTGACCCGATCACAGGGACTGGCCCCCGCAGCCCTGTCCCGCTCCCAGGGACTGGCCCCCGCAGCCCTGACCCGCTCACAGGGACTGGCCCCCGCAGCCCTGGCCCGCTCACAGGGACTGGCCCCCGCAGCCCTGGCCCGCTCACAGGGACTGGCCCCCGCAGCCCTGGCCCGCTCACATGGACTGGCCCCCGCAGCCCTGGCCCGCTCACAGGGACTGGCCCCCGCAGCCCTGACCCCCTGACAGCTATTTGCCACCGCAGCCCTAACCCGCTCACAGCGACTGGCCCCCGCAGCCCTGACCCGCTGAAATGCACTGGCCCCCGCAGCCCTGACCCGCTCCCAGGGACTGGCCCCCGCAGCCCTGACCCACTGAAATGCACTGGCCCCCGCAGCCCTGACCCGCTCCCAGGGACTGGCCCCCGCAGCCCTGACACGCTCACAGGGACTGGCCCCCCCTGCCCTGACCCGCTCCCAGGGACTGGCCCCCGCAGCCCTGACCCGCTCCCAGGCACTGCCCCCCGCAGCCCTGACCCGCTCCCAGGGACTGGCCCCCGCAGCCCTGACCCGCTCCCAGGGACTGGCCCCCGCAGCACTGACCCGCTCCCAGGGACTGGCCCCCGCAGCCCTGACCCGATCCAAGGCACCGGCCCCCGCTGCCCTGACCCGCTCCCAGGGACCGGCCCCCGCAGCTCTGACCCGCTCCCAGGGACCGGCCCCCGCAGCCCTGACCCGCTCCCAGGGACCGGCCCCCGCAGCCCTGACCCGCTCCCAGGGACCGGCCCCCGCAGCCCTGACCCTCTCACAGGGACCGGCCCCCGCAGCCCTGACCCGCTCTCAAGGACCGGCCCCCGCAGCCCTGACCCGCTCACAGGGATCGGCCCCCGCAGCCCTGACCCCCTCACAGGGACCGCCCGCCGCTGCCCTGACCCGCTCACAGGTACCGGCCTCCGCAGCCCTCACCCGCTCACAGGGACTGGTCCCCGCAGTCCTGACCCCCTGACTGGGACTGGTCCCCGCAGCCCTGACCCCCTGATAGGGACTGGTCCCCGCAGCCCTGACCCGCTCACAGGGACTGGCCCCCGCAGCCCTGTCCCGCTTACAGGGACTGGCCCCCGCAGCCCTGGCCCGATCACAGGGACTGGCCCGCTCACTGTGACTGGCCCCCGCAGCCCTGGCCCTCTCACAGGGACTGGCCCCCGCAGCCATGACCCGATCACAGGGACTGGCCCCCGCAGCCCTGACCCGCTCACAGGGACTGGCCCCCGCAGCCCTGACCCGCTGACAGGGACGGGCCCCCGCAGCCCTGACCCGCTCACAGGGACTGGCCCCCGCAGCCCTGAACCCCTGACAGAGACTGGTCCCCGCAGCCCTGACCCGCTCACAGGGACAGTCCCCGCGGCCCTGACCGTCTCACAGGGACTGGTCCCCGCAGCCCTGACCCGCTCACAGGGACTGGTCCCCGCAGCCCTGACCCGCTAACAGGGACTGTCCCCCGCAGCCCTGACCCGCTCACAGGGACTGGCCCCCGCATTCCTGACCTGCTCACAGGGACTGGCCCCCGCAGCCCTCACCCGCTCACAGGGACTTGCCCCCGCAGCCCTCACCCGCTCACAGGGACTGGTCCCCGCAGCCCTGACCCCCTGACAGGGACTGGTCCCCGCAGCCCTGACCCGCTCACAGGGACTGGCCCCCGCATCCCTGACCCGCTCACAGGGACTGGCCCCCGCAGCCCTGACCCGCTCACAGGGACTGGCCCCCGCAGCCCTGACCCGCTCACAGGGACTGGCCCCAGCAGCCCTGACCGCTCACAGGGTGTGGCCCCGCAGCCCTGACCCGCTCACAGGGACTGGCCCCCGCAGCCCTGACCCGCTCACAGGGACTGGTCCCCGCAGCCCTCACCCGCTCACCATGACTGGCCCCCGCAGCCCTGACCCGCTCACAGGGACTGGCCCCCGCAGCCCTGACCCGCTCACAGGGACTGGCCCCCGCAGCCCTGACCCGCTCACAGGCACTGGCCCCCGCAGCCCTGACCCGCTCACAGGGACTGGCCCCCGCAGCCCTGACCCGCTCACAGGGACTGGCCCCCGCAGCCATGACCCGATCACAGGCACTGTCCCCCGCAGCCGTGTCCTGATGACATGGACTGGCCCCCGCAGCACTGATCCCCTGACAGCTATTTGCCACCGCAGCCCTGGCCCTCTCACAGGGACCGGCCCCCGCAGCCCTGGCCCGCTCACAGGGACCGGCCCCCGCAGCCCTGGCCCGCTCACAGTGATCGGCCCCCGCAGCCCTTGCCCGCTCACAGGGACCGGCCCCCGCAGCCCTGGCCCGCTCACAGGGACCGGCCCCCGCAGCCCTGGCCCGCTCACAGGGACCGGCCCCCGCAGCCCAGGCCCGCTCACAGGCACCGGCCCCCGCAGCCCAGGCCCGCTCACAGGGACCGGCCCCCGCAGCCTAGGCCCGCTCACAGGGACCGGCCCCCGCAGCCCTGGCCCGCTCACAGGGACCGGCCCTCGCAGCCCTGGCCCGCTCACAGGGGCCGGCCCCCGCAGCCCTGGCCCGCTCACAGGGGCCGGCCCCCGCAGCCCTGGCCCGCTCACAGGGGCCGGCCCCCGCAGCCCTGGCCCGCTCACAGGGGCCGGCCCCCGCAGCCCTGGCCCGCTCACAGGGGCCGGCCCCCGCAGCCCTGGCCCGCTCACAGGGGCCGGCCCCCGCAGCCCTGGCCCGCTCACAGGGGCCGGCCCCCGCAGCCCTGGCCCGCTCACAGGGGCCGGCCCCCGCAGCCCTGGCCCGCTCACAGGGGCCGGCCCCCGCAGCCCTGGCCCGCTCACAGGGGCCGGCCCCCGCAGCCCTGTCCCGCTCACAGGGAACGGCCCCCGCTGCCCTCGCCCGCTCACAGGGACCGGCCCCCGCAGCCCTGGCCCGCTCACAGGGAACGGCCCCCGCTGCCCTGGCCCGCTCACAGGGACCGGCCCCCGCAGCCATGACCCGATCACAGGGACCGGCCCCCGCAGCCCTTACCCGCTTACAGGGACGGGCCCCCGCAGCCCGGGACCGCTCACAGGGACTGGTCCCCGCAGCCCTGACCCGCTCACAGGGACTGGTCCCCGCAGCCCTGACCCCCTGACAGGGACTGGGCCCCGCAGCCCTGACCCGCTCACAGGGACTGGTCCCCGCAGCCCTGACCCGCTCACAGGGACTGGTCCCCGCAGCCCTCACCCGCTCACAGGGACTGGCCCCCGCAGCCCTCACCCGCTCACAGGGACTGGCCCCCGCAGCCCTGACCCGCTCACAGGGACTGGCCCCCGCAGCCCTGACCCGCTAACAGGCACTGGCCCCCGCAGCCCTGACCCGCTCACAGGGACTGGCCCCCGCAGCCCTGACCCGCTCACAGGGACTGGCCCCCGCAGCCATGACCCGATCACAGGCACTGTCCCCCGCAGCCGTGTCCTGATGACATGGACTGGCCCCCGCAGCACTGATCCCCTGACAGCTATTTGCCACCGCAGCCCTGGCCCTCTCACAGGGACCGGCCCCCGCAGCCCTGGCCCGCTCACAGGGACCGGCCCCCGCAGCCCTGGCCCGCTCACAGGGACCGGCCCCCGCAGCCCAGGCCCGCTCACAGGCACCGGCCCCCGCAGCCCAGGCCCGCTCACAGGGACCGGCCCCCGCAGCCCTGGCCCGCTCACAGGGACCGGCCCCCGCAGCCCTGGCCCGCTCACAGGGACCGGCCCTCGCAGCCCTGGCCCGCTCACAGGGGCCGGCCCCCGCAGCCCTGGCCCGCTCACAGGGAACGGCCCCCGCAGCCCTGGCCCGCTCACAGGGACCGGCCCCCGCAGCCATGACCCGATCACAGGGACCGGCCCCCGCAGCCCTTACCCGCTTACAGGGACGGGCCCCCGCAGCCCTGGCCCGCTCACAGGGACTGGTCCCCGCAGCCCTGACCCGCTCACAGGGACTGGTCCCCGCAGCCCTGACCCCATGACAGGGACTCGGCCCCGCAGCCCTGACCCGCTCACAGGGACTGGTCCCCGCAGCCCTGACCCGCTCACAGGGACTGGTCCCCGCAGCCCTGACCCGCTCACAGGGACTGGTCCCCGCAGCCCTGACCGGCTCACAGGGACTGGTCCCCGCAGCCCTGACCCGCTCACAGGGACTGGTCCCAGCAGCCCTGACCTGCTCACAGGGACTGGTTCCCGCAGCCCTGCTCCGCTCACAGGGACTGGCCCCCGCAGCCCTGACCCCCTGACAGCTATTTGCCACCGCAGCCCTGACCGGCTCACAGGGACTTTCCCCCGCAGCCCTGACCCGCTCACAGGGACTGGCCCCCGCAGCCCTGACCCGCTCACAGGGACTGTCCCCCGCAGCCCTGGCCCGCTCACACGGACTGGCCCCCGCAGCCCTGGCCCGCTCACAGGTACTGGCCCCCGCAGCCCTGGCCCGCTCACAGGGACTGGCCCCCGCAGCCCTGGCCCGCTCACAGGCACTGTCCCCCGCAGCCCTGACCTGCTCACAGGGACTGGCCCCCCCAGCCCTGACCCACTAACAGGGACTGTCCCCCGCAGCCCTGACCCGCTCACAGGGACTGGCCCCCGCAGCCCTGCCCCGCTCACAGGGACTGGCCCCCGCAGCCCTGACCCCCTGACAGCTATTTGCCTCCGCAGCCCTGACCCGCTGACAGGGACTGTCCCCCGCAGCCCTGACCCGCTCCCAGGGAATGGCCCCCGCAGCCCTGACCCGCTCCCAGGTCCTGGCCCCCGCAGCCCTGACCCGAGCCAAGGGACTGGCCCCGCAGCCCTGACCCGCTCCCAGGGACTGGCCCCCGCAGCCCTCACCCGCTCACAGGGACTGGCCCCCGCAGCCCTGACCCGCTCCCAGGGACTGGCCCCCGCAGCCCTGACCCGCTCGCAGGGACTGGCCCCCGCAGCCCCGACCTGCTCCCAGGGACTGGCCCCCGCAGCCCCGACCCGCTCACAGGGACTGGCGCCCGCAGCCCCGACCCGCTCACAGGGACTGGCCCCCGCAGCCCTGACCCGCTCACAGGGACTGGCCCCCGCAGCCCTGTCCCGCACCCAGGGACTGGCCCCCGCAGACCTGACCCGCTCACAGGGACTGGCCCCCGCAGCCCTGACCCGCTCACAGGGACTGGCCCCCGCAGCCCTGGCCCGCTCACAGGGACTGGCCCCCGCAGCCCTGGCCCGCTCACAGGGACTGGCCCCCGCAGCCCTGACCCCCTGACAGCTATTTGCCACCGCAGCCCTAACCCGCTCACAGCGACTGGCCCCCGCAGCCCTGACCCGCTGAAATGCACTGGCCCCCGCAGCCCTGACCCGCTCCCAGGGACTGGCCCCCGCAGCCCTGACCCACTGAAATGCACTGGCCCCCGCAGCCCTGACCCGCTCCCAGGGACTGGCCCCCGCAGCCCTGACCCGCTCCCAGGCACTGCCCCCCCAGCCCTGACCCGCTCCCAGGGACTGGCCCCCGCAGCCCTGACCCGCTCCCAGGGACTGGCCCCCGCAGCACTGACCCGCTCCCAGGGACTGGCCCCCGCAGCCCTGACCCGATCCAAGGCTCCGGCCCCCGCTGCCCTGACCCGCTCCCAGGGACCGGCCCCCGCAGCTCTGACCCGCTCCCAGGGACCGGCCCCCGCAGCCCTGACCCGCTCCCAGGGACCGGCCCCCGCAGCCCTGACCCGCTCCCAGGGACCGGCCCCCGCCGCGCTCACAGGGACTGGCCCCCGCAGCCCTGACCCGCTCACAGGGACTGGCCCCCGCAGCCCTGACCCGCTCCCAGGGACTGGCCCCCGCAGCCCTGACACGCTCACAGGGACTGATCCCGCAGCCCTGACCCGCTCCCAGGTACTGGCCCCCGCAGCCCTGACCCGCTCCCAGGGACTGGCCCCCGCAGCCCTGACCCGCTCCCAGGGACTGGCCCCCGCAGCCCTGACCCGCTCACAGGGACCGGTCCCCGCAGCCCTGACCCCCTGACAGGGACTGGTCCCCGCAGCCCTGTCCCCCTGATAGGGACTGGTCCCCGCAGCCCTGACCCGCTCACAGGGACTGGTCCCCGCAGCCCTGGCCTGCTCACAGGGACTGGCCCCCGCAGCCCTTGCCCGCTCACAGGGACTGGCCCCCGCAGCCCTGACCCCCGACAGCTATTTGCCACCGCATCCCTCACCCGCTCACAGGGACTGGCCCCCGCAGCCCTGACCCGCTCACAGGGACTGGCCCCCGCAGCCCTGACCCGCTCACAGGGACTGGCCCCCGCAGCCCTGACCCGCTCACAGGGACTGGCCCCCGCAGCCCTGTCCCGCTCCCAGGGACTGGCCCCAGCAGCCCTGACCCGCTCACAGGGACTGGCCCCCGCAGCCCTGATCCGCTCACCGGGACTGGCTCCCGCAGCCCTGGCCCGCTCACAGGGACTGGCCCCCGCAGCCCTGGCCCGCTCACAGGGACTGGCCCCCGCAGCCCTGACCCCGTGACAGCTATTTGCCACCGCAGCCCTAACCCGCTCACAGCGACTGGCCCCCGCAGCCCTGACCCGCTCACAGGGACTGGCCCCCGCAGCCCTGACCCGCTCCCAGGGACTGGCCCCTGCAGCCCTGACACGCTCACAGGGACTGGCCCCCGCAGCCCTGACCCGCTCCCAGGGACTGGCCCCCGCAGCCCTGACCCGATCCAAGGCACCGGCCCCCGCAGCCCTGACCCGCTCCCAGGGACCGGCCCCCGCAGCCCTGACCCGCTCCCAGGGACCGGCCGCCGCAGCCCTGCCCCGCTCCCAGGGACAGGCCCCCGCAGCCCTGACCGGCTCACAGGGACCGGCCCCCGCAGCCCTGACCCGCTCACAGGGACCGGCCCCCGCAGCCCTGACCCCCTCACAGCGACCGGCCCCCGCAGCCCTGACCCGATCTCAGGGACCGGCCCCCGCAGCCCTGACCCCCTCACAGCGACCGGCCCCCGGAGCCCTGACCCGCTCACAGGCACTGGCCCCCGCAGCCCTGTCCCGCTCACAGGCACTGGCCCCCGCAGCCCTGGCCCGCTCACAGGCACTGGCCCCCGCAGCCCTGGCCCGCTCACAGGCACTGCCCCCCGCAGCCCTGACCCGCTCACAGGCACTGGCCCCCGCAGCCCTGACCCGCTCACAGGGACCGGCCCCCGCAGCCCTGACCCGCTCACAGGGGCCGGCCCCCGCAGCCCTGGCCCGCTCACAGGGGCCGTCCCCCGAAGCCCTGGCCCGCTCACAGGGGCCGGCCCCCGCAGCCCTGGCCCGCTCACAGGGGCCGGCCCCCGCAGCCCTGGCCCGCTCACAGGGAACGGCCCCCGCAGCCCTGGCCCGCTCACAGGGACCGGCCCCCGCAGCCATGACCCGATCACAGGGACCGGCCCCCGCAGCCCTTACCCGCTTACAGGGACGGGCCCCCGCAGCCCTGGCCCGCTCACAGGGACTGGTCCCCGCAGCCCTGACCCGCTCACAGGGACTGGTCCCCGCAGCCCTGACCCCATGACAGGGACTCGGCCCCGCAGCCCTGACCCGCTCACAGGGACTGGTCCCCGCAGCCCTGACCCGCTCACAGGGACTGGTCCCCGCAGCCCTGACCCGCTCACAGGGACTGGTCCCCGCAGCCCTGACCAGCTCACAGGGACTGGCCCCCGCAGCCCTGACCCCCTGACAGCTATTTGCCACCGCAGCCCTGACCGGCTCACAGGGACTGTCCCCCGCAGCCCTGACCCGCTCACAGGGACTGGCCCCCGCAGCCCTGACCCGCTCACAGGGACTGTCCCCCGCAGCCCTGGCCCGCTCACACGGACTGGCCCCCGCAGCCCTGGCCCGCTCACAGGTACTGGCCCCCGCAGCCCTGGCCCGCTCACAGGTACTGGCCCCCGCAGCCCTGGCCCGCTCACAGGGACTGGCCCCCGCAGCCCTGGCCCGCTCACAGGCACTGTCCCCCGCAGCCCTGACCTGCTCACAGGGACTGGCCCCCCCAGCCCTGACCCACTAACAGGGACTGTCCCCCGCAGCCCTGACCCGCTCACAGGGACTGGCCCCCGCAGCCCTGACCCGCTCACAGGGACTGGCCCCCGCAGCCCTGACCCCCTGACAGCTATTTGCCTCCGCAGCCCTCACCCACTAATAGGGACTGTCCCCCGCAGCCCTGACCCGCTCACAGGGACTGGCCCCCGCAGCCCTGACCCGCTCACAGGGACTGGCCCCCGCAGCCCTGACCCCCTGACAGCTATTTGCCTCCGCAGCCCTCACCCGCTCACAGGGACTGGTCCCCGCAGCCCTGACCGTCTCACAGGGACTGGTCCCAGCAGCCGTGACCCGCTCACAGGGACTGGTCCCCGCAGCCCTGACCCCCTGACAGGGACTGGTCCCCGCATCCCTGACCCCCTGACAGGGACTGGCCCCCGCAGCCATGACACGATCACAGGCAGTCTCCCCGCAGCCCTGTCCCGCGGACATGGACTGGCCCCCGCTGCCCTGTCCCGCCACAGGGACTGGCCCCCGCTGCCCAGTCCCGCTGACAGCTATTTGACACCGCAGCCCTGACCCGCTCACAGGGACTGTCCCCCGCAGCCCTGACCCGCTCACAGGGACTGTCCCCCGCAGCCCTGACCCGCTCACAGGGACTGTTCCCCGCAGCCCTGACCCGCTCACAGGGACTGTCCCCCGCAGCCCTGACCCGCTCACAGGGACTGTCCCCCGGAGCCCTGACCCGCTCACAGGCACTGGCCCCCGCAGCCCTGTCCCGCTCACAGGCACTGGCCCCCGCAGCCCTGGCCCGCTCACAGGCACTGGCCCCCGCAGCCCTGGCCCGCTCACAGGCACTGCCCCCCGCAGCCCTGACCCGCTCACAGGCACTGGCCCCCGCAGCCCTGACCCGCTCACAGGGACCGGCCCCCGCAGCCCTGACCCGCTCACAGGGGCCGGCCCCCGCAGCCCTGGCCCGCTCACAGGGGCCGTCCCCCGAAGCCCTGGCCCGCTCACAGGGGCCGGCCCCCGCAGCCCTGGCCCGCTCACAGGGGCCGGCCCCCGCAGCCCTGGCCCGCTCACAGGGAACGGCCCCCGCAGCCCTGGCCCGCTCACAGGGACCGGCCCCCGCAGCCATGACCCGATCACAGGGACCGGCCCCCGCAGCCCTTACCCGCTTACAGGGACGGGCCCCCGCAGCCCTGGCCCGCTCACAGGGACTGGTCCCCGCAGCCCTGACCCGCTCACAGGGACTGGTCCCCGCAGCCCTGACCCCATGACAGGGACTCGGCCCCGCAGCCCTGACCCGCTCACAGGGACTGGTCCCCGCAGCCCTGACCCGCTCACAGGGACTGGTCCCCGCAGCCCTGACCCGCTCACAGGGACTGGTCCCCGCAGCCCTGACCGGCTCACAGGGACTGGTCCCCGCAGCCCTGACCCGCTCACAGGGACTGGTCCCCGCAGCCCTGACCTGCTCACAGGGACTGGTTCCCGCAGCCCTGCTCCGCTCACAGGGACTGGCCCCCGCAGCCCTGACCCCCTGACAGCTATTTGCCACCGCAGCCCTGACCGGCTCACAGGGACTGTCCCCCGCAGCCCTGACCCGCTCACAGGGACTGGCCCCCGCAGCCCTGACCCGCTCACAGGGACTGTCCCCCGCAGCCCTGGCCCGCTCACACGGACTGGCCCCCGCAGCCCTGGCCCGCTCACAGGTACTGGCCCCCGCAGCCCTGGCCCGCTCACAGGTACTGGCCCCCGCAGCCCTGGCCCGCTCACAGGGACTGGCCCCCGCAGCCCTGGCCCGCTCACAGGCACTGTCCCCCGCAGCCCTGACCTGCTCACAGGGACTGGCCCCCCCAGCCCTGACCCACTAACAGGGACTGTCCCCCGCAGCCCTGACCCGCTCACAGGGACTGGCCCCCGCAGCCCTGACCCGCTCACAGGGACTGGCCCCCGCAGCCCTGACCCCCTGACAGCTATTTGCCTCCGCAGCCCTCACCCGCTCACAGGGACTGTCCCCCGCAGCCCTGACCCGCTCCCAGGGAATGGCCCCCGCAGCCCTGACCCGCTCCCAGGTCCTGGCCCCCGCAGCCCTGACCCGAGCCAAGGGACTGGCCCCGCAGCCCTGACCCGCTCCCAGGGACTGGCCCCCGCAGCCCTCACCCGCTCACAGGGACTGTCCCCCGCAGCCCTGACCCCCTCCCAGGGACTGGCCCCCGCAGCCCTGACCCGCTCGCAGGGACTGGCCCCCGCAGCCCTGACCCGCTCCCAGGGACTGGCCCCCGCAGCCCCGACCCGCTCACAGGGACTGGCGCCCGCAGCCCCGACCCGCTCACAGGGACTGGCCCCCGCAGCCCTGACCCGATCACAGGGACTGGCCCCCGCAGCCCTGTCCCGCTCCCAGGGACTGGCCCCCGCAGCCCTGACCCGCTCACAGGGACTGGCCCCCGCAGCCCTGACCCGCTCACAGGGACTGGCCCCCGCAGCCCTGGCCCGCTCACAGGGACTGGCCCCCGCAGCCCTGACCCGCTCACAGGGACTGGTCCCCGCAGCCCTGACCCCCTGACAGGGACTGGGCCCCGCAGCCCTGACCCGCTCACAGGGACTGGTCCCCGCAGCCCTGACCCGCTCACAGGGACTGGCCCCCGCAGCCCTGACCCGCTCACAGGGACTGGCCCCCGCAGCCCTGGCCCGCTCACAGGGACTGGTCCCCGCAGCCCTGACCCGCTCACAGGGACTGGTCCCCGCAGCCCTGACCCCCTGACAGGGACTGGGACCCGCAGCTCTGACCCGCTCACAGGGACTGGTCCCCGCAGCCCTGACCCGCTCACAGGGACTGGTCCCCGCAGCCCTCACCCGCTCACAGGGACTGGCCCCCGCAGCCCTCACCCGCTCACAGGGACTGGCCCCCGCAGCCCTGACCCGCTCACAGGGACTGGCCCCCGCAGCCCTGACCCGCTCACAGGGACTGGCCCCCGCAGCCCTGACCCGCTCACAGGGACTGGCCCCCGCAGCCATGACCCGATCACAGGCACTGTCCCCTGCAGCCGTGTCCTGATGACATGGACTGGCCCCCGCAGCACCGATCCCCTGACAGCTATTTGCCACCGCAGCCCTGGCCCTCTCACAGGGACCGGCCCCCGCAGCCCTGGCCCGCTCACAGGGACCGGCCCCCGCAGCCCTGGCCCGCTCACAGGGACCGGCCCCCGCAGCCCAGGCCCGCTCACAGGCACCGGCCCCCGCAGCCCAGGCCCGCTCACAGGCACCGGCCCCCGCAGCCCTGACCCGCTCACAGGGACTGGCCCCCGCAGCCCTGACACGCTCACAGGGACTGATCCCGCAGCCCTGACCCGCTCCCAGGTACTGGCCCCCGCAGCCCTGACCCGCTCCCAGGGACTGGCCCCCGCAGCCCTGACCCGCTCCCAGGGACTGGCCCCCGCAGCCCTGACCCGCTCACAGGGACCGGTCCCCGAAGCCCTGACCCCCTGACAGGGACTGGTCCCCGCAGCCCTGTCCCCCTGATAGGGACTGGTCCCCGCAGCCCTGACCCGCTCACAGGGACTGGTCCCCGCAGCCCTGGCCTGCTCACAGGGACTGGCCCCCGCAGCCCTTGCCCGCTCACAGGGACTGGCCCCCGCAGCCCTGACCCCCGACAGCTATTTGCCACCGCATCCCTCACCCGCTCACAGGGACTGGCCCCCGCAGCCCTGACCCGCTCACAGGGACTGGCCCCCGCAGCCCTGACCCGCTCACAGGGACTGGCCCCCGCAGCCCTGACCCGCTCACAGGGACTGGCCCCCGCAGCCCTGTCCCGCTCCCAGGGACTGGCCCCAGCAGCCCTGACCCGCTCACAGGGACTGGCCCCCGCAGCCCTGATCCGCTCACCGGGACTGGCTCCCGCAGCCCTGGCCCGCTCACAGGGACTGGCCCCCGCAGCCCTGGCCCGCTCACAGGGACTGGCCCCCGCAGCCCTGACCCCGTGACAGCTATTTGCCACCGCAGCCCTAACCCGCTCACAGCGACTGGCCCCCGCAGCCCTGACCCGCTCACAGGGACTGGCCCCCGCAGCCCTGACCCGCTCCCAGGGACTGGCCCCCGCAGCCCTGACCCGCTCCCAGGGACTGGCCCCCGCAGCCCTGACCCACTCCCAGGGACTGGCCCCCGCAGCCCTGACCCGCTCCCAAGTACTGGCCCCCGCAGCCCTGACCCGCTCCCAGGGACTGGCCCCAGCAGCCCTGACCCGCTCCCAGGGACTGGCCCCCGCAGCCCTGACCCGCTCCCAGGGACTGGCCCCCGCAGCCCTGACCCGATCCAAGGCACCGGCCCCCGCAGCCCTGACCCGCTCCCGGGGACCGGCCCCCGCAGCCCTGACCCGCTCCCAGGGACCGGCCCCCGCAGCCCTGACCCGCTCCCAGGGACCGGCCGCCGCAGCCCTGCCCCGCTCCCAGGGACCGGCCCCCGCAGCCCTGACCGGCTCACAGGGACCGGCCCCCGCAGCCCTGACCCGCTCACAGGGACCGGCCCCCGCAGCCCTGACCCCCTCACAGCGACCGGCCCCCGCAGCCCTGACCCGATCTCAGGGACCGGCCCCCGCAGCCCTCACCCGCTCACAGGGACTGGTCCCCGCAGCCCTGACCCCCTGACAGGGACTGGTCCCCGCAGCCCTTACCCCCTGATAGGGAATGGTCCCTGCATCCCTGACCCTCTCACTGGGACTGGCCCCCGCAGCCCTGACCCGCTCACAGGGACTGGCCCCCGCAGCCCTGACCCGCTCACAGGGACTGGCCCCCGCAGCCCTGTCCCCCTCCCAGGGACTGGCCCCCGCAGCCCTGACCCGCTCACATGGACTGGCCCCCGCAGCCCTGACCCGCTCACAGGGACTGGCCCCCGCAGCCCTGGCCCGCTCACAGGACCTGGCCCCCGCAGCCCTGGCCCGCTCACAGGGACTGGCCCCCGCAGCCCTGACCCCCTGACAGTTATTTGCCACCACAGCCCTAACCCGCTCTCAGGGACTGGCCCCCGCAGCCCTGACCCGCTCACAGGGACTGGCCCCCGCAGCCCTGACCCGCTCCCAGGGACTGGCCCCCGCAGCCCTGACCCCCTCACAGCGACCGGCCCCCGCAGCCCTGACCCGCTCTCAGGGACCGGCCCCCGCAGCCCTCACCCGCTCACAGGGACTGGTCCCCGCAGCCCTGACCCCCTGACAGGGACTGGTCCCCGCAGCCCTTACCCCCTGATAGGGAATGGTCCCTGCATCCCTGACCCACTCACTGGGACTGGCCCCCGCAGCCCTGACCCGCTCACAGGGACTGGCCCCCGCAGCCCTGACCCGCTCACAGGGACTGGCCCCCGCAGCCCTGTCCCCCTCCCAGGGACTGGCCCCCGCAGCCCTGACCCGCTCACATGGACTGGCCCCCGCAGCCCTGACCCGCTCACAGGGACTGGCCCCCGCAGCCCTGGCCCGCTCACAGGACCTGGCCCCCGCAGCCCTGGCCCGCTCACAGGGACTGGCCCCCGCAGCCCTGACCCCCTGACAGTTATTTGCCACCGCAGCCCTAACCCGCTCTCAGGGACTGGCCCCCGCAGCCCTGACCCGCTCACAGGGACTGGCCCCCGCAGCCCTGACCCGCTCCCAGGGACTGGCCCCCGCAGCCCTGACACGCTCACAGGGACCGGCCCCCGCAACACTGACCCGCTCCCAGGGACTGGCCCCCGCAGCCCTGACCCGCTCCCAGGTACTGGCCCCCGCAGCCCTGACCCGCTCCCAGGGACTTGCCCCCGGAGCCCTGACCCGCTCCCAGGGACTGGCCCCCGCAGCCCTGACCCGATCCAAGGGACCGTCCCCCGCAGCCCTGACCCGCTCCCAGGGACCGGCCCCCGCAGCCCTGACCCGCTCCCAGGGCCCGGCCCCAGCTGCCGTGACCCGCTCCCAGGGACCAGCCCCCGCAGCCCTGACCCGCTCCCAGGGACCGGCCCCCGCAGCCCTGACCCGCTCACACGGACCGGCCCCCGCAGCCCTGACCCGCTCACAGGGACCGGCCCCCGCAGCCCTGACCCGCTCACAGGGACCGGCCCCCGCAGCCCTGACCCCCTCACAGGGACCGGCCCCCGCAGCCCTGGCCCGCTCACAGGGACTGGCCCCCGCAGCCCTGACCCGCTCCCAGGGACCGGCCCCCCCAGCCCTGACCCGCTCCCAGGGACGGGCCCCCGCAGCCCTGACCCGCTCCCAGGGACTGCCCCCCGCAGCCCTGACCCGCTCTCAGGGACAGGCCCCCGCAGCCCTGACCCGCACCCAGGGACTGGCCCCCGCAGCCCTGACCCGCTCACAGGGAGTGGCCCCCGCAGCCCTGATCCGCTCACAGGGACCGGCCCCCGCAGCCCTGACCCGCTCACATGGACTGGCCCCCGCAGCCCTGACCCGCTCACAGGGACTGGCCCCCGCAGCCCTGACCCGCTCCCAGGGACTGGCCCCCGCAGCCCTGACCCGCTCTCAGGGACTGGCCCCCGCAGCCCTGACCCGCTCACAGGGACTGGCCCCCGCAGCCCTGTCCCGCTCCCAGGGACTGGCCACCGCAGCCCTGACCCGCTCACAGGGACTGGCCCCCGCAGCCCTGACCCGCTCACAGGGACTGGCCCCCGCAGCCTTGGCCCGCTCACAGGACCTGGCCCCCGCAGCCCTGGCCCGCTCACAGGGACTGGCCCCGGCAGCCCTGACCCTCTGACAGCTATTTGCCACCGCAGCCCAAACCCGCTCACAGGGACTGGCCCCCGCAGCCCTGACCCGCTCACAGGGACTGGCCCCCGCAGCCCTGACCCGCTCCCAGGGACTGGCCCCCGCAGCCCTGACACGCTCACAGGGACTGATCCCGCAGCCCTGACCCGCTCCCAGGTACTGGCCCCCGCAGCCCTGACCCGCTCCCAGGGACTGGCCCCCGCAGCCCTGACCCGCTCCCAGGGACTGGACCCCGCAGCCCTGACCCGCTCACAGGGACCGGTCCCCGCAGCCCTGACCCCCTGACAGGGACTGGTCCCCACAGCCCTGACCCCGTGATAGGGACTGGTCCCCGCAGCCCTGACCCGCTCACAGGGACTGGTCCCCGCAGCCCTGGCCCGCTCACAGGGACTGGCCCCCGCAGCCCTTGCCCGCTCACAGGGACTGGCCCCCGCAGCCCTGACCCCCGACAGCTATTTGCCACCGCATCCCTCACCCGCTCACAGGGACTGGCCCCCGCAGCCCTGACCCGCTCACAGGGACTGGCCCCCGCAGCCCTGACCCGCTCACAGGGACTGGCCCCCGCAGCCCTGACCCGCTCACAGGGACTGGCCCCCGCAGCCCTGTCCCGCTCCCAGGGACTGGCCCCAGCAGCCCTGACCCGCTCACAGGGACTGGCCCCCGCAGCCCTGATCCGCTCACCGGGACTGGCCCCCGCAGCCCTGTCCCGCTCACAGGGACTGGCCCCCGCAGCCCTGGCCCGCTCACAGGGACTGGCCCCCGCAGCCCTGACCCCGTGACAGCTTTGTGCCACCGCAGCCCTAACCCGCTCACAGCGACTGGCCCCCGCAGCCCTGACCCGCTCACAGGGACTGGCCCCCGCAGCCCTGACCCGCTCCCAGGGACTGGCCCCTGCAGCCCTGACACGCTCACAGGGACTGGCCCCCGCAGCCCTGACCCGCTCCCAGGGACTGGCCCCCGCAGCCCTGACCCGCTCCCAAGTACTGGCCCCCGCAGCCCTGACCCGCTCCCAGGGACTGTCCCCAGCAGCCCTGACCCGCTACCAGGGACTGGCCCCCGCAGCCCTGACCCGCTCCCAGGGACTGGCCCCCGCAGCCCTGACCCGATCCAAGGCACCGGCCCCCGCAGCCCTGACCCGCTCCCGGGGACCGGCCCCCGCAGCCCTGACCCGCTCCCAGGGACCGGCCCCCGCAGCCCTGACCCGCTCCCAGGGACCGGCCGCCGCAGCCCTGCCCCGCTCCCAGGGACAGGCCCCCGCAGCCCTGACCGGCTCACAGGGACCGGCCCCCGCAGCCCTGACCCGCTCACAGGGACCGGCCCCCGCAGCCCTGACCGGCTCACAGGGACCGGCCCCCGCAGCCCTGACCCGCTCCCAGGCACTGCCCCCCCAGCCCTGACCCGCTCCCAGGGACTGGCCCCCGCAGCCCTGACCCGCTCCCAGGGACTGGCCCCTGCAGCACTGACCCGCTCCCAGGGACTGGCCCCCGCAGCCCTGACCCGATCCAAGGCACCGGCCCCCGCTGCCCTGACCCGCTCCCAGGGACCGGCCCCCGCAGCTCTGACCCGCTCCCAGGGACCGGCCCCCGCAGCCCTGACCCGCTCCCAGGGACCGGCCCCCGCAGCCCTGACCCGCTCCCAGGGACCGGCCCCCGCCGCGCTCACAGGGACTGGCCCCCGCAGCCCTGACCCGCTCACAGGGACTGGCCCCCGCAGCCCTGACCCGCTCCCAGGGACTGGCCCCCGCAGCCCTGACACGCTCACAGGGACTGATCCCGCAGCCCTGACCCGCTCCCAGGTACTGGCCCCCGCAGCCCTGACCCGCTCCCAGGGACTGGCCCCCGCAGCCCTGACCGCTCCCAGGGACTGGCCCCCGCAGCCCTGACCCGCTCACAGGGAGCGGTCCCCGCAGCCCTGACCCCCTGACAGGGACTGGTCCCCGCAGCCCTGTCCCCCTGATAGGGACTGGTCCCCGCAGCCCTGACCCGCTCACAGGGACTGGTCCCCGCAGCCCTGGCCTGCTCACAGGGACTGGCCCCCGCAGCCCTTGCCCGCTCACAGGGACTGGCCCCCGCAGCCCTGACCCCCGACAGCTATTTGCCACCGCATCCCTCACCCGCTCACAGGGACTGGCCCCCGCAGCCCTGACCCGCTCACAGGGACTGGCCCCCGCAGCCCTGACCCGCTCACAGGGACTGGCCCCCGCAGCCCTGACCCGCTCACAGGGACTGGCCCCCGCAGCCCTGTCCCGCTCCCAGGGACTGGCCCCAGCAGCCCTGACCCGCTCACAGGGACTGGCCCCCGCAGCCCTGATCCGCTCACCGGGACTGGCTCCCGCAGCCCTGGCCCGCTCACAGGGACTGGCCCCCGCAGCCCTGGCCCGCTCACAGGGACTGGCCCCCGCAGCCCTGACCCCGTGACAGCTATTTGCCACCGCAGCCCTAACCCGCTCACAGCGACTGGCCCCCGCAGCCCTGACCCGCTCACAGGGACTGGCCCCCGCAGCCCTGACCCGCTCCCAGGGACTGGCCCCTGCAGCCCTGACACGCTCACAGGGACTGGCCCCCGCAGCCCTGACCCGCTCCCAGGGACTGGCCCCCGCAGCCCTGACCCGCTCCCAAGTACTGGCCCCCGCAGCCCTGACCCGCTCCCAGGGACTGGCCCCAGCAGCCCTGACCCGCTCCCAGGGACTGGCCCCCGCAGCCCTGACCCGCTCCCAGGGACTGGCCCCCGCAGCCCTGAATCGATCCAAGGCACCGGCCCCCGCAGCCCTGACCCGCTCCCGGGGACCGGCCCCCGCAGCCCTGACCCGCTCCCAGGGACCGGCCCCCGCAGCCCTGACCCGCTCCCAGGGACCGGCCGCCGCAGCCCTGCCCCGCTCCCAGGGCCCGGCCCCCGCAGCCCTGACCGGCTCACAGGGACCGGCCCCCGCAGCCCTGACCCGCTCACAGGGACCGGCCCCCGCAGCCCTGACCCCCTCACAGCGACCGGCCCCCGCAGCCCTGACCCGATCTCAGGGACCGGCCCCCGCAGCCCTCACCCGCTCACAGGGACTGGTCCCCGCAGCCCTGACCCCCTGACAGGGACTGGTCCCCGCAGCCCTTACCCCCTGAGAGGGAATGGTCCCTGCATCCCTGACCCGCTCACTGGGACTGGCCCCCGCAGCCCTGACCCCCTCACAGGGACTGGCCCCCGCAGCCCTGACCCGCTCACAGGGACTGGCCCCCGCAGCCCTGTCCCCCTCCCAGGGACTGGCCCCCGCAGCCCTGACCCGCTCACATGGACTGGCCCCCGCAGCCCTGACCCGCTCACAGGGACTGGCCCCCGCAGCCCTGGCCCGCTCACAGGACCTGGCCCCCGCAGCCCTGGCCCGCTCACAGGGACTGGCCCCCGCAGCCCTGACCCCCTGACAGTTATTTGCCACCACAGCCCTAACCCGCTCTCAGGGACTGGCCCCCGCAGCCCTGACCCGCTCACAGGGACTGGCCCCCGCAGCCCTGACCCGCTCCCAGGGACTGGCCCCCGCAGCCCTGACCCCCTCACAGCGACCGGCCCCCGCAGCCCTGACCCGCTCTCAGGGACCGGCCCCCGCAGCCCTCACCCGCTCACAGGGACTGGTCCCCGCAGCCCTGACCCCCTGACAGGGACTGGTCCCCGCAGCCCTTACCCCCTGATAGGGAATGGTCCCTGCATCCCTGACCCACTCACTGGGACTGGCCCCCGCAGCCCTGACCCGCTCACAGGGACTGGCCCCCGCAGCCCTGACCCGCTCACAGGGACTGGCCCCCGCAGCCCTGTCCCCCTCCCAGGGACTGGCCCCCGCAGCCCTGACCCGCTCACATGGACTGGCCCCCGCAGCCCTGACCCGCTCACAGGGACTGGCCCCCGCAGCCCTGGCCCGCTCACAGGACCTGGCCCCCGCAGCCCTGGCCCGCTCACAGGGACTGGCCCCCGCAGCCCTGACCCGCTCACAGGGACCGGCCCCCGCAGCCCTGACCCGCTCCCAGGGCCCGGCCCCAGCTGCCGTGACCCGCTCCCAGGGACCAGCCCCCGCAGCCCTGACCCGCTCCCAGGGACCGGCCCCCGCAGCCCTGACCCGCTCACACGGACCGGCCCCCGCAGCCCTGACCCGCTCACAGGGACCGGCCCCCGCAGCCCTGACCCGCTCACAGGGACCGGCCCCCGCAGCCCTGACCCCCTCACAGGGACCGGCCCCCGCAGCCCTGGCCCGCTCACAGGGACTGGCCCCCGCAGCCCTGACCCGCTCCCAGGGACCGGCCCCCCCAGCCCTGACCCGCTCCCAGGGACGGGCCCCCGCAGCCCTGACCCGCTCCCAGGGACTGCCCCCCGCAGCCCTGACCCGCTCTCAGGGACAGGCCCCCGCAGCCCTGACCCGCACCCAGGGACTGGCCCCCGCAGCCCTGACCCGCTCACAGGGAGTGGCCCCCGCAGCCCTGATCCGCTCACAGGGACTGGCCCCCGCAGCCCTGACCCGCTCACATGGACTGGCCCCCGCAGCCCTGACCCGCTCACAGGGACTGGCCCCCGCAGCCCTGACCCGCTCCCAGGGACTGGCCCCCGCAGCCCTGACCCGCTCTCAGGGACTGGCCCCCGCAGCCCTGACCCGCTCACAGGGACTGGCCCCCGCAGCCCTGTCCCGCTCCCAGGGACTGGCCACCGCAGCCCTGACCCGCTCACAGGGACTGGCCCCCGCAGCCCTGACCCGCTCACAGGGACTGGCCCCCGCAGCCTTGGCCCGCTCACAGGACCTGGCCCCCGCAGCCCTGGCCCGCTCACAGGGACTGGCCCCGGCAGCCCTGACCCTCTGACAGCTATTTGCCACCGCAGCCCAAACCCGCTCACAGGGACTGGCCCCCGCAGCCCTGACCCGCTCACAGGGACTGGCCCCCGCAGCCCTGACCCGCTCCCAGGGACTGGCCCCCGCAGCCCTGACACGCTCACAGGGACTGATCCCGCAGCCCTGACCCGCTCCCAGGTACTGGCCCCCGCAGCCCTGACCCGCTCCCAGGGACTGGCCCCCGCAGCCCTGACCCGCTCCCAGGGACTGGCCCCCGCAGCCCTGACCCGCTCACAGGGACCGGTCCCCGCAGCCCTGACCCCCTGACAGGGACTGGTCCCCACAGCCCTGACCCCGTGACAGGGACTGGTCCCCGCAGCCCTGACCCGCTCACAGGGACTGGTCCCCGCAGCCCTGGCCCGCTCACAGGGACTGGCCCCCGCAGCCCTTGCCCGCTCACAGGGACTGGCCCCCGCAGCCCTGACCCCCGACAGCTATTTGCCACCGCATCCCTCACCCGCTCACAGGGACTGGCCCCCGCAGCCCTGACCCGCTCACAGGGACTGGCCCCCGCAGCCCTGACCCGCTCACAGGGACTGGCCCCCGCAGCCCTGACCCGCTCACAGGGACTGGCCCCCGCAGCCCTGTCCCGCTCCCAGGGACTGGCCCCAGCAGCCCTGACCCGCTCACAGGGACTGGCCCCCGCAGCCCTGATCCGCTCACCGGGACTGGCCCCCGCAGCCCTGTCCCGCTCACAGGGACTGGCCCCCGCAGCCCTGGCCCGCTCACAGGGACTGGCCCCCGCAGCCCTGACCCCGTGACAGCTATGTGCCACCGCAGCCCTAACCCGCTCACAGCGACTGGCCCCCGCAGCCCTGACCCGCTCACAGGGACTGGCCCCCGCAGCCCTGACCCGCTCCCAGGGACTGGCCCCTGCAGCCCTGACACGCTCACAGGGACTGGCCCCCGCAGCCCTGACCCGCTCCCAGGGACTGGCCCCCGCAGCCCTGACCCGCTCCCAAGTACTGGCCCCCGCAGCCCTGACCCGCTCCCAGGGACTGTCCCCAGCAGCCCTGACCCGCTACCAGGGACTGGCCCCCGCAGCCCTGACCCGCTCCCAGGGACTGGCCCCCGCAGCCCTGACCCGATCCAAGGCACCGGCCCCCGCAGCCCTGACCCGCTCCCGGGGACCGGCCCCCGCAGCCCTGACCCGCTCCCAGGGACCGGCCCCCGCAGCCCTGACCCGCTCCCAGGGACCGGCCGCCGCAGCCCTGCCCCGCTCCCAGGGACAGGCCCCCGCAGCCCTGACCGGCTCACAGGGACCGGCCCCCGCAGCCCTGACCCGCTCACAGGGACCGGCCCCCGCAGCCCTGACCCCCTCACAGCGACCGGCCCCCGCAGCCCTGACCCGCTCTCAGGGACCGGCCCCCGCAGCCCTCACCCGCTCACAGGGACTGGTCCCCGCAGCCCTGACCCCCTGACAGGGACTGGTCCCCGCAGCCCTTACCCCCTGATAGGGAATGGTCCCTGCATCCCTGACCCGCTCACTGGGACTGGCCCCCGCAGCCCTGACCCGCTCACAGGGACTGGCCCCCGCAGCCCTGACCCGCTCACAGGGACTGGCCCCCGCAGCCCTGTCCCCCTCCCAGGGACTGGCCCCCGAAGCCCTGACCCGCTCACATGGACTGGCCCCCGCAGCCCTGACCCGCTCACAGGGACTGGCCTCCGCAGCCGTGGCCCGCTCACAGGACCTGGCCCCCGCAGCCCTGGCCCGCTCACAGGGACTGGCCCCCGCAGCCCTGACCCCCTGACAGTTATTTGCCACCGCAGCCCTAACCCGCTCTCAGGGACTGGCCCCCGCAGCCCTGACCCGCTCACAGGGACTGGCCCCCGCAGCCCTGACCCGCTCCCAGGGACTGGCCCCCGCAGCCCTGACACGCTCACAGGGACCGGCCCCCGCAACACTGAGCCGCTCCCAGGGACTGGCCCCCGCAGCCCTGACCCGCTCCCAGGTACTGGCCCCCGCAGCCCTGACCCGCTCCCTGGGACTGGCCCCCGCAGCCCTGACCCGCTCCCAGGGACTTGCCCCCGGAGCCCTGACCCGCTCCCAGGGACTGGCCCCCGCAGCCCTGACCCGATCCAAGGGACCGTCCCCCGCAGCCCTGACCCGCTCCCAGGGACTGGCCCCCGCAGCCCTGTCCCCCTCCCAGGGACTGGCCCCCGAAGCCCTGACCCGCTCACATGGACTGGCCCCCGCAGCCCTGACCCGCTCACAGGGACTGGCCCCCGCAGCCGTGGCCCGCTCACAGGACCTGGCCCCCGCAGCCCTGGCCCGCTCACAGGGACTGGCCCCCGCAGCCCTGACCCCCTGACAGTTATTTGCCACCGCAGCCCTAACCCGCTCTCAGGGACTGGCCCCCGCAGCCCTGACCCGCTCACAGGGACTGGCCCCCGCAGCCCTGACCCGCTCCCAGGGACTGGCCCCCGCAGCCCTGACACGCTCACAGGGACCGGCCCCCGCAACACTGAGCCGCTCCCAGGGACTGGCCCCCGCAGCCCTGACCCGCTCCCAGGTACTGGCCCCCGCAGCCCTGACCCGCTCCCTGGGACTGGCCCCCGCAGCCCTGACCCGCTCCCAGGTACTTGCCCCCGGAGCCCTGACCCGCTCCCAGGGACTGGCCCCCGCAGCCCTGACCCGATCCAAGGGACCGTCCCCCGCAGCCCTGACCCGCTCCCAGGGACCGGCCCCCGCAGCCCTGACCCGCTCCCAGGGCCCGGCCCCAGCTGCCGTGACCTGCTCCCAGGGACCAGCCCCCGCAGCCCTGACCCGCTCCCAGGGATCGGCCCCCGCAGCCCTGACCCGCTCACAGGGATCGGCCCCCGCAGCCCTGACCCGCTCACAGGGACCGGCCCCCGCAGCCCTGACCCGCTCACAGGGACCGGCCCCCGCATCCCTGACCCCCTGACAGGGACCTGTCCCCGCAGCCCTGACCCCCTGATAGGGACTGTTCCCCGCAGCCCTGACCCGCTCACAGGGACTGATCCGCGCAGCCCTGGCCCGCTCAGAGGGACTGGCCCCCGCAGCCCTGGCCCGCTCACAGGGACTGGCACCCGCAGCCCTGACCCCCTGGCAGCTATTTGCCACCGCAGCCCTAACCCGCTCACAGCGACTGGCCCCCGCGGCTCTGACCCGCTCACAGGGACTGGCCCCCGCAACCCTGACCCGCTCCCACGGACTGTCCCCCGCAGCCCTGACACGCTCACAGGGACTGGCCCCCGCAGCCCTGACCCGCTCCCAAGGACTGGCCCCCGCAGCCCTGACCCGCTCCCAGGTACTGGCCCCCGCAGCCCTGACCCGCTCCCAGGGACTGGCCCCCCGCAGCCCTGACCCGATCCAAGGCACCGGCCCCCGCAGCCCTGACCCGCTCCCAGGGACCGGCCCCCGCAGCCCTGACCCGCTCCCAGGGACCGGCCCCCACAGCCCTGACCCGCTCACAGGGACCGGCCGCCGCAGCCCTGACCCGCTCACAGGGACCGGCCCCCGCAGCCCTGACCCCCTCACAGGGACCGGCCCCCGCAGCCCTGACCCGCTCACAGGGACCAGCCCCCGCAGCCCTCACCCGCTCACAGGGACTGGTACCCGCAGCCCTGACCCCCTGACAGGGACTGGTCCCCGCAGCCCTGACCCCCTGATACGGACTGGTCCCCGCAGCCCTGACCCGCTCACAGGGACTGGCCCCCGCAGCCCTGACCCGCTCACAGGAACTGGCCCCCTCAGCCCTGTCCCGCTCCCAGGGACTGGCCACCGCAGCCCTGACCCGCTCACAGGGACTGGCCCCCGCAGCCCTGACCCGCTCACAGGGACTGGCCCCCGCAGCCTTGGCCCGCTCACAGGACCTGGCCCCCGCAGCCCTGGCCCACTCACAGGGACTGGCCCCGGCAGCCCTGACCCTCTGACAGCTATTTGCCACCGCAGCCCTAACCCGCTCACAGGGACTGGCCCCCGCAGCCCTGACCCGCTCACAGGGACTGGCCCCCGCAGCCCTGACCCGCTCACAGGGACTGGCCCCCGCAGCCCTGACCCGCTCCCAGGGACTGGCCCCCGCAGCCCTGACACGCTCACAGGGACTGATCCCGCAGCCCTGACCCGCTCCCAGGTACTGGCCCCCGCAGCCCTGACCCGCTCCCAGGGACTGGCCCCCGCAGCCCTGACCCGCTCCCAGGGACTGGCCCCCGCAGCCCTGACCCGCTCACAGGGACCGGTCCCCGCAGCCCTGACCCCCTGACAGGGACTGGTCACTGCAGCCCTGACCCCCTGATAGGGACTGGTACCCGCAGCACTGACCCGCTCACAGGGACTGGTCCCCGCAGCCCTGGCCCGCTCACAGGGACTGGCCCCCGCAGCCCTTACCCGCTCACAGGGACTGGCCCCCGCAGCCCTGACCCCCGACAGCTATTTGCCACCGCATCCCTCACCCGCTCACAGGGACTGCGCCCCGCAGCCATGACACGATCACAGGCACTGCCCCCCGCAGCCCTGTCCCGCTGACAAGGACTGGCCCCCGCACCCCTGACCCGCTGACAGGGACTGGCCCCCGCAGCCCTGACCCGCTCACAGGGACTGGCCCCCGCAGCCCTGACCCGCTCACAGGGACTGGCCCCCGCAGCCCTGACCCGCTCACAGGGACTGGCCCCCGCAGCCCTGACCCGCTCACAGGGACTGGCCCCCGCAGCCCTGACCCGCTCACAGGGACTGGCCCCCGCAGCCCTGACCCGCTCACAGGGACTGGCCCCCGCAGCCCTGTCCCGCTCCCAGGGACTGGCCCCAGCAGCCCTGACCCGCTCACAGGGACTGGCCCCCGCAGCCCTGATCCGCTCACCGGGACTGGCCCCCGCAGCCCTGCCCGCTCACAGGGACTGGCCCCCGCAGCCCTGGCCCGCTCACAGGGACTGGCCCCCGCAGCCCTGACCCCGTGACAGCTATTTGCCACCGCAACCCTAACCCGCTCACAGCGACTGGCCCCCGCAGCCCTGACCCGCTCACAGGGACTGGCCCACGCAGCCCTGACCCGCTCCCAGGGACTGGCCCCTGCAGCCCTGACCCGCTCCCAGGGACTGGCCCCCGCAGCCCTGACCCGCTCCCAAGTACTGGCCCCCGCAGCCCTGACCCGCTCCCAGGGACTGGCCCCAGCAGCCCTGACCCGCTACCAGGGACTGGCCCCCGCAGCCCTGGCCCGCTCACAGGGACTGGCCCCCGCAGCCATGACCCGATCACAGGGACTGGCCCCCGCAGCCCTGACCCGCTGACAGGGACGGGCCCCCGCAGCCCTGACCCGCTGACAGGTACGGGCCCCCGCAGCCCTGACCCGCTCACAGGGACTGGCCCCTGCAGCCCTGACCCCCTGACAGGGACTGGTCCCCGCGGCCCTGACCCGCTCACAGGGACTGGTCCCCGCGGCCCTGACCCGCTCACAGGGACTGGTCCCCGCGGCCCTGACCGGCTCACAGGGACTGGTCCCCGCAGCCCTGACCGGCTCACAGGGACTGGTCCCCGCAGCCCTGACCCGCTGACAGGGACTGGTCCCCGCAGCCCTGACCCGCTCACAGGGACTGGTCCCCGCAGCCCTGACCGGTTCACAGGGACTGGTCCCCGCAGCCCTGACCGGCTCACAGGGACTGGTCCCAGCAGCCCTGACCCGCTCACAGGGACTTGTCCCCGCAGCCCTGACCCCCTGACAGGGACTGGTCCCCGCATCCCTGACCCCCTGACAGGGACTGGCCCCCGCAGCCATGACACGATCACAGGCAGTGTCCCCGCAGCCCTGTCCCTCGGACATGGACTGGCCCCCGCAGCCCTGTCCCGCCACAGGGACTGGCCCCCGATGCCCAGTCCCGCTCCCAGGGACTGGCCCCCGCAGCCCTGACCCGCTCCCAGGCACTGCCCCCCGCAGCCCTGACCCGCTCCCAGGGACTGGCCCCCGCAGCCCTGACCCGCTCCCAGGGACTGGCCCCCGCAGCACTGACCTGCTCCCAGGGACTGGCCCCCGCAGCCCTGACCCGATCCAAGGCACCGGCCCCCGCTGCCCTGACCCGCTGACAGGGACCGGCCCCCGCAGCTCTGACCCGCTCCCAGGGACCGGCCCCCGCAGCCCTGGCCCGCTCACAGGGACTGGCCCCCGCAGCCCTGGCCCCCTCACCGGGACTGGCCCCCGCAGCCCTGGCCCGCTCACAGCGACTGGCCCCCGCAGCCCTGGCCCGCTCACTGGGACTGGCCCCCGCAGCCCTGGCCCGCTCCCTGGGACTGGCCCCCGCAGCCCTGGCCCGCTCACAGGGACTGGCCCCCGCAGCCATGACCCGATCACAGGGACTGGCCCCCGCAGCCCTGACCCGCTGACAGGGACGGGCCCCCGCAGCCCTGACCCGCTGACAGGTACGGGCCCCCGCAGCCCTGACCCGCTCACAGGGACTGGCCCCTGCAGCCCTGACCCCCTGACAGGGACTGGTCCCCGCGGCCCTGACCCGCTCACAGGGACTGGTCCCCGCGGCCCTGACCCACTCACAGGGACTGGTCCCCGCGGCCCTGACCGGCTCACAGGGACTGGTCCCCGCAGCCCTGACCGGCTCACAGGGACTGGTCCCCGCAGCCCTGACCCGCTGACAGGGACTGGTCCCCGCAGCCCTGACCCGCTCACAGGGACTGGTCCCCGCAGCCCTGACCGGTTCACAGGGACTGGTCCCCGCAGCCCTGACCGGCTCACAGGGACTGGTCCCAGCAGCCCTGACCCGCTCACAGGGACTGGTCCCCGCAGCCCTGACCCCCTGACAGGGACTGGTCCCCGCATCCCTGACCCCCTGACAGGGACTGGCCCCCGCAGCCATGACACGATCACAGGCAGTCTCCCCGCAGCCCTGTCCCGCGGACATGGACTGGCCCCCGCAGCCCTGTCCCGCCACAGGGACTGGCCCCCGCTGCCCAGTCCCGCTGACAGCTATTTGACACCGCAGCCCTGACCCGCTCACAGGGACTGTCTCCCGCAGCCCTGACCCGCTCACAGGGACTGTCCCCCGCAGCCCTGACCCGCTCACAGGGACTGTTCCCCGCAGCCCTGACCCGCTCACAGGGACTGTCCCCCGCAGCCCTGACCCGCTCACAGGGACTGTCCCCCGGAGCCCTGACCCGCTCACAGGCACTGGCCCCCGCAGCCCTGTCCCGCTCACAGGCACTGGCCCCCGCAGCCCTGGCCCGCTCACAGGCACTGGCCCCCGCAGCCCTGGCCCGCTCACAGGCACTGCCCCCCGCAGCCCTGACCCGCTCACAGGCACTGGCCCCCGCAGCCCTGACCCGCTCACAGGGACCGGCCCCCGCAGCCCTGACCCGCTCACAGGGGCCGGCCCCCGCAGCCCTGGCCCGCTCACAGGGGCCGTCCCCCGAAGCCCTGGCCCGCTCACAGGGGCCGGCCCCCGCAGCCCTGGCCCGCTCACAGGGGCCGGCCCCCGCAGCCCTGGCCCGCTCACAGGGAACGGCCCCCGCAGCCCTGGCCCGCTCACAGGGACCGGCCCCCGCAGCCATGTCCCGATCGCAGGGAATGGCCCCCGCAGCCCTGACCCGCTCCCAGGTCCTGGCCCCCGCAGCCCTGACCCGAGCCAAGGGACTGGCCCCGCAGCCCTGACCCGCTCCCAGGGACTGGCCCCCGCAGCCCTCACCCGCTCACAGGGACTGGCCCCCGCAGCCCTGACCCCCTCCCAGGGACTGGCCCCCGCAGCCCTGACCCGCTCGCAGGGACTGGCCCCCGCAGCCCTGACCCGCTCCCAGGGACTGGCCCCCGCAGCCCCGACCCGCTCACAGGGACTGGCGCCCGCAGCCCCGACCCGCTCACAGGGACTGGCCCCCGCAGCCCTGACCCGATCACAGGGACTGGCCCCCGCAGCCCTGTCCCGCTCCCAGGGACTGGCCCCCGCAGCCCTGACCCGCTCACAGGGACTGGCCCCCGCAGCCCTGACCCGCTCACAGGGACTGGCCCCCGCAGCCCTGGCCCGCTCACAGGGACTGGCCCCCGCAGCCCTGGCCCGCTCACAGGGACTGGCCCCCGCAGCCCTGGCCCGCTCACAGGGACTGGCCCCCGCAGCCCTGACCCCCTGACAGCTATTTGCCACCGCAGCCCTAACCCGCTCACAGCGACTGGCCCCCGCAGCCCTGACCCGCTGAAATGCACTGGCCCCCGCAGCCCTGACCCGCTCCCAGGGACTGGCCCCCGCAGCCCTGACCCACTGAAATGCACTGGCCCCCGCAGCCCTGACCCGCTCCCAGGGACTGGCCCCCGCAGCCCTGACACGCTCACAGGGACTGGCCCCCCCTGCCCTGACCCGCTCCCAGGGACTGGCCCCCGCAGCCCTGACCCGCTCCCAGGCACTGCCCCCCGCAGCCCTGACCCGCTCCCAGGGACTGGCCCCCGCAGCCCTGACCCGCTCCCAGGGACTGGCCCCCGCAGCACTGACCCGCTCCCAGGGACTGGCCCCCGCAGCCCTGACCCGATCCAAGGCACCGGCCCCCGCTGCCCTGACCCGCTCCCAGGGACCGGCCCCCGCAGCTCTGACCCGCTCCCAGGGACCGGACCCCGCAGCCCTGACCCGCTCCCAGGGACCGGCCCCCGCAGCCCTGACCCGCTCCCAGGGACCGGCCCCCGCAGCCCTGACCCTCTCACAGGGACCGGCCCCCGCAGCCCTGACCCGCTCTCAAGGACCGGCCCCCGCAGCCCTGACCCGCTCACAGGGATCGGCCCCCGCAGCCCTGACCCCCTCACAGGGACCGCCCGCCGCAGCCCTGACCCGCTCACAGGTACCGGCCTCCGCAGCCCTCACCCGCTCACAGGGACTGGTCCCCGCAGTCCTGACCCCCTGACAGGGACTGGTCCCCGCAGCCCTGACCCCCTGATAGGGACTGGTCCCCGCAGCCCTGACCCGCTCACAGGGACTGGCCCCCGCAGCCCTGTCCCGCTCACAGGGACTGGCCCCCGCAGCCCTGGCCCGATCACAGGGACTGGCCCGCTCACTGTGACTGGCCCCCGCAGCCCTGGCCCTCTCACAGGGACTGGCCCCCGCAGCCATGACCCGATCACAGGGACTGGCCCCCGCAGCCCTGACCCGCTCACAGGGACTGGCCCCCGCAGCCCTGACCCGCTGACAGGGACGGGCCCCCGCAGCCCTGACCCGCTCACAGGGACTGGCCCCCGCAGCCCTGAACCCCTGACAGAGACTGGTCCCCGCAGCCCTGACCCGCTCACAGGGACAGTCCCCGCGGCCCTGACCGTCTCACAGGGACTGGTCCCCGCAGCCCTGACCCGCTCACAGGGATTGGTCCCCGCAGCCCTGACCCGCTAACAGGGACTGTCCCCCGCAGCCCTGACCCGCTCACAGGGACTGGCCCCCGCATTCCTGACCTGCTCACAGGGACTGGCCCCCGCAGCCCTCACCCGCTCACAGGGACTTGCCCCCGCAGCCCTCACCCGCTCACAGGGACTGGTCCCCGCAGCCCTGACCCCCTGACAGGGACTGGTCCCCGCAGCCCTGACCCGCTCACAGGGACTGGCCCCCGCATCCCTGACCCGCTCACAGGGACTGGCCCCCGCAGCCCTGACCCGCTCACAGGGACTGGCCCCCGCAGCCCTGACCCGCTCACAGGGACTGGCCCCAGCAGCCCTGACCGCTCACAGGGTGTGGCCCCGCAGCCCTGACCCGCTCACAGGGACTGGCCCCCGCAGCCCTGACCCGCTCACAGGGACTGGTCCCCGCAGCCCTCACCCGCTCACCATGACTGGCCCCCGCAGCCCTGACCCGCTCACAGGGACTGGCCCCCGCAGCCCTGACCCGCTCACAGGGACTGGCCCCCGCAGCCCTGACCCGCTCACAGGCACTGGCCCCCGCAGCCCTGACCCGCTCACAGGGACTGGCCCCCGCAGCCCTGACCCGCTCACAGGGACTGGCCCCCGCAGCCATGACCCGATCACAGGCACTGTCCCCCGCAGCCGTGTCCTGATGACATGGACTGGCCCCCGCAGCACTGATCCCCTGACAGCTATTTGCCACCGCAGCCCTGGCCCTCTCACAGGGACCGGCCCCCGCAGCCCTGGCCCGCTCACAGGGACCGGCCCCCGCAGCCCTGGCCCGCTCACAGTGATCGGCCCCCGCAGCCCTTGCCCGCTCACAGGGACCGGCCCCCGCAGCCCTGGCCCGCTCACAGGGACCGGCCCCCGCAGCCCTGGCCCTCTCACAGGGACCGGCCCCCGCAGCCCAGGCCCGCTCACAGGCACCGGCCCCCGCAGCCCAGGCCCGCTCACAGGGACCGGCCCCCGCAGCCTAGGCCCGCTCACAGGGACCGGCCCCCGCAGCCCTGGCCCGCTCACAGGGACCGGCCCTCGCAGCCCTGGCCCGCTCACAGGGGCCGGCCCCCGCAGCCCTGGCCCGCTCACAGGGGCCGGCCCCCGCAGCCCTGGCCCGCTCACAGGGGCCGGCCCCCGCAGCCCTGGCCCGCTCACAGGGGCCGGCCCCCGCAGCCCTGGCCCGCTCACAGGGGCCGGCCCCCGCAGCCCTGGCCCGCTCACAGGGGCCGGCCCCCGCAGCCCTGGCCCGCTCACAGGGGCCGGCCCCCGCAGCCCTGGCCCGCTCACAGGGGCCGGCCCCCGCAGCCCTGGCCCGCTCACAGGGGCCGGCCCCCGCAGCCCTGGCCCGCTCACAGGGGCCGGCCCCCGCAGCCCTGGCCCGCTCACAGGGGCCGGCCCCCGCAGCCCTGGCCCGCTCACAGGGGCCGGCCCCCGCAGCCCTGGCCCGCTCACAGGGGCCGGCCCCCGCAGCCCTGGCCCGCTCACAGGGGCCGGCCCCCGCAGCCCTGGCCCGCTCACAGGGGCCGGCCCCCGCAGCCCTGGCCCGCTCACAGGGGCCGGCCCCCGCAGCCCTGGCCCGCTCACAGGGGCCGGCCCCCGCAGCCCTGGCCCGCTCACAGGGAACGGCCCCCGCTGCCCTCGCCCGCTCACAGGGACCGGCCCCCGCAGCCCTGGCCCGCTCACAGGGAACGGCCCCCGCTGCCCTGGCCCGCTCACAGGGACCGGCCCCCGCAGCCCTGGCCCGCTCACAGGGACCGGCCCCCGCAGCCATGACCCGATCACAGGGACCGGCCCCCGCAGCCCTTACCCGCTTACAGGGACGGGCCCCCGATGCCCGGGACCGCTCACAGGGACTGGTCCCCGCAGCCGTGACCCGCTCACAGGGACTGGTCCCCGCAGCCCTGACCCCCTGACAGGGACTGGGCCCCGCAGCCCTGACCCGCTCACAGGGACTGGTCCCCGCAGCCCTGACCCGCTCACAGGGACTGGTCCCCGCAGCCCTCACCCGCTCACAGGGACTGGCCCCCGCAGCCCTCACCCGCTCACAGGGACTGGCCCCCGCAGCCCTGACCCGCTCACAGGGACTGGCCCCCGCAGCCCTGACCCGCTCACAGGCACTGGCCCCCGCAGCCCTGACCCCCTCACAGGGACTGGCCCCCGCAGCCCTGACCCGCTCACAGGGACTGGCCCCCGCAGCCATGACCCGATCACAGGCACTGTCCCCCGCAGCCGTGTCCTGATGACATGGACTGGCCCCCGCAGCACTGATCCCCTGACAGCTATTTGCCACCGCAGCCCTGGCCCTCTCACAGGGACCGGCCCCCGCAGCCCTGGCCCGCTCACAGGGACCGGCCCCCGCAGCCCTGGCCCGCTCACAGGGACCGGCCCCCGCAGCCCAGGCCCGCTCACAGGCACCGGCCCCCGCAGCCCAGGCCCGCTCACAGGGACCGGCCCCCGCAGCCCTGGCCCGCTCACAGGGACCGGCCCTCGCAGCCCTGGCCCGCTCACAGTGGCCGGCCCCCGCAGCCCTGGCCCGCTCACAGGGAACGGCCCCCGCAGCCCTGGCCCGCTCACAGGGACCGGCCCCCGCAGCCATGACCCGATCACAGGGACCGGCCCCCGCAGCCCTTACCCGCTTACAGGGACGGGCCCCCGCAGCCCTGGCCCGCTCACAGGGACTGGTCCCCGCAGCCCTGACCCGCTCACAGGGACTGGTCCCCGCAGCCCTGACCCCATGACAGGGACTCGGCCCCGCAGCCCTGACCCGCTCACAGGGACTGGTCCCCGCAGCCCTGACCCGCTCACAGGGACTGGTCCCCGCAGCCCTGACCCGCTCACAGGGACTGGTCCCCGCAGCCCTGACCGGCTCACAGGGACTGGTCCCCGCAGCCCTGACCCGCTCACAGGGACTGGTCCCAGCAGCCCTGACCTGCTCACAGGGACTTGTTCCCGCAGCCCTGCTCCGCTCACAGGGACTGGCCCCCGCAGCCCTGACCCCCTGACAGCTATTTGCCACCGCAGCCCTGACCGGCTCACAGGGACTGTCCCCCGCAGCCCTGACCCGCTTACAGGGACTGGCCCCCGCAGCCCTGACCCGCTCACAGGGACTGTCCCCCGCAGCCCTGGCCCGCTCACACGGACTGGCCCCCGCAGCCCTGGCCCGCTCACAGGTACTGGCCCCCGCAGCCCTGGCCCGCTCACAGGGACTGGCCCCCGCAGCCCTGGCCCGCTCACAGGCACTGTCCCCCGCAGCCCTGACCTGCTCACAGGGACTGGCCCCCCCAGCCCTGACCCACTAACAGGGACTGTCCCCCGCAGCCCTGACCCGCTCACAGGGACTGGCCCCCGCAGCCCTGCCCCGCTCACAAGGACTGGCCCCCGCAGCCCTGACCCCCTGACAGCTATTTGCCTCCGCAGCCCTCACCCGCTCACAGGGACTGTCCCCCGCAGCCCTGACCCGCTCCCAGGGAATGGCCCCCGCAGCCCTGACCCGCTCCCAGGTCCTGGCCCCCGCAGCCCTGACCCGAGCCAAGGGACTGGCCCCGCAGCCCTGACCCGCTCCCAGGGACTGGCCCCCGCAGCCCTCACCCGCTCACAGGGACTGGCCCCCGCAGCCCTGACCCGCTCCCAGGGACTGGCCCCCGCAGCCCTGACCCGCTCGCAGGGACTGGCCCCCGCAGCCCCGACCCGCTCCCAGGGACTGGCCCCCGCAGCCCCGACCCGCTCACAGGGACTGGCGCCCGCAGCCCCGACCCGCTCACAGGGACTGGCCCCCGCAGCCCTGACCCGCTCACAGGGACTGGCCCCCGCAGCCCTGTCCCGCTCCCAGGGACTGGCCCCCGCAGACCTGACCCGCTCACAGGGACTGGCCCCCGCAGCCCTGACCCGCTCACAGGGACTGGCCCCCGCAGCCCTGGCCTGCTCACAGGGACTGGCCCCCGCAGCCCTGGCCCGCTCACAGGGACTGGCCCCCGCAGCCCTGACCCCCTGACAGCTATTTGCCACCGCAGCCCTAACCCGCTCACAGCGACTGGCCCCCGCAGCCCTGACCCGCTGAAATGCACTGGCCCCCGCAGCCCTGACCCGCTCCCAGGGACTGGCCCCCGCAGCCCTGACCCACTGAAATGCACTGGCCCCCGCAGCCCTGACCCGCTCCCAGGGACTGGCCCCCGCAGCCCTGACACGCTCACAGGGACTGGCCCCCCCTGCCCTGACCCGCTCCCAGGGACTGGCCCCCGCAGCCCTGACCCGCTCCCAGGCACTGCCCCCCCAGCCCTGACCCGCTCCCAGGGACTGGCCCCCGCAGCCCTGACCCGCTCCCAGGGACTGGCCCCCGCAGCACTGACCCGCTCCCAGGGACTGGCCCCCGCAGCCCTGACCCGATCCAAGGCTCCGGCCCCCGCTGCCCTGACCCGCTCCCAGGGACCGGCCCCCGCAGCTCTGACCCGCTCCCAGGGACCGGCCCCCGCAGCCCTGACCCGCTCCCAGGGACCGGCCCCCGCAGCCCTGACCCGCTCCCAGGGACCGGCCCCCGCCGCGCTCACAGGGACTGGCCCCCGCAGCCCTGACCCGCTCACAGGGACTGGCCCCCGCAGCCCTGACCCGCTCCCAGGGACTGGCCCCCGCAGCCCTGACACGCTCACAGGGACTGATCCCGCAGCCCTGACCCGCTCCCAGGTACTGGCCCCCGCAGCCCTGACCCGCTCCCAGGGACTGGCCCCCGCAGCCCTGACCCGCTCCCAGGGACTGGCCCCCGCAGCCCTGACCCGCTCACAGGGACCGGTCCCCGCAGCCCTGACCCCCTGACAGGGACTGGTCCCCGCAGCCCTGTCCCCCTGATAGGGACTGGTCCCCGCAGCCCTGACCCGCTCACAGGGACTGGTCCCCGCAGCCCTGGCCTGCTCACAGGGACTGGCCCCCGCAGCCCTTGCCCGCTCACAGGGACTGGCCCCCTCAGCCCTGACCCCCGACAGCTATTTGCCTCCGCATCCCTCACCCGATCACAGGGACTGGCCCCCGCAGCCCTGACCCGCTCACAGGGACTGGCCCCCGCAGCCCTGACCCGCTCACAGGGACTGGCCCCCGCAGCCCTGACCCGCTCACAGGGACTGGCCCCCGCAGCCCTGTCCCGCTCCCAGGGACTGGCCCCAGCAGCCCTGACCCGCTCACAGGGACTGGCCCCCGCAGCCCTGATCCGCTCACCGGGACTGGCTCCCGCAGCCCTGGCCCGCTCACAGGGACTGGCCCCCGCAGCCCTGGCCCGCTCACAGGGACTGGCCCCCGCAGCCCTGACCCCGTGACAGCTATTTGCCACCGCAGCCCTAACCCGCTCACAGCGACTGGCCCCCGCAGCCCTGACCCGCTCCCAGGGACTGGCCCCTGCAGCCCTGACACGCTCCCAGGGACTGGCCCCCGCAGCCCTGACACGCTCACAGGGACCGGCCCCCGCAACACTGACCCGCTCCCAGGGACTGGCCCCCGCAGCCCTGACCCGCTCCCAGGTACTGGCCCCCGCAGCCCTGACCCGCTCCCAGGGACTTGCCCCCGGAGCCCTGACCTGCTCCCAGGGACTGGCCCCCGCAGCCCTGACCCGATCCAAGGGACCGTCCCCCGCAGCCCTGACCCGCTCCCAGGGACCGGCCCCCGCAGCCCTGACCCGCTCCCAGGGCCCGGCCCCAGCTGCCGTGACCCGCTCCCAGGGACCAGCCCCCGCAGCCCTGACCCGCTCCCAGGGACCGGCCCCCGCAGCCCTGACCCGCTCACACGGACCGGCCCCCGCAGCCCTGACCCGCTCACAGGGACCGGCCCCCGCAGCCCTGACCCGCTCACAGGGACCGGCCCCCGCAGCCCTGACCCCCTCACAGGGACCGGCCCCCGCAGCCCTGGCCCGCTCACAGGGACTGGCCCCCGCAGCCCAGACCCGCTCCCAGGGACCGGCCCCCCCATCCCTGACCCGCTCCCAGGGACGGGCCCCCGCAGCCCTGACCCGCTCCCAGGGACTGCCCCCCGCAGCCCTGACCCGCTCTCAGGGACAGGCCCCCGCAGCCCTGACCCGCACCCAGGGACTGGCCCCCGCAGCCCTGACCCGCTCACAGGGAGTGGCCCCCGCAGCCCTGATCCGCTGACAGGGACTGGTCCCCGCAGCCCTGACCCGCTCACAGGGACTGGTCCCCGCAGCCCTGACCGGTTCACAGGGACTGGTCCCCGCAGCCCTGACCGGCTCACAGGGACTGGTCCCAGCAGCCCTGACCCGCTCACAGGGACTTGTCCCCGCAGCCCTGACCCCCTGACAGGGACTGGTCCCCGCATCCCTGACCCCCTGACAGGGACTGGCCCCCGCAGCCATGACATGATCACAGGCAGTGTCCCCGCAGCCCTGTCCCGCGGACATGGACTGGCCCCCGCAGCCCTGTCCCGCCACAGGGACTGGCCCCCGATGCCCAGTCCCGCTCCCAGGGACTGGCCCCCGCAGCCCTGACCCGCTCCCAGGCACTGCCCCCCGCAGCCCTGACCCGCTCCCAGGGACTGGCCCCCGCAGCCCTGACCCGCTCCCAGGGACTGGCCCCCGCAGCACTGACCTGCTCCCAGGGACTGGCCCCCGCAGCCCTGACCCGATCCAAGGCACCGGCCCCCGCTGCCCTGACCCGCTGACAGGGACCGGCCCCCGCAGCTCTGACCCGCTCCCAGGGACCGGCCCCCGCAGCCCTGGCCCGCTCACAGGGACTGGCCCCCGCAGCCCTGGCCCGCTCACCGGGACTGGCCCCCGCAGCCCTGGCCCGCTCACAGCGACTGGCCCCCGCAGCCCTGGCCCGCTCACTGGGACTGGCCCCCGCAGCCCTGGCCCGCTCCCTGGGACTGGCCCCCGCAGCCCTGGCCCGCTCACAGGGACTGGCCCCCGCAGCCATGACTCGATCACAGGGACAGGCCCCCGCAGCCCTGACCCGCTGACAGGGACGGGCCCCCGCAGCCCTGACCCGCTGACAGGTACGGGCCCCCGAAGCCCTGACCCGCTCACAGGGACTGGCCCCTGCAGCCCTGACCCCCTGACAGGGACTGGTCCCCGCGGCCCTGACCCGCTCACAGGGACTGGTCCCCGCGGCCCTGACCCACTCACAGGGACTGGTCCCCGCGGCCCTGACCGGCTCACAGGGACTGGTCCCCGCAGCCCTGACCGGCTCACAGGGACTGGTCCCCGCAGCCCTGACCCGCTGACAGGGACTGGTCCCCGCAGCCCTGACCCGCTCACAGGGACTGGTCCCCGCAGCCCTGACCGGTTCACAGGGACTGGTCCCCGCAGCCCTGACCGTCTCACAGGGACTGGTCCCAGCAGCCCTGACCCGCTCACAGGGACTGGTCCCCGCAGCCCTGACCCCCTGACAGGGACTGGTCCCCGCATCCCTGACCCCCTGACAGGGACTGGCCCCCGCAGCCATGACACGATCACAGGCAGTCTCCCCGCAGCCCTGTCCCGCGGACATGGACTGGCCCCCGCTGCCCTGTCCCGCCACAGGGACTGGCCCCCGCTGCCCAGTCCCGCTGACAGCTATTTGACACCGCAGCCCTGACCCGCTCACAGGGACTGTCCCCCGCAGCCCTGACCCGCTCACAGGGACTGTCCCCCGCAGCCCTGACCCGCTCACAGGGACTGTCCCCCGCAGCCCTGACCCGCTCACAGGGACTGTTCCCCGCAGCCCTGACCCGCTCACAGGGACTGTCCCCCGCAGCCCTGACCCGCTCACAGGGACTGTCCCCCGGAGCCCTGACCCGCTCACAGGCACTGGCCCCCGCAGCCCTGTCCCGCTCACAGGCACTGGCCCCCGCAGCCCTGGCCCGCTCACAGGCACTGGCCCCCGCAGCCCTGGCCCGCTCACAGGCACTGCCCCCCGCAGCCCTGACCCGCTCACAGGCACTGGCCCCCGCAGCCCTGACCCGCTCACAGGGACCGGCCCCCGCAGCCCTGACCCGCTCACAGGGGCCGGCCCCCGCAGCCCTGGCCCGCTCACAGGGGCCGTCCCCCGAAGCCCTGGCCCGCTCACAGGGGCCGGCCCCCGCAGCCCTGGCCCGCTCACAGGGGCCGGCCCCCGCAGCCCTGGCCCGCTCACAGGGAACGTCCCCCGCAGCCCTGGCCCGCTCACAGGGACCGGCCCCCGCAGCCATGACCCGATCACAGGGACCGGCCCCCGCAGCCCTTACCCGCTTACAGGGACGGGCCCCCGCAGCCCTGGCCCGCTCACAGGGACTGGTCCCCGCAGCCCTGACCCGCTCACAGGGACTGGTCCCCGCAGCCCTGACCCCATGACAGGGACTCGGCCCCGCAGCCCTGACCCGCTCACAGGGACTGGTCCCCGCAGCCCTGACCCGCTCACAGGGACTGGTCCCCGCAGCCCTGACCCGCTCACAGGGACTGGTCCCCGCAGCCCTGACCGGCTCACAGGGACTGGTCCCCGCAGCCCTGACCCGCTCACAGGGACTGGTCCCCGCAGCCCTGACCTGCTCACAGGGACTGGTTCCCGCAGCCCTGCTCCGCTCACAGGGACTGGCCCCCGCAGCCCTGACCCCCTGACAGCTATTTGCCACCGCAGCCCTGACCGGCTCACGGGGACTGTCCCCCGCAGCCCTGACCCGCTCACAGGGACTGGCCCCCGCAGCCCTGACCCGCTCACAGGGACTGTCCCCCGCAGCCCTGGCCCGCTCACAGGTACTGGCCCCCGCAGCCCTGGCCCGCTCACAGGTACTGGCCCCCGCAGCCCTGGCCCGCTCACAGGTACTGGCCCCCGCAGCCCTGGCCCGCTCACAGGGACTGTCCCCCGCAGCCCTGGCCCGCTCACAGGCACTGTCCCCCGCAGCCCTGACCTGCTCACAGGGACTGGCCCCCCCAGCCCTGACCCACTAACAGGGACTGTCCCCCGCAGCCCTGACCCGCTCACAGGGACTGGCCCCCGCAGCCCTGACCCGCTCACAGGGACTGGCCCCCGCAGCCCTGACCCCCTGACAGCTATTTGCCTCCGCAGCCCTCACCCGCTCACAGGGACTGTCCCCCGCAGCCCTGACCTGCTCCCAGGGAATGGCCCCCGCAGCCCTGACCCGCTCCCAGGTCCTGGCCCCCGCAGCCCTGACCCGAGCCAAGGGACTGGCCCCGCAGCCCTGACCCGCTCCCAGGGACTGGCCCCCGCAGCCCTCACCCGCTCACAGGGACTGGCCCCCGCAGCCCTGACCCCCTCCCAGGGACTGGCCCCCGCAGCCCTGACCCGCTCGCAGGGACTGGCCCCCGCAGCCCTGACCCGCTCCCAGGGACTGGCCCCCGCAGCCCCGACCCGCTCACAGGGACTGGCGCCCGCAGCCCCGACCCGCTCACAGGGACTGGCCCCCGCAGCCCTGTCCCGCTCCCAGGGACTGGCCCCCGCAGCCCTGTCCCGCTCCCAGGGACTGGCCCCCGCAGCCCTGACCCGCTCACAGGGACTGGCCCCCGCAGCCCTGACCCGCTCACAGGGACTGGCCCCCGCAGCCCTGGCCCGCTCACAGGGACTGGCCCCCGCAGCCCTGGCCCGCTCACAGGGACTGGCCCCCTCAGCCCTGACCCCCTGACAGCTATTTGCCACCGCAGCCCTAACCCGCTCACAGCGACTGGCCCCCGCAGCCCTGACCCGCTGAAATGCACTGGCCCCCGCAGCCCTGACCCGCTCCCATGGACTGGCCCCCGCAGCCCTGACCCACTGAAATGCACTGGCCCCCGCAGCCCTGACCCGCTCCCAGGGACTGGCCCCCGCAGCCCTGACGCGCTCACAGGGACTGGCCCCCCCTGCCCTGACCCGCTCCCAGGGACTGGCCCCCGCAGCCCTGACCCGCTCCCAGGCACTGCCCCCCGCAGCCCTGACCCTCTCCCAGGGACTGGCCCCCGCAGCCCTGACCCGCTCCCAGGGACTGGCCCCCGCAGCACTGACCCGCTCCCAGGGACTGGCCCCCGCAGCCCTGACCCGATCCAAGGCACCGGCCCCCGCTGCCCTGACCCGCTCCCAGGGACCGGCCCCCGCAGCTCTGACCCGCTCCCAGGGACCGGCCCCCGCAGCCCTGACCCGCTCCCAGGGACCGGCCCCCGCAGCCCTGACCCTCTCACAGGGACCGGCCCCCGCAGCCCTGACCCGCTCTCAAGGACCGGCCCCCGCAGCCCTGACCCGCTCACAGGGATCGGCCCCCGCAGCCCTGACCCCCTCACAGGGACCGCCCGCCGCAGCCCTGACCCGCTCACAGGTACCGGCCTCCGCAGCCCTCACCCGCTCACAGGGACCGGTCCCCGCAGTCCTGACCCCCTGACAGGGACTGGTCCCCGCAGCCCTGACCCCCTGATAGGGACTGGTCCCCTCAGCCCTGACCCGCTCACAGGGACTGGCCCCCGCAGCCCTGTCCCGCTCACAGGGACTGGCCCCCGCAGCCCTGGCCCGAACACAGGGACTGGCCCCCGCAGCCCTGGCCCGCTCACTGTGACTGGCCCCCGCAGCCCTGGCCCTCTCACAGGGACTGGCCCCCGCAGCCATGACCCGATCACAGGGACTGGCCCCCGCAGCCCTGACCCGCTCACAGGAACTGGCCCCCGCAGCCCTGACCCGCTGACAGGGACGGGCCCCCGCAGCCCTGACCCGCTCACAGGGACTGGCCCCCGCAGCCCTGAACCCCTGACAGAGACTGGTCCCAGCAGCCCTGACCCGCTCACAGGGACAGTCCCCGCGGCCCTGACCGTCTCACAGGGACTGGTCCCCGCAGCCCTGACCCGCTCACAGGGACTGGTCCACGCAGCCCTGACCCGCTAACAGGGACTGTCCCCCGCAGCCCTGATCCGCTCACAGGGACTGGCCCCCGCATTCCTGACCTGCTCACAGGGACTGGCCCCCGCAGCCCTCACCCGCTCACAGGAACTTGCCCCCGCAGCCCTCACCCGCTCACAGGGACTGGTCCCCGCAGCCCTGACCCCCTGACAGGGACTGGTCCCCGCAGCCCTGACCCGCTCACAGGGACTGGCCCCCGCATCCCTGACCCGCTCACAGGGACTGGCCCCCGCAGCCCTGACCCGCTCACAGGGACTGGCCCCCGCAGCCCTGACCCGCTCACAGGGACTGGCCCCAGCAGCCCTGACCGCTCACAGGGTGTGGCCCCGCAGCCCTGACCCGCTCACAGGGACTGGCCCCCGCAGCCCTGACCCGCTCACAGGGACTGGTCCCCGCAGCCCTCACCCGCTCACCATGACTGGCCCCCGCAGCCCTGACCCGCTCACAGGGACTGGCCCCCGCAGCCCTGACCCGCTCACAGGGACTGGCCCCCGCAGCCCTGACCCGCTCACAGGCACTGGCCCCCGCAGCCCTGACCCGCTCACAGGGACTGGCCCCCGCACCCCTGACCCGCTCACAGGGACTGGCCCCCGCAGCCATGACCCGATCACAGGCACTGTCCCCCGCAGCCGTGTCCTGATGACATGGACTGGCCCCCGCAGCACTGATCCCCTGACAGCTATTTGCCACCGCAGCCCTGGCCCTCTCACAGGGACCGGCCCCCGCAGCCCTGGCCCGCTCACAGGGACCGGCCCCCGCAGCCCTGGCCCGCTCACAGTGATCGGCCCCCGCAGCCCTTGCCCGCTCACAGGGACCGGCCCCCGCAGCCCTGGCCCGCTCACAGGGACCGGCCCCCGCAGCCCTGGCCCGCTCACAGGGACCGGCCCCCGCAGCCCAGGCCCGCTCACAGGCACCGGCCCCCGCAGCCCAGGCCCGCTCACAGGGACCGGCCCCCGCAGCCCAGGCCCGCTCACAGGGACCGGCCCCCGCAGCCATGGCCCGCTCACAGGGGCCGGCCCTCGCAGCCCTGGCCCGCTCACAGGGGCCGGCCCCCGCAGCCCTGGCCCGCTCACAGGGGCCGGCCCCCGCAGCCCTGGCCCGCTCACAGGGGCCGGCCCCCGCAGCCATGACTCGATCACAGGGACAGTCCCCCGCAGCCCTGACCCGCTGACAGGGACGGGCCCCCGCAGCCCTGACCCGCTGACAGGTACGGGCCCCCGAAGCCCTGACCCGCTCACAGGGACTGGCCCCTGCAGCCCTGACCCCCTGACAGGGACTGGTCCCCGCGGCCCTGACCCGCTCACAGGGACTGGTCCCCGCGGCCCTGACCCACTCACAGGGACTGGTCCCCGCGGCCCTGACCGGCTCACAGGGACTGGTCCCCGCAGCCCTGACCGGCTCACAGGGACTGGTCCCCGCAGCCCTGACCCGCTGACAGGGACTGGTCCCCGCAGCCCTGACCCGCTCACAGGGACTGGTCCCCGCAGCCCTGACCGGTTCACAGGGACTGGTCCCCGCAGCCCTGACCGTCTCACAGGGACTGGTCCCAGCAGCCCTGACCCGCTCACAGGGACTGGTCCCCGCAGCCCTGACCCCCTGACAGGGACTGGTCCCCGCATCCCTGACCCCCTGACAGGGACTGGCCCCCGCAGCCATGACACGATCACAGGCAGTCTCCCCGCAGCCCTGTCCCGCGGACATGGACTGGCCCCCGCTGCCCTGTCCCGCCACAGGGACTGGCCCCCGCTGCCCAGTCCCGCTGACAGCTATTTGACACCGCAGCCCTGACCCGCTCACAGGGACTGTCCCCCGCAGCCCTGACCCGCTCACAGGGACTGTCCCCCGCAGCCCTGACCCGCTCACAGGGACTGTCCCCCGCAGCCCTGACCCGCTCACAGGGACTGTTCCCCGCAGCCCTGACCCGCTCACAGGGACTGTCCCCCGCAGCCCTGACCCGCTCACAGGGACTGTCCCCCGGAGCCCTGACCCGCTCACAGGCACTGGCCCCCGCAGCCCTGTCCCGCTCACAGGCACTGGCCCCCGCAGCCCTGGCCCGCTCACAGGCACTGGCCCCCGCAGCCCTGGCCCGCTCACAGGCACTGCCCCCCGCAGCCCTGACCCGCTCACAGGCACCGGCCCCCGCAGCCCTGACCCGCTCACAGGGACCGGCCCCCGCAGCCCTGACCCGCTCACAGGGGCCGGCCCCCGCAGCCCTGGCCCGCTCACAGGGGCCGTCCCCCGAAGCCCTGGCCCGCTCACAGGGGCCGGCCCCCGCAGCCCTGGCCCGCTCACAGGGGCCGGCCCCCGCAGCCCTGGCCCGCTCACAGGGAACGTCCCCCGCAGCCCTGGCCCGCTCACAGGGACCGGCCCCCGCAGCCATGACCCGATCACAGGGACCGGCCCCCGCAGCCCTTACCCGCTTACAGGGACGGGCCCCCGCAGCCCTGGCCCGCTCACAGGGACTGGTCCCCGCAGCCCTGACCCGCTCACAGGGACTGGTCCCCGCAGCCCTGACCCCATGACAGGGACTCGGCCCCGCAGCCCTGACCCGCTCACAGGGACTGGTCCCCGCAGCCCTGACCCGCTCACAGGGACTGGTCCCCGCAGCCCTGACCCGCTCACAGGGACTGGTCCCCGCAGCCCTGACCGGCTCACAGGGACTGGTCCCCGCAGCCCTGACCCGCTCACAGGGACTGGTCCCCGCAGCCCTGACCTGCTCACAGGGACTGGTTCCCGCAGCCCTGCTCCGCTCACAGGGACTGGCCCCCGCAGCCCTGACCCCCTGACAGCTATTTGCCACCGCAGCCCTGACCGGCTCACAGGGACTGTCCCCCGCAGCCCTGACCCGCTCACAGGGACTGGCCCCCGCAGCCCTGACCCGCTCACAGGGACTGTCCCCCGCAGCCCTGGCCCGCTCACACGGACTGGCCCCCGCAGCCCTGGCCCGCTCACAGGTACTGGCCCCCGCAGCCCTGGCCCGCTCACAGGTACTGGCCCCCGCAGCCCTGGCCCGCTCACAGGGACTGGCCCCCGCAGCCCTGGCCCGCTCACAGGCACTGTCCCCCGCAGCCCTGACCTGCTCACAGGGACTGGCCCCCCCAGCCCTGACCCACTAACAGGGACTGTCCCCCGCAGCCCTGACCCGCTCACAGGGACTGGCCCCCGCAGCCCTGACCCGCTCACAGGGACTGGCCCCCGCAGCCCTGACCCCCTGACAGCTATTTGCCTCCGCAGCCCTCACCCGCTCACAGGGACTGTCCCCCGCAGCCCTGACCCGCTCCCAGGGAATGGCCCCCGCAGCCCTGACCCGCTCCCAGGTCCTGGCCCCCGCAGCCCTGACCCGAGCCAAGGGACTGGCCCCGCAGCCCTGACCCGCTCCCAGGGACTGGCCCCCGCAGCCCTCACCCGCTCACAGGGACTGGCCCCCGCAGCCCTGACCCCCTCCCAGGGACTGGCCCCCGCAGCCCTGACCCGCTCGCAGGGACTGGCCCCCGCAGCCCTGACCCGCTCCCAGGGACTGGCCCCCGCAGCCCCGACCCGCTCACAGGGACTGGCGCCCGCAGCCCCGACCCGCTCACAGGGACTGGCCCCCGCAGCCCTGTCCCGCTCCCAGGGACTGGCCCCCGCAGCCCTGTCCCGCTCCCAGGGACTGGCCCCCGCAGCCCTGACCCGCTCACAGGGACTGGCCCCCGCAGCCCTGACCCGCTCACAGGGACTGGCCCCCGCAGCCCTGGCCCGCTCACAGGGACTGGCCCCCGCAGCCCTGGCCCGCTCACAGGGACTGGCCCCCGCAGCCCTGACCCCCTGACAGCTATTTGCCACCGCAGCCCTAACCCGCTCACAGCGACTGGCCCCCGCAGCCCTGACCCGCTGAAATGCACTGGCCCCCGCAGCCCTGACCCGCTCCCATGGACAGGCCCCCGCAGCCCTGACCCACTGAAATGCACTGGCCCCCGCAGCCCTGACCCGCTCCCAGGGACTGGCCCCCGCAGCCCTGACGCGCTCACAGGGACTGGCCCCCCCTGCCCTGACCCGCTCCCAGGGACTGGCCCCCGCAGCCCTGACCCGCTCCCAGGCACTGCCCCCCGCAGCCCTGACCCGCTCCCAGGGACTGGCCCCCGCAGCCCTGACCCGCTCCCAGGGACTGGCCCCCGCAGCATTGACCCGCTCCCAGGGACTGGCCCCCGCAGCCCTGACCCGATCCAAGGCACCGGCCCCCGCTGCCCTGACCCGCTCCCAGGGACCGGCCCCCGCAGCTCTGACCCGCTCCCAGGGACCGGCCCCCGCAGCCCTGACCCGCTCCCAGGGACCGGCCCCCGCAGCCCTGACCCTCTCACAGGGACCGGCCCCCGCAGCCCTGACCCGCTCTCAAGGACCGGCCCCCGCAGCCCTGACCCGCTCACAGGGATCGGCCCCCGCAGCCCTGACCCCCTCACAGGGACCGCCCGCCGCAGCCCTGACCCGCTCACAGGTACCGGCCTCCGCAGCCCTCACCCGCTCACAGGGACCGGTCCCCGCAGTCCTGACCCCCTGACAGGGACTGGTCCCCGCAGCCCTGACCCCCTGATAGGGACTGGTCCCCGCAGCCCTGACCCGCTCACAGGGACTGGCCCCCGCAGCCCTGTCCCGCTCACAGGGACTGGCCCCCGCAGCCCTGGCCCGAACACAGGGACTGGCCCCCGCAGCCCTGGCCCGCTCACTGTGACTGGCCCCCGCAGCCCTGGCCCTCTCACAGGGACTGGCCCCCGCAGCCATGACCCGATCACAGGGACTGGCCCCCGCAGCCCTGACCCGCTCACAGGAACTGGCCCCCGCAGCCCTGACCCGCTGACAGGGACGGGCCCCCGCAGCCCTGACCCGCTCACAGGGACTGGCCCCCGCAGCCCTGAACCCCTGACAGAGACTGGTCCCAGCAGCCCTGACCCGCTCACAGGGACAGTCCCCGCGGCCCTGACCGTCTCACAGGGACTGGTCCCCGCAGCCCTGACCCGCTCACAGGGACTGGTCCACGCAGCCCTGACCCGCTAACAGGGACTGTCCCCCGCAGCCCTGATCCGCTCACAGGGACTGGCCCCCGCATTCCTGACCTGCTCACAGGGACTGGCCCCCGCAGCCCTCACCCGCTCACAGGAACTTGCCCCCGCAGCCCTCACCCGCTCACAGGGACTGGTCCCCGCAGCCCTGACCCCCTGACAGGGACTGGTCCCCGCAGCCCTGACCCGCTCACAGGGACTGGCCCCCGCATCCCTGACCCGCTCACAGGGACTGGCCCCCGCAGCCCTGACCCGCTCACAGGGACTGGCCCCCGCAGCCCTGACCCGCTCACAGGGACTGGCCCCAGCAGCCCTGACCGCTCACAGGGTGTGGCCCCGCAGCCCTGACCCGCTCACAGGGACTGGCCCCCGCAGCCCTGACCCGCTCACAGGGACTGGTCCCCGCAGCCCTCACCCGCTCACCATGACTGGCCCCCGCAGCCCTGACCCGCTCACAGGGACTGGCCCCCGCAGCCCTGACCCGCTCACAGGGACTGGCCCCCGCAGCCCTGACCCGCTCACAGGCACTGGCCCCCGCAGCCCTGACCCGCTCACAGGGACTGGCCCCCGCACCCCTGACCCGCTCACAGGGACTGGCCCCCGCAGCCATGACCCGATCACAGGCACTGTCCCCCGCAGCCGTGTCCTGATGACATGGACTGGCCCCCGCAGCACTGATCCCCTGACAGCTATTTGCCACCGCAGCCCTGGCCCTCTCACAGGGACCGGCCCCCGCAGCCCTGGCCCGCTCACAGGGACCGGCCCCCGCAGCCCTGGCCCGCTCACAGTGATCGGCCCCCGCAGCCTTTGCCCGCTCACAGGGACCGGCCCCCGCAGCCCTGGCCCGCTCACAGGGACCGGCCCCCGCAGCCCTGGCCCGCTCACAGGGACCGGCCCCCGCAGCCCAGGCCCGCTCACAGGCACCGGCCCCCGCAGCCCAGGCCCGCTCACAGGGACCGGCCCCCGCAGCCCAGGCCCGCTCACAGGGACCGGCCCCCGCAGCCATGGCCCGCTCACAGGGGCCGGCCCTCGCAGCCCTGGCCCGCTCACAGGGGCCGGCCCCCGCAGCCCTGGCCCGCTCACAGGGGCCGGCCCCCGCAGCCCTGGCCCGCTCACAGGGGCCGGCCCCCGCAGCCCTGGCCCGCTCACAGGGGCCGGCCCCCGCAGCCCTGGCCCGCTCACAGGGGCCGGCCCCCGCAGCCCTGGCCCGCTCACAGGGGCCGGCCCCCGCAGCCCTGGCCCGCTCACAGGGGCCGGCCCCCGCAGCCCTGGCCCGCTCACAGGGGCCGGCCCCCGCAGCCCTGGCCCGCTCACAGGGGCCGGCCCCCGCAGCTCTGGCCCGCTCACAGGGGCCGGCCCCCGCAGCCCTGGCCCGCTCACAGGGAACGGCCCCCGCTGCCCTCGCCCGCTCACAGGGACCGGCCCCCGCAGCCCTGGCCCGCTCACAGGGAACGGCCCCCGCTGCCCTGGCCCGCTCACAGGGACCGGCCCCCGCAGCCCTGGCCCGCTCACAGGGACCGGCCCCCGCAGCCATGACCCGATCACAGGGACCGGCCCCCGCAGCCCTTACCCGCTTACAGGGACGGGCCCCCGCAGCCCGGGACCGCTCACAGGGACTGGTCCCCGCAGCCCTGACCCGCTCACAGGGACTGGTCCCCGCAGCCCTGACCCCCTGACAGGGACTGGGCCCCGCAGCCCTGACCCGCTCACAGGGACTGGTCCCCGCAGCCCTCACCCGCTCACAGGGACTGGCCCCCGCAGCCCTCACCCGCTCACAGGGACTGGCCCCCGCAGCCCTGACCCGCTCACAGGGACTGGCCCCCGCAGCCCTGACCCGCTCACAGGGACTGGCCCCCGCAGCCCTGACCCGCTCACAGGGACTGGCCCCCGCAGCCATGACCCGATCACAGGCACTGTCCCCCGCAGCCGTGTCCTGATGACATGGACTGGCCCCCGCAGCACTGATCCCCTGACAGCTATTTGCCACCGCAGCCCTGGCCCTCTCACAGGGACCGGCCCCCGCAGCCCTGGCCCGCTCACAGGGACCGGCCCCCGCAGCCCTGGCCCGCTCACAGGGACCGGCCCCCGCAGCCCAGGCCCGCTCACAGGCACCGGCCCCCGCAGCCCAGGCCCGCTCACAGGGACCGGCCCCCGCAGCCCAGGCCCGCTCACAGGGACCGGCCCCCGCAGCCCTGGCCCGCTCACAGGGACCGGCCCTCGCAGCCCTGGCCCGCTCACAGGGGCCGGCCCCCGCAGCCCTGGCCCGCTCACAGGGAACGGCCCCCGCAGCCCTGGCCCGCTCACAGGGACCGGCCCCCGCAGCCATGACCCGATCACAGGGACCGGCCCCCGCAGCCCTTACCCGCTTACAGGGACGGGCCCCCGCAGCCCTGGCCCGCTCACAGGGACTGGTCCCCGCAGCCCTGACCCCCTCACAGGGACTGGTCCCCGCAGCCCTGACCCCATGACAGGGACTCGGCCCCGCAGCCCTGACCCGCTCACAGGGACTGGTCCCCGCAGCCCTGACCCGCTCACAGGGACTGGTCCCCGCAGCCCTGACCCGCTCACAGGGACTGGTCCCCGCAGCCCTGACCAGCTCACAGGGACTGGTCCCCGCAGCCCTGACCCGCTCACAGGGACTGGTCCCAGCAGCCCTGACCTGCTCACAGGGACTGGTTCCCGCAGCCCTGCTCCGCTCACAGGGACTGGCCCCCGCAGCCCTGACCCCCTGACAGCTATTTGCCACCGCAGCCCTGACCGGCTCACAGGGACTGTCCCCCGCAGCCCTGACCCGCTCACAGGGACTGGCCCCCGCAGCCCTGACCCGCTCACAGGGACTGTCCCCCGCAGCCCTGGCCCGCTCACACGGACTGGCCCCCGCAGCCCTGGCCCGCTCACAGGTACTGGCCCCCGCAGCCCTGGCCCGCTCACAGGGACTGGCCCCCGCAGCCCTGGCCCGCTCACAGGCACTGTCCCCCGCAGCCCTGACCTGCTCACAGGGACTGGCCCCCCCAGCCCTGACCCACTAACAGGGACTGTCCCCCGCAGCCCTGACCCGCTCACAGGGACTGGCCCCCGCAGCCCTGCCCCGCTCACAGGGACTGGCCCCCGCAGCCCTGACCCCCTGACAGCTATTTGCCTCCGCAGCCCTCACCCGCTCACAGGGACTGTCCCCCGCAGCCCTGACCCGCTCCCAGGGAATGGCCCCCGCAGCCCTGACCCGCTCCCAGGTCCTGGCCCCCGCAGCCCTGACCCGAGCCAAGGGACTGGCCCCGCAGCCCTGACCCGCTCCCAGGGACTGGCCCCCGCAGCCCTCACCCGCTCACAGGGACTGGCCCCCGCAGCCCTGACCCGCTCCCAGGGACTGGCCCCCGCAGCCCTGACCCGCTCGCAGGGACTGGCCCCCGCAGCCCCGACCCGCTCCCAGGGACTGGCCCCCGCAGCCCCGACCCGCTCACAGGGACTGGCGCCCGCAGCCCCGACCCGCTCACAGGGACTGGCCCCCGCAGCCCTGACCCGCTCACAGGGACTGGCCCCCGCAGCCCTGTCCCGCTCCCAGGGACTGGCCCCCGCAGACCTGACCCGCTCACAGGGACTGGCCCCCGCAGCCCTGACCCGCTCACAGGGACTGGCCCCCGCAGCCCTGGCCCGCTCACAGGGACTGGCCCCCGCAGCCCTGGCCCGCTCACAGGGACTGGCCCCCGCAGCCCTGACCCCCTGACAGCTATTTGCCACCGCAGCCCTAACCCGCTCACAGCGACTGGCCCCCGCAGCCCTGACCCGCTGAAATGCACTGGCCCCCGCAGCCCTGACCCGCTCCCAGGGACTGGCCCCCGCAGCCCTGACCCACTGAAATGCACTGGCCCCCGCAGCCCTGACCCGCTCCCAGGGACTGGCCCCCGCAGCCCTGACACGCTCACAGGGACTGGCCCCCCCTGCCCTGACCCGCTCCCAGGGACTGGCCCCCGCAGCCCTGACCCGCTCCCAGGCACTGCCCCCCCAGCCCTGACCCGCTCCCAGGGACTGGCCCCCGCAGCCCTGACCCGCTCCCAGGGACTGGCCCCCGCAGCACTGACCCGCTCCCAGGGACTGGCCCCCGCAGCCCTGACCCGATCCAAGGCACCGGCCCCCGCTGCCCTGACCCGCTCCCAGGGACCGGCCCCCGCAGCTCTGACCCGCTCCCAGGGACCGGCCCCCGCAGCCCTGACCCGCTCCCAGGGACCGGCCCCCGCAGCCCTGACCCGCTCCCAGGGACCGGCCCCCGCCGCGCTCACAGGGACTGGCCCCCGCAGCCCTGACCCGCTGACAGGGACTGGCCCCCGCAGCCCTGACCCGCTCCCAGGGACTGGCCCCCGCAGCCCTGACACGCTCACAGGGACTGATCCCGCAGCCCTGACCCGCTCCCAGGTACTGGCCCCCGCAGCCCTGACCCGCTCCCAGGGACTGGCCCCCGCAGCCCTGACCCGCTCCCAGGGACTGGCCCCCGCAGCCCTGACCCGCTCACAGGGACCGGTCCCCGCAGCCCTGACCCCCTGACAGGGACTGGTCCCCGCAGCCCTGTCCCCCTGATAGGGACTGGTCCCCGCAGCCCTGACCCGCTCACAGGGACTGGTCCCCGCAGCCCTGGCCTGCTCACAGGGACTGGCCCCCGCAGCCCTTGCCCGCTCACAGGGACTGGCCCCCGCAGCCCTGACCCCCGACAGCTATTTGCCACCGCATCCCTCACCCGCTCACAGGGACTGGCCCCCGCAGCCCTGACCCGCTCACAGGGACTGGCCCCCGCAGCCCTGACCCGCTCACAGGGACTGGCCCCCGCAGCCCTGACCCGCTCACAGGGACTGGCCCCCGCAGCCCTGACCCGCTCCCAGGGACTGGCCCCAGCAGCCCTGACCCGCTCACAGGGACTGGCCCCCGCAGCCCTGATCCGCTCACCGGGACTGGCTCCCGCAGCCCTGGCCCGCTCACAGGGACTGGCCCCCGCAGGCCTGGCCCGCTCACAGGGACTGGCCCCCGCAGCCCTGACCCCGTGACAGCTATTTGCCACCGCAGCCCTAACCCGCTCACAGCGACTGGCCCCCGCAGCCCTGACCCGCTCACAGGGACTGGCCCCCGCAGCCCTGACCCGCTCCCAGGGACTGGCCCCTGCAGCCCTGACACGCTCACAGGGACTGGCCCCCGCAGCCCTGACCCGCTCCCAGGGACTGGCCCCCGCAGCCCTGACCCGCTCCCAAGTACTGGCCCCCGCAGCCCTGACCCGCTCCCAGGGACTGGCCCCAGCAGCCCTGACCCGCTCCCAGGGACTGGCCCCCGCAGCCCTGACCCGCTCCCAGGGACTGGCCCCCGCAGCCCTGACCCGATCCAAGGCACCGGCCCCCGCAGCCCTGACCCGCTCCCGGGGACCGGCCCCCGCAGCCCTGACCCGCTCCCAGGGACCGGCCCCCGCAGCCCTGACCCGCTCCCAGGGACCGGCCGCCGCAGCCCTGCCCCGCTCCCAGGGACAGGCCCCCGCAGCCCTGACCGGCTCACAGGGACCGGCCCCCGCAGCCCTGACCCGCTCACAGGGACCGACCCCCGCAGCCCTGACCCCCTCACAGCGACCGGCCCCCGCAGCCCTGACCCGATCTCAGGGACCGGCCCCCGCAGCCCTCACCCGCTCACAGGGACTGGTCCCCGCAGCCCTGACCCCCTGACAGGGACTGGTCCCCGCAGCCCTTACCCCCTGATAGGGAATGGTCCCTGCATCCCTGACCCGCTCACTGGGACTGGCCCCCGCAGCCCTGACCCGCTCACAGGGACTGGCCCCCGCAGCCCTGACCCGCTCACAGGGACTGGCCCCCGCAGCCCTGTCCCCCTCCCAGGGACTGGCCCCCGCAGCCCTGACCCGCTCACATGGACTGGCCCCCGCAGCCTGACCCGCTCACAGGGACTGGCCCCCGCAGCCCTGGCCCGCTCACAGGACCTGGCCCCCGCAGCCCTGGCCCGCTCACAGGGACTGGCCCCCGCAGCCCTGACCCCCTGACAGTTATTTGCCACCGCAGCCCTAACCCGCTCTCAGGGACTGGCCCCCGCAGCCCTGACCCGCTCACAGGGACTGGCCCCCGCAGCCCTGACCCGCTCCCAGGGACTGGCCCCCGCAGCCCTGACCCCCTCACAGCGACCGGCCCCCGCAGCCCTGACCCGCTCTCAGGGACCGGCCCCCGCAGCCCTCACCCGCTCACAGGGACTGGTCCCCGCAGCCCTGACCCCCTGACAGTTATTTGCCACCGCAGCCCTAACCCGCTCTCAGGGACTGGCCCCCGCAGCCCTGACCCGCTCACAGGGACTGGCCCCCGCAGCCCTGACCCGCTCCCAGGGACTGGCCCCCGCAGCCCTGACACGCTCACAGGGACCGGCCCCCGCAACACTGACCCGCTCCCAGGGACTGGCCCCCGCAGCCCTGACCCGCTCCCAGGTACTGGCCCCCGCAGCCCTGACCCGCTCCCAGGGACTTGCCCCCGGAGCCCTGACCCGCTCCCAGGGACTGGCCCCCGCAGCCCTGACCCGATCCAAGGGACCGTCCCCCGCAGCCCTGACCCGCTCCCAGGGACCGGCCCCCGCAGCCCTGACCCGCTCCCAGGGCCCGGCCCCAGCTGCCGTGACCCGCTCCCAGGGACCAGCCCCCGCAGCCCTGACCCGCTCCCAGGGACCGGCCCCCGCAGCCCTGACCCGCTCACACGGACCGGCCCCCGCAGCCCTGACCCGCTGACAGGGACCGGCCCCCGCAGCCCTGACCCGCTCACAGGGACCGGCCCCCGCAGCCCTGACCCCCTCACAGGGACCGGCCCCCGCTGCCCTGGCCCGCTCACAGGGACTGGCCCCCGCAGCCCTGACCCGCTCCCAGGGACCGGCCCCCCCAGCCCTGACCCGCTCCCAGGGACAGGCCCCCGCAGCCCTGACCCGCTCCCAGGGACTGCCCCCCGCAGCCCTGACCCGCTCTCAGGGACAGGCCCCCGCAGCCCTGACCCGCACCCAGGGACTGGCCCCCGCAGCCCTGACCCGCTCACAGGGAGTGGCCCCCGCAGCCCTGATCCGCTCACAGGGACTGGCCCCCGCAGCCCTGACCCGCTCACATGGACTGGCCCCCGCAGCCCTGACCCGCTCACAGGGACTGGCCCCCGCAGCCCTGACCCGCTCTCAGGGACTGGCCCCCGCAACCCTGACCCGCTCACAGGGACTGGCCCCCGCAGCCCTGTCCCGCTCCCAGGGACTGGCCACCGCAGCCCTGACCCGCTCACAGGGACTGGCCCCCGCAGCCCTGACCCGCTCACAGGGACTGGCCCCCGCAGCCTTGGCCCGCTCACAGGACCTGGCCCCCGCAGCCCTGGCCCGCTCACAGGGACTGGCCCCGGCAGCCCTGACCCTCTGACAGCTATTTGCCACCGCAGCCCAAACCCGCTCACAGGGACTGGCCCCCGCAGCCCTGACCCGCTCACAGGGACTGGCCCCCGCAGCCCTGACCCGCTCCCAGGGACCGGCCCCCGCAGCCCTGACACGCTCACAGGGACTGATCCCGCAGCCCTGACCCGCTCCCAGGTACTGGCCCCCGCAGCCCTGACCCGCTCCCAGGGACTGGCCCCCGCAGCCCTGACCCGCTCCCAGGGACTGGCCCCCGCAGCCCTGACCCGCTCACAGGGACCGGTCCCCGCAGCCCTGACCCCCTGACAGGGACTGGTCCCCGCAGCCCTGACCCCGTGATAGGGACTGGTCCCCGCAGCCCTGACCCGCTCACAGGGACTGGTCCCCGCAGCCCTGGCCCGCTCACAGGGACTGGCCCCCGCAGCCCTTGCCCGCTCACAGGGACTGGCCCCCGCAGCCCTGACCCCCGACAGCTATTTGCCACCGCATCCCTCACCCGCTCACAGGGACTGGCCCCCGCAGCCCTGACCCGCTCACAGGGACTGGCCCCCGCAGCCCTGACCCGCTCACAGGGACTGGCCCCCGCAGCCCTGTCCCGCTCCCAGGGACTGGCCCCAGCAGCCCTGACCCGCTCACAGGGACTGGCCCCCGCAGCCCTGATCCGCTCACCGGGACTGGCCCCCGCAGCCCTGTCCCGCTCACAGGGACTGGCCCCCGCAGCCCTGGCCCGCTCACAGGGACTGGCTCCCGCAGCCCTGACCCCGTGACAGCTATGTGCCACCGCAGCCCTAACCCGCTCACAGCGACTGGCCCCCGCAGCCCTGACCCGCTCACAGGGACTTGCCCCCGCAGCCCTGACCCGCTCCCAGGGACTGGCCCCTGCAGCCCTGACACGCTCACAGGGACTGGCCCCCGCAGCCCTGACCCGCTGCCAGGGACTGGCCCCCGCAGCCCTGACCCGCTCCCAAGTACTGGCCCCCGCAGCCCTGACCCGCTCCCAGGGACTGTCCCCAGCAGCCCTGACCCGCTACCAGGGACTGGCCCCCGCAGCCCTGACCCGCTCCCAGGGACTGGCCCCCGCAGCCCTGACCCGATCCAAGGCACCGGCCCCCGCAGCCCTGACCCGCTCCCGGGGACCGGCCCCCGCAGCCCTGACCCGCTCCCAGGGACCGGCCCCCGCAGCCCTGACCCGCTCCCAGGGACCGGCCGCCGCAGCCCTGCCCCGCTCCCAGGGACAGGCCCCCGCAGCCCTGACCGGCTCACAGGGACCGGCCCCCGCAGCCCTGACCCGCTCACAGGGACCGGCCCCCGCAGCCCTGACCCCCTCACAGCGACCGGCCCCCGCAGCCCTGACCCGCTCTCAGGGACCGGCCCCCGCAGCCCTCACCCGCTCACAGGGACTGGTCCCCGCAGCCCTGACGCCCTGACAGGGACTGGTCCCCGCAGCCCTTACCCCCTGATAGGGAATGGTCCCTGCATCCCTGACCCGCTCACTTGGACTGGCCCCCGCAGCCCTGACCCGCTCACAGGGACTGGCCCCCGCAGCCCTGACCCGCTCACAGGGACTGGCCCCCGCAGCCCTGTCCCCCTCCCAGGGACTGGCCCCCGAAGCCCTGACCCGCTCACATGGACTGGCCCCCGCAGCCCTGACCCGCTCACAGGGACTGGCCCCCGCAGCCCTGGCCCGCTCACAGGACCTGGCCCCCGCAGCCCTGGCCCGCTCACAGGGACTGGCCCCCGCAGCCGTGACCCCCTGACAGTTATTTGCCACCGCAGCCCTAACCCGCTCTCAGGGACTGGCCCCCGCAGCCCTGACCCGCTCACAGGGACTGGCCCCCGCAGCCCTGACCCGCTCCCAGGGACTGGCCCCCCGCAGCCCTGACACGCTCACAGGGACCGGCCCCCGCAACACTGAGCCGCTCCCAGGGACTGGCCCCCGCAGCCCTGACCCGCTCCCAGGTACTGGCCCCCGCAGCCCTGACCCGCTCCCTGGGACTGGCCCCCGCAGCCCTGACCCGCTCCCAGGGACTTGCCCCCGGAGCCCTGACCCGCTCCCAGGGACTGGCCCCCGCAGCCCTGACCCGATCCAAGGGACCGTCCCCCGCAGCCCTGACCCGCTCCCAGGGACCGGCCCCCGCAGCCCTGACCCGCTCCCAGGGCCCGGCCCCAGCTGCCGTGACCCGCTCCCAGGGATCGGCCCCCGCAGCCCTGACCCGCTCCCAGGGATCGGCCCCCGCAGCCCTGACCCGCTCACAGGGATCGGCCCCCGCAGCCCTGACCCGCTCACAGGGACCGGCCCCCGCAGCCCTGACCCGCTCACAGGTACCGGCCCCCGCATCCCTGACCCCCTGACAGGGACTGGTCCCCGCAGCCCTGACCCCCTGATAGGGACTGTTCCCCGCAGCCCTGACCCGCTCACAGGGACTGATCCGCGCAGCCCTGGCCCGCTCACAGGGACTGGCCCCCGCAGCCCTGGCCCGCTCACAGGGACTGGCACCCGCAGCCCTGACCCCCTGGCAGCTATTTGCCACCGCAGCCCTAACCCGCTCACAGCGACTGGCCCCCGCGGCCCAAACCCGCTCACAGGGACTGGCCCCCGCAACCCTGACCCGCTCCCACGGACTGTCCCCCGCAGCCCTGACACGCTCACAGGGACTGGCCCCCGCAGCCCTGACCCGCTCCCAAGGACTGGCCCCCGCAGCCCTGACCCGCTCCCAGGTACTGGCCCCCGCAGCCCTGACCCGCTCCCAGGGACTGGCCCCCGCAGCCCTGACCCGCTCCCAGGGACTGGCCCCCCGCAGCCCTGACCCGATCCAAGGCACCGGCCCCCGCAGCCCTGACCCGCTCCCAGGGACCGGCCCCCGCAGCCCTGACCCGCTCCCAGGGACCGGCCCCCACAGCCCTGACCCGCTCACAGGGACCGGCCCCCGCAGCCCTGACCCGCTCACAGGGACCGGCCCCCGCAGCCCTGACCCCCTCACAGGGACCGGCCCCCGCAGCCCTGACCCGCTCACAGGGACCAGCCCCCGCAGCCCTCACCCGCTCACAGGGACTGGTACCCGCAGCCCTGACCCCCTGATAGGGACTGGTCCCCGCAGCCCTGACCCGCTCACAGGGACTGGCCCCCGCAGCCCTGACCCGCTCACAGGAACTGGCCCCCGCAGCCCTGTCCCGCTCCCAGGGACTGGCCACAGCAGCCCTGACCCGCTCACAGGGACTGGCCCCCGCAGCCCTGACCCGCTCACAAGGACTGGCCCCCGCAGCCTTGGCCCGCTCACAGGACCTGGCCCCCGCAGCCCTGGCCCACTCACAGGGACTGGCCCCGGCAGCCCTGACCCTCTGACAGCTATTTGCCACCGCAGCCCTAACCCGCTCACAGGGACTGGCCCCCGCAGCCCTGACCCGCTCACAGGGACTGGCCCCCGCAGCCCTGACCCGCTCACAGGGACTGGCCCCCGCAGCCCTGACCCGCTCCCAGGGACTGGCCCCCGCAGCCCTGACACGCTCACAGGGACTGATCCCGCAGCCCTGACCCGCTCCCAGGTACTGGCCCCCGCAGCCCTGACCCGCTCCCAGGGACTGGCCCCCGCAGCCCTGACCCGCTCCCAGGGACTGGTACCCGCAGCACTGACCCGCTCACAGGGACTGGTCCCCGCAGCCCTGGCCCGCTCACAGGGACTGGCCCCCGCAGCCCTTACCCGCTCACAGGGACTGGCCCCCGCAGCCCTGACCCCCGACAGCTATTTGCCACCGCATCCCTCACCCGCTCACAGGGACTGCGCCCCGCAGCCGTGACACGATCACAGGCACTGCCCCCCGCAGCCCTGTCCCGCTGACAAGGACTGGCCCCCGCACCCCTGACCCGCTGACAGGGACTGGCCCCCGCAGCCCTGACCCGCTCACAGGGACTGGCCCCCGCAGCCCTGACCCGCTCACAGGGACTGGCCCCCGCAGCCCTGACCCGCTCACAGGGACTGGCCCCCGCAGCCCTGACCCGCTCACAGGGACTGGCCCCCGCAGCCCTGACCCGCTCACAGGGACTGGCCCCCGCAGCCCTGACCCGCTCACAGGGACTGGCCCCCGCAGCCCTGTCCCGCTCCCAGGGACTGGCCCCAGCAGCCCTGACCCGCTCACAGGGACTGGCCCCCGCAGCCCTGATCCGCTCACCGGGACTGGCCCCCGCAGCCCTGGCCCGCTCACAGTGACTGGCCCCCGCAGCCCTGGCCCGCTCACAGGGACTGGCCCCCGCAGCCCTGACCCCGTGACAGCTATTTGCACCGCAACCCTAACCCGCTCACAGCGACTGGCCCCCGCAGCCCTGACCCGCTCCCAGGGACGGGCCCCTGCAGCCCTGACCCGCTCCCAGGGACTGGCCCCCGCAGCCCTGACCCGCTCCCAAGTACTGGACCCCGCAGCCCTGACCCGCTCCCAGGGACTGGCCCCAGCAGCCCTGACCCGCTACCAGGGACTGGCCCCCGCAGCCCTGACCCGCTCCCAGGGACTGGCCCCCGCAGCCCTGACCCGATCCAAGGCACCGGCCCCCGCAGCCGTGACCCGCTCCCGGGGACCGGCCCCCGCAGCCCTGACCCGCTCCCAGGGACCGGCCCCCGCAGCCCTGACCCGCTCCCAGGGACCGGCCGCCGCAGCCCTGCCCCGCTCCCAGGGACAGGCCCCCGCAGCCCTGACCGGCTCACAGGGACCGGCCCCCGCAGCCCTGACCCGCTCACAGCGACCGGCCCCCGCAGCCCTGACCCGCTCTCAGGGACCGGCCCCCGCAGCCCTCACCCGCTCACAGGGACTGGTCCCCGCAGCCCTGACCCCCTGACAGGGACTGGTCCCCGCAGCCCTTACCCCCTGATAGGGAATGGTCCCTGCATCCCTGACCCGCTCACTGGGACTGGCCCCCGCAGCCCTGACCCGCTCACAGGGACTGGCCCCCCCAGCCCTGACCCGCTCACAGGGACTGGCCCCCGCAGCCCTGTTCCCCTCCCAGGGACTGGCCCCCGCAGCCCTGACCCGCTCACATGGACTGGCCCCCGCAGCCCTGACCCGCTCACAGGGACTGGCCCCCGCAGCCCTGGCCCGCTCACAGGACCTGGCCCCCGCAGCCCTGGCCCGCTCACAGGGACTGGCCCCCGCAGCCCTGACCCCCTGACAGTTATTTGCCACCGCAGCCCTAACCCGCTCTCAGGGACAGGCCCCCGCAGCCCTGACCCGCTCACAGGGACTGGCCCCCGCAGCCCTGACCTGCTCCCAGGGACTGGCCCCCGCAGCCCTGACACGCTCACAGGGACCGGCCCCCGCAACCCTGTCCCGCTCCCAGGGACTGGCCCCCGCAGCCCTGACCCGCTCCCAGGTACTGGCCCCCGCAGCCCTGACCCGCTCCCTGGGACTGGCCCCCGCAGCCCTGACCCTCTCCCAGGGACTTGCCCCCGGAGCCCTGACCCGCTCCCAGGGTCTGGCCCCCGCAGCCCTGACCCGATCCAAGGGACCGTCCCCCGCAGCCCTGACCCGCTCCCAGGGACCGGCCCCCGCAGCCCTGACCCGCTCCCAGGGCCCGGCCCCAGCTGCCGTGACCCGCTCCCAGGGACCAGCCCCCGCAGCCCTGACCCGCTCCCAGGGACCGGCCCCCGCAGCCCTGACCCGCTCACAGGGACCGGCCCCCGCAGCCCTGACCCGCTCACAGGGACCGGCCCCCGCAGCCCTGACCCGCTCACAAGGACCGGCCCCCGCAGCCCTGACCCCCTCACAGGGACCGGCCCCCGCAGCCCTGACCCGCTCACAGGGACCGGCCCCCGCAGCCCTCACCTGCTCACAGGGACTGGTCCCCGCAGCCCTGACCCCCTGACAGGGACTGGTCCCCGCAGCCCTGACCCCCTGATAGGGACTGGTCCCCGCAGCCCTGACCCGCTCACAGGGACTGGTCCGCGCAGCCCTGACCCGCTCACAGGGACTGGCCCCCGCAGCCCTGGCCCTCTCACAGGGACTGGCACCCGCAGCCCTGACCCCCTGACAGCTATTTGCCACCGCAGCCCTAACCCGCTCACAGCGACTGGCCCCCGCGGCCCTGCCCCGATCCAAGGGACCGTCCCCCGCAGCCCTGACCCGCTCCCAGGGACCGGCCCCCGCAGCCCTGACCCGCTCCCAGGGCCCGGCCCCAGCTGCCGTTACCCGCTACCAGGGACTGGCCCCCGCAGCCCTGACCCCGTGACAGCTATTTGCCACCGCAGCCCTAACCCGCTCACAGCGACTGGCCCCCGCAGCCCTGACCCGCTGAAATGCATTGGCCCCCGCAGCCCTGACCCGCTCCCAGGGACTGGCCCCTGCAGCCCTGACACGCTCACAGGGACTGGCCCCCGCAGCCCTGACCCGCTCCCAGGGACTGGCCCCCGCAGCCCTGACCCGCTCCCAAGTACTGGCCCCCGCAGCCCTGACCCGCTCCCAGGGACTGGCCCCAGCAGCCCTGACCCGCTACCAGGGACTGGGCCCCGCAGCCCTGACCCGCTCCCAGGGACTGGCCCCCGCAGCCCTGACCCGATCCAAGGCACCGGCCCCCGCAGCCCTGACCCGCTCCCGGGGTCCGGCCCCCGCAGCCCTGACCCGCTCCCAGGGACCGGCCCCCGCAGCCCTGACCCGCTCCCAGGGACCGGCCGCCGCAGCCCTGCCCCGCTCCCAGGGACAGGCCCCCGCAGCCCTGACCGGCTCACAGGGACCGGCCCCCGCAGCCCTGACCCGCTCACAGGGACCGGCCCCCGCAGCCCTGACCCCCTCACAGCGACCGGCCCCCGCAGCCCTGACCCGCTCTCAGGGACCGGCCCCCGCAGCCCTCACCCGCTCACAGGGACTGGTCCCCGCAGCCCTGACGCCCTGACAGGGACTGGTCCCCGCAGCCCTTACCCCCTGATAGGGAATGGTCCCTGCATCCCTGACCCGCTCACTGGGACTGACCCCCGCAGCCCTGACCCGCTCACAGGGACTGGCCCCCGCAGCCCTGACCCGCTCACAGGGACTGGCCCCCGCAGCCCTGTCCCCCTCCCAGGGACTGGCCCCCGCAGCCCTGACCCGCTCACATGGACTGGCCCCCGCAGCCCTGACCCGCTCACAGGGACTGGCCCCCGCAGCCCTGGCCCGCTCACAGGACCTGGCCCCCGCAGCCCTGGCCCGCTCACAGGGACTGGCCCCCGCAGCCCTGACCCCCTGACAGTTATTTGCCACCGCAGCCCTAACCCGCTCTCAGGGACTGGCCCCCGCAGCCCTGACCCGCTCACAGGGACTGGCCCCCGCAGCCCTGACCCGCTCCCAGGGACTGGCCCCCGCAGCCCTGACACGCTCACAGGGACCGGCCCCCGCAACACTGACCCGCTCCCAGGGACTGGCCCCCGCAGCCCTGACCCGCTCCCAGGTACTGGCCCCCGCAGCCCTGACCCGCTCCCTGGGACTGGCACCCGCAGCCCTGACCCGCTCCCAGGGACTTGCCCCCGGAGCCCTGACCCGCTCCCAGGGACTGGCCCCCGCAGCCCTGACCTGATCCAAGGGACCTTCCCCCGCAGCCCTGACCCGCTCCCAGGGACCGGCCCCCGCAGCCCAGACCCGCTCCCAGGGACCGGCCCCAGCTGCCGTGACCCGCTCCCAGGGACCAGCCCCCGCAGCCCTGACCCGCTCCCAGGGACCGGCCCCCGCAGCCCTGACCCGCTCACAGGGACCGGCCCCCGCAGCCCTGACCCGCTCACAGGGACCGGCCCCCGCAGCCCTGACCCGCTCACAGGGACCGGCCCCCGCAGCCCTGACCCCCTCACAGGGACCGGCCCCCGCAGCCCTGACCCGCTCACAGGGACCGGCCCCCGCAGCCCTCACCCGCTCACAGGGACTGGTCCCCGCAGCCCTGACCCCCTGACAGGGACTGGTCCCCGCAGCCCTGACCCCCTGATAGGGACTGGTCCCCGCAGCCCTGACCCGCTCACAGGGACTGGTCCGCGCAGCCCTGGCCCGCTCACAGGGACTGGCCCCCGCAGCACTGGCCCGCTCACAGGGACTGGCACCCGCAGCCCTGACCCCCTGACAGCTATTTGCCACCGCAGCCCTAACCCGCTCACAGCGACTGGCCCCCGCGGCCCTGACCCGCTCACAGGGACTGGCCCCCGCAGCCCTGACCCGCTCCCACGGACTGTCCCCCGCAGCCCTGACACGCTCACAGGGACTGTCCCCCGCAGCCCTGACCCGCTCCCAAGGACTGGCCCCCGCAGCCCTGACCCGCTCCCAGGTACTGGCCCCCGCAGCCCTGACCCGCTCCCAGGGACTGGCCCCCGCAGCCCTGACCCGCTCCCAGGGACTGGCCCCCCGCAGCCCTGACCCGATCCAAGGCACCGGCCCCCGCAGCCCTGACCCGCTCCCAGGGACCGGCCCCCGCAGCCCTGACCCGCTCCCAGGGACCGGCCCCCGCAGCCCTGACCCGCTCCCAGGGACCGGCCCCCCCAGCCCTGACCCGCTCACAGGGACCGGCCGCCGCAGCCCTGACCCGCTCACAGGGACCGGCCCCCGCAGCCCTGACCCCCTCACAGGGACCGGCCCCCGCAGCCCTGACCCGCTCACAGGGACCAGCCCCCGCAGCCCTCACCCGCTCACAGGGACTGGTACCCGCAGCCCTGACCCCCTGACAGGGACTGGTCCCCGCAGCCCTGACCCCCTGATAGGGACTGGTCCCCGCAGCCCTGACCCGCTCACAGGGACTGGCCCCCGCAGCCCTGACCCGCTCACAGGGACTGGCCCCCGCAGCCCTGTCACGCTCCCAGGGACTGGCCACCGCAGCCCTGACCCGCTCACAGGGACTGGCCCCCGCAGCCCTGACCCGCTCACAGGGACTGGCCCCCGCAGCCTTGGCCCGCTCACAGGACCTGGCCCCCGCAGCCCTGGCCCGCTCACCGGGACTGGCCCCGGCAGCCCTGACCCTCTGACAGCTATTTGCCACCGCAGCCCTAACCCGCTCACAGGGACTGGCCCCCGCAGCCCTGACCCGCTCCCAGGGACTGGCCCCCGCAGCCCTGACCCGCTCCCAGGGACTGGCCCCCGCAGCCCTGACCCGCTCCCAGGGACTGGCCCCCGCAGCCCTCACCCGCTCACAGGGACCGGTCCCCGCAGCCCTGACCCCCTGACAGGGACTGGTCCCCGCAGCCCTGACCCCCTGATAGGGACTGGTCCCCGCAGCCCTGACCCGCTCACAGGGACTGGTCCCCGCAGCCCTGGCCCGCTCACAGGGACTGGCCCCCGCAGCCCTTGCCCGCTCACAGGGACTGGCCCCCGCAGCCCTGACCCCCGACAGCTATTTGCCACCGCATCCCACACCCGCTCACAGGGACTGCCCCCCGCAGCCATGACACGATCACAGGCACTGCCCCCCGCAGCCCTGTCCCGCTGACAAGGACTGGCCCCCGCAGCCCTGACCCGCTCACAGGGACTGGCCCCCGCAGCCCTGACCCGCTCACAGGGACTGGCCCCCGCAGCCCTGACCCGCTCACAGGGACTGGCCCCCGCAGCCCTGACCCGCTCACAGGGACTGGCCCCCGCAGCCCTGACACGCTCACAGGGACTGGCCCCCGCAGCCCTGACCCGCTCACAGGGACTGGCCCCCGCAGCCCTGACCCGCTCACAGGGACTGGCCCCCGCAGCCCTGACCCGCTCACAGGGACTGGCCCCCGCAGCCCTGTCCCGCTCCCAGGGACTGGCCCCAGCAGCCCTGACCCGCTCACAGGGACTGGCCCCCGCAGCCCTGATCCGCTCACCGGGACTGGCCCCCGCAGCCCTGGCCCGCTCACAGGGACTGGCCCCCGCAGCCCTGGCCCGCTCACAGGGACTGGCCCCCGCAGCCCTGACCCCGTGACAGCTATTTGCCACCGCAGCCCTAACCCGCTCAAAGCGACTGGCCCCCGCAGCCCTGACCCGCTCACAGGGACTGGCCCCCGCAGCCCTGACCCGCTCCCAGGGTCTGGCCCCTGCAGCCCTGACACGCTCACAGGGACTGGCCCCCGCAGCCCTGACCCGCTCCCAGGGACTGGCCCCCGCAGCCCTGACCCGCTCCCAAGTACTGGCCCCCGCAGCCCTGACCCGCTCCCAGGGACTGGCCCCAGCAGCCCTGACCCGCTACCAGGGACTGGCCCCCGCAGCCCTGACCCGCTCCCAGGGACTGGCCCCCGCAGCCCTGACCCGATCCAAGGCACCGGCCCCCGCAGCCCTGACCCGCTCCCGGGGACCGGCCCCCGCAGCCCTGACCCGCTCCCAGGGACCGGCCCCCGCAGCCCTGACCCGCTCCCAGGGACCGGCCGCCGCAGCCCTGCCCCGCTCCCAGGGACAGGCCCCCGCAGCCCTGACCGGCTCACAGGGACCGGCCCCCGCAGCCCTGACCCGCTCACAGCGACCGGCCCCCGCAGCCCTGACCCGCTCTCAGGGACCGGCCCCCGCAGCCCTCACCCGCTCACAGGGACTGGTCCCCGCAGCCCTGACCCCCTGACAGGGACTGGTCCCCGCAGCCCTTACCCCCTGATAGGGAATGGTCCCTGCATCCCTGACCCGCTCACTGGGACTGGCCCCCGCAGCCCTGACCCGCTCACAGGGACTGGCCCCCGCAGCCATGACCCGCTCACAGGGACTGGCCCCCGCAGCCCTGTCCCCCTCCCAGGGTCTGGCCCCCGCAGCCCTGACCCGCTCACATGGACTGGCCCCCGCAGCCCTGACCCGCTCACAGGGACTGGCCCCCGCAGCCCTGGCCCGCTCACAGGACCTGGCCCCCGCAGCCCTGGCCCGCTCACAGGGACTGCCCCCCGCAGCCCTGACCCCCTGACAGTTATTTGCCACCGCAGCCCTAACCCGCTCTCAGGGACAGGCCCCCGCAGCCCTGACCCGCTCACAGGGACTGGCCCCCGCAGCCCTGACCCGCTCCCAGGGACTGGCCCCCGCAGCCCTGACACGCTCACAGGGACCGGCCCCCGCAACCCTGACCCGCTCCCAGGGACTGGCCCCCGCAGCCCTGACCCGCTCCCAGGTACTGGCCCCCGCAGCCCTGACCCGCTCCCTGGGACTGGCCCCCGCAGCCCTGACCCGCTCCCAGGGACTTGCCCCCGGAGCCCTGACCCGCTCCCAGGGACTGGCCCCCGCAGCCCTGACCCGATCCAAGGGACCGGCCCCCGCAGCCCTGACCCGCTCCCAGGGACCGGCCCCCGCAGCCCTGACCCGCTCCCAGGGCCCGGCCCCAGCTGCCGTGACCCGCTCCCAGGGACCAGCCCCCGCAGCCCTGACCCGCTCCCAGGGACCGGCCCCCGCAGCCCTGACCCGCTCACATGGACCGGCCCCCGCAGCCCTGACCCGCTCACAGGGACCGGCCCCCGCAGCCCTGACCCGCTCACAGGGACCGGCCCCCGCAGCCCTGACCCCCTCACAGGGACCGGCCCCCGCAGCCCTGACCCGCTCACAGGGACCGGCCCCCGCAGCCCTCACCCGCTCACAGGGACCGGTCCCCGCAGCCCTGACCCCCTGACAGGGACCGGTCCCCGCAGCCCTGACCCCCTGATAGGGACTGGCCCCCGCGGCCCTGACCCGCTCTCAGGGACTGGCCCCCGCAGCCCTGACCCGCTCCCACGGACTGTCCCCCGCAGCCCTGACACGCTCACAGGAACTGTCCCCCGCAGCCCTGACCCGCTCCCAAGGACTGGCCCCCGCAGCCCTGACCCGCTCCCAGGTACTGGCCCCCGCAGCCCTGACCCGCTCCCAGGGACTGGCCCCCGCAGCCCTGACCCGCTCCCAGGGACTGGCCCCCCGCAGCCCTGACCCGATCCAAGGCACCGGCCCCCGCAGCCCTGACCCGCTCCCAGGGACCGGCCCCCGCAGCCCTGACCCGCTCCCAGGGACCGGCCCCCGCAGCCCTGACCCGCTCACAGGGACTGGCCCCCGCAGCCCTGACCCGCTCACAGGGACTGGCCCCCGCAGCCCTGGCCCGCTCACAGGGACTGGCCCCCGCAGCCCTGCCCCGCTCACAGGGACTGGCCCCCGCAGCCCTGACCCGCTCACAGGGACTGGCCCCCGCAGCCCTGGCCCGCTCACAGGGACTGGCCCCCGCAGCCCTGACCCCCTGACAGCTATTTGCCACCGCAGCCCTCACCCGCTCACAGGGACTGGCCCCCGCAGCCATGACACGATCACAGGCACTGTCCCCCGCAGCCCTGTCCCGCTGACATGGACTGGCCCCCGCAGCCCTGTCCCGCCACAGGGACTGGCCCCCGCAGCCCTGACCCGCTCACAGGGACTGGCCCGCGCAGCCCTGCCCGCTCACAGGGACTAGCCCCCGCAGCCCTGACCCGCTCACAGGGACTGGCCCCCGCAGCCCTGACCCACTAACAGGGACTGTCCCCCGCAGCCCTGACCCGCTCACAGGGACTGGCCCCCGCAGCCCTGACCCGCTCACAGGGACTGGCCCCCGCAGCCCTGACCCGCTCACAGGGACTGGCCCCCGCAGCCCTGACCTGCTCACCGGGACTGTCCCCCGCAGCCCTGACCCACTAACAGGGACTGTCCCCCGCAGCCCTGACCCGCTCACAGGGACTGGCCCCCGCAGCCCTGACCTGCTCACAGGGACTGGCCCCCGCAGCCCTGACCCTCTGACAGCTATTTGCCAACGCAGCCCTGACCCGCTCACAGGGACTGGCCCCCGCAGCCCTGACCCGCTCACAGGGACTGGCCCCCGCAGCCCTGACACGCTCACAGGGACTGGCCCCCGCAGCCCTGACCCGCTCACAGGGACTGGCCCCCGCAGCCCTGGCCCGCTCACAGGGACTGGTCCCCGCAGCCCAGACCCGCTCACAGGGACTGGTGCCCGCAGCCCTGACCCGCTCACAGGGGCTGGCCCCCGCAGCCCTGACCCCCTGACAGCTATTTGCCTCCGCAGCCCTCACCCGCTCACAGGGACTGGCCCCCGCAGCCCTGACCCGCTCCCAGGGAATGGCCCCCGCAGCCCTGACCCGCTCCCAGGTCCTGGCCCCCGCAGCCCTGTCCCGCTCCCAGGGACTGGCCCCCGCAGCCCTGACCCGAGCCAAGGGACTGGCCCCGCAGCCCTGACCCGCTCCCAGGGACTGGCCCCCGCAGCCCTGACCCGCTCCCAGGGACTGGCCCCCGCAGCCCTGACCCGCTCCCAGGGACTGGCCCCCGCAGCCCTGACCCGCTCCCAGGGACTGGCCCCCGCAGCCCTGACCCGCTCGCAGGGACTGGCCCCCGCAGCCCTGACCCGCTCCCAGGGACTGGCCCCCGCAGCCCCGACCCGCTCACAGGGACTGGCGCCCGCAGCCCCGACCCGCTCACAGGGACTGGCCCCCGCAGCCCTGACCCGCTCCCAGGGACTGGACCCGCAGCCCTGTCCCGCTCTGAGGGACCGGCCCCCGCAGCCCAGACCCGCTCACAGGGACCGGCCCCCGCAGCCCTGACCGGCTCACAGGGACCGGCCCCCGCAGCCCTGACACCTTCACAGGGACCGGCCCCCGCAGCCCTGACCCGCTCACAGGGACCGGCCCCCGCAGCCCTGACCCGCTCACAGGGACCGGCCCCCGCAGCCTTGACCCGCTCACAGGGACCTGCCCCCGCAGCCCTGACCCCCTGACAGGGACCGGCCCCTGCAGCCCTGACCCGCTCACAGGGACCGGCCCCCGCAGCCCTGACCCGCTCTCAGGGACCGGTCCCCGCAGCCCTGACCCAATGACAGGGACTGGTCCCCGCAGCCCTGACCCCCTGACAGGGACTGGTCCCCACTGCCCTGACCCGCTCACAGGGACTGGTCCCCGCAGCCCTGACCCGCTCACAGGGACTGGCCCCCGCAGCCCTGACCGCTCACAGGGACTGGCCCCCGCAGCACTGACCCGCTCACAGGGACCGGCCCCCGCAGCCCTGACCCGCTCACAGGGACCGGCCCCCGCAGCCCTGACCCGCTCACAGGGTCTGGCCCCCGCAGCCTTGACCCGCTCACAGGGACTGGCCACCGCAGCTCTGACCCGATCATAGGGACTGGCCTCCGCAGCCGTGACCCGCTCTCAGGGTCTGGCACCCGCAGCCCTGACCCGCTCACAGGGACCGGTCCCCGCAGCCCTGACCCCCTGACAGGGACTGGTCCCCGCATCCCTGACCCCGTGATAGGGACTGGTCCCCGCAGCCCTGACCCGCTCACAGGGACTGGTCCCCGCAGCCCTGGCCCGCTCACAGGGACTGGCCCCCGCAGCCCTTGCCCGCTCACAGGGACTGGCCCCCGCAGCCCTGACCCCCAACAGCTATTTGCCACCGCATCCCTCACCCGCTCACAGGGACTGGCCCCCGCAGCCCTGACCCGCTCACAGGGACTGGCCCCCGCAGCCCTGACCCGCTCACAGGGACTGGCCCCCGCAGCCCTGACCCGCTCACAGGGACTGGCCCCCGCAGCCCTGTCCCGCTCCCAGGGACTGGCCCCAGCAGCCCTGACCCGCTCACAGGGACTGGCCCCCGCAGCCCTGATCCGCTCACCGGGACTGGCCCCCGCAGCCCTGTCCCGCTCACAGGGACTGGCCCCCGCAGCCCTGGCCCGCTCACAGGGACTGGCCCCCGCAGCCCTGACCCCGTGACAGCTATGTGCCACCGCAGCCCTAACCCGCTCACAGCGACTGGCCCCCGCAGCCCTGACCCGCTCACAGGGACTGGCCCCCGCAGCCCTGACCCGCTCCCAGGGACTGGCCCCTGCAGCCCTGACACGCTCACAGGGACTGGCCCCCGCAGCCCTGACCCGCTCCCAGGGACTGGCCCCCGCAGCCCTGACCCTCTCCCAAGTACTGGCCCCCGCAGCCCTGACCCGCTCCCAGGGACTGTCCCCAGCAGCCCTGACCCGCTACCAGGGACTGGCTCCCGCAGCCCTGACCCGCTCCCAGGGACTGGCCCCCGCAGCCCTGACCCGATCCAAGGCACCGGCCCCCGCTCCCCTGACCCGCTCCCGGGGACCGGCCCCCGCAGCCCTGACCCGCTCCCAGGGACCGGCCCCCGCAGCCCTGACCCGCTCCCAGGGACCGGCCGCCGCAGCCCTGCCCCGCTCCCAGGGACAGGCCCCCGCAGCCCTGACCGGCTCACAGGGACCTGCCCCCGCAGCCCTGACCCGCTCACAGGGACCGGCCCCCGCAGCCCTGACCCCCTCACAGCGACCGGCCCCCGCAGCCCTGACCCGCTCTCAGGGACCGGCCCCCGCAGCCCTCACCCGCTCACAGGGACTGGTCCCCGCAGCCCTGACCCCCTGACAGGGACTGGTCCCCGCAGCCCTTACCCCCTGATAGGGAATGGTCCCTGCATCCCTGACCCGCTCACTGGGACTGGCCCCCGCAGCCCTGACCCGCTCACAGGGACTGGCCCCCGCAGCCCTGACCCGCTCACAGGGACTGGCCCCCGCAGCCCTGTCCCCCTCCCAGGGACTGGCCCCCGAAGCCCTGACCCGCTCACATGGACTGGCCCCCGCAGCCCTGACCCGCTCACAGGGACTGGCCCCCGCAGCCCTGGCCCGCTCACAGGACCTGGCCCCCGCAGCCCTGGCCCGCTCACAGGGACTGGCCCCCGCAGCCCTGACCCCCTGACAGTTATTTGCCACCGCAGCCCTAACCCGCTCTCAGGGACTGGCCCCCGCAGCCCTGACCCGCTCACAGGGACTGGCCCCCGCAGCCCTGACCCGCTCCCAGGGACTGGCCCCCGCAGCCCTGACACGCTCACAGGGACCGGCCCCCGCAACACTGAGCCGCTCCCAGGGACTGGCCCCCGCAGCCCTGACCCGCTCCCAGGTACTGGCCCCCGCAGCCCTGACCCGCTCCCTGGGACTGGCCCCCGCAGCCCTGACCCGCTCCCAGGGACTTGCCCCCGGAGCCCTGACCCGCTCCCAGGGACTGGCCCCCGCAGCCCTGACCCGATCCAAGGGACCGTCCCCCACAGCCCTGACCCGCTCCCAGGGACCGGCCCCCGCAGCCCTGACCCGCTCCCAGGGCCCGGCCCCAGCTGCCGTGACCTGCTCCCAGGGACCAGCCCCCGCAGCCCTGACCCGCTCCCAGGGACCGGCCCCCGCAGCCCTGACCCGCTCACAGGGATCGGCCCCCGCAGCCCTGACCCGCTCACAGGGACCGGCCCCCGCAGCCCTGACCCGCTCACAGGGACCGGCCCCCGCATCCCTGACCCCCTGACAGGGACTGGTCCCCGCAGCCCTGACCCCCTGATAGGGACTGTTCCCCGCAGCCCTGACCCGCTCACAGGGACTGATCCGCGCAGCCCTGGCCCGCTCACAGGGACTGGCCCCCGCAGCCCTGGCCCGCTCACAGGGACTGGCACCCGCAGCCCTGACCCCCTGGCAGCTATTTGCCACCGCAGCCCTAACCCGCTCACAGCGACTGGCCCCCGCGGCCATGACCCGCTCACAGGGACTGGCCCCCGCAACCCTGACCCGCTCCCACGGACTGTCCCCCGCAGCCCTGACACGCTCACAGGGACTGGCCCCCGCAGCCCTGACCCGCTCCCAAGGACTGGCCCCCGCAGCCCTGACCCGCTCCCAGGTACTGGCCCCCGCAGCCCTGACCCGCTCCCAGGGACTGGCCCCCGCAGCCCTGACCCGCTCCCAGGGACTGGCCCCCCGCAGCCCTGACCCGATCCAAGGCACCGGCCCCCGCAGCCCTGACCCGCTCCCAGGGACCGGCCCCCGCAGCCCTGACCCGCTCCCAGGGACCGGCCCCCACAGCCCTGACCCGCTCACAGGGACCGGCCGCCGCAGCCTTGACCCGCTCACAGGGACCGGCCCCCGCAGCCCTGACCCCCTCACAGGGACCGGCCCCCGCAGCCCTGACCCGCTCACAGGGACCAGCCCCCGCAGCCCTGTCCCGCTCCCAGGGACTGGCCACCGCAGCCCTGACCCGCTCACAGGGACTGGCCCCCGCAGCCCTGACCCGCTCACAGGGACTGGCCCCCGCAGCCTTGGCCCGCTCACAGGACCTGGCCCCCGCAGCCCTGGCCCACTCACAGGGACTGGCCCCGGCAGCCCTGACCCTCTGACAGCTATTTGCCACCGCAGCCCTAACCCGCTCACAGGGACTGGCCCCCGCAGCCCTGACCCGCTCACAGGGACTGGCCCCCGCAGCCCTGACCCGCTCACAGGGACTGGCCCCCGCAGCCCTGACCCGCTCCCAGGGACTGGCCCCCGCAGCCCTGACACGCTCACAGGGACTGATCCCGCAGCCCTGACCCGCTCCCAGGTACTGGCCCCCGCAGCCCTGACCCGCTCCCAGGGACTGGCCCCCCCAGCCCTGACCCGCTCCCAGGGACTGGCCCCCGCAGCCCTGACCCGCTCACAGGGACCGGTCCCCGCAGCCCTGACCCCCTGACAGGGACTGGTCACTGCAGCCCTGACCCCCTGATAGGGACTGGTACCCGCAGCACTGACCCGCTCACAGGGACTGGTCCCCGCAGCCCTGGCCCGCTCACAGGGACTGGCCCCCGCAGCCCTTACCCGCTCACAGGGACTGGCCCCCGCAGCCCTGACCCCCGACAGCTATTTGCCACCGCATCCCTCACCCGCTCACAGGGACTGCGCCCCGCAGCCATGACACGATCACAGGCACTGCCCCCCGCAGCCCTGTCCCGCTGACAAGGACTGGCCCCCGCACCCCTGACCCGCTGACAGGGACTGGCCCCCGCAGCCCTGACCCGCTCACAGGGACTGGCCCCCGCAGCCCTGACCCGCTCACAGGGACTGGCCCCCGCAGCCCTGACCCGCTCACAGGGACTGGCCCCCGCAGCCCTGACCCGCTCACAGGGACTGGCCCCCGCAGCCCTGTCCCGCTCCCAGGGACTGGCCCCAGCAGCCCTGACCCGCTCACAGGGACTGGCCCCCGCAGCCCTGATCCGCTCACCGGGACTGGCCCCCGCAGCCCTGGCCCGCTCACAGGGACTGGCCCCCGCAGCCCTGGCCCGCTCACAGGGACTGGCCCCCGCAGCCCTGACCCCGTGACAGCTATTTGCCACCGCAACCCTAACCCGCTCACAGCGACTGGCCCCCGCAGCCCTGACCCGCTCACAGGGACTGGCCCCCGCAGCCCTGACCCGCTCCCAGGGACTGGCCCCTGCAGCCCTGACCCGCTCCCAGGGACTGGCCCCCGCAGCCCTGACCCGCTCCCAAGTACTGGCCCCCGCAGCCCTGACCCGCTCCCAGGGACTGGCCCCAGCAGCCCTGACCCGCTCCCAGGGACTGGCCCCAGCAGCCCTGACCCGCTACCAGGGACTGGCCCCCGCAGCCCTGACCCGCTCCCAGGGACTGGCCCCCGCAGCCCTGACCCGATCCAAGGCACCGGCCCCCGCAGCCCTGACCCGCTCCCGGGGACCGGCCCCCGCAGCCCTGACCCGCTCCCAGGGACCGGCCCCCGCAGCCCTGACCCGCTCCCAGGGACCGGCCGCCGCAGCCCTGCCCCGCTCCCAGGGACAGGCCCCCGCAGCCCTGACCGGCTCACAGGGACCCGCCCCCGCAGCCCTGACCCGCTCACAGCGACCGGCCCCCGCAGCCCTGACCCGCTCTCAGGGACCGGCCCCCGCAGCCCTCACCCGCTCACAGGGACTGGTCCCCGCAGCCCTGACCCCCTGACAGGGACTGGTCCCCGCAGCCCTTACCCCCTGATAGGGAATGGTCCCTGCATCCCTGACCCGCTCACTGGGACTGGCCCCCGCAGCCCTGACCCGCTCACAGGGACTGGCCCCCGCAGCCCTGACCCGCTCACAGGGACTGGCCCCCGCAGCCCTGTTCCCCTCCCAGGGACTGGCCCCCGCAGCCCTGACCCGCTCACATGGACTGGCCCCCGCAGCCCTGACCCGCTCACAGGGACTGGCCCCCGCAGCCCTGGCCCGCTCACAGGACCTGGCCCCCGCAGCCCTGGCCCGCTCACAGGGACTGGCCCCCGCAGCCCTGACCCCCTGACAGTTATTTGCCACCGCAGCCCTAACCCGCTCTCAGGGACAGGCCCCCGCAGCCCTGACCCGCTCACAGGGACTGGCCCCCGCAGCCCTGACCTGCTCCCAGGGACTGGCCCCCGCAGCCCTGACACGCTCACAGGGACCGGCCCCCGCAACCCTGACCCGCTCCCAGGGACTGGCCCCCGCAGCCCTGACCCGCTCCCAGGTACTGGCCCCCGCAGCCCTGACCCGCTCCCTGGGACTGGCCCCCGCAGCCCTGACCCGCTCCCTGGGACTTGCCCCCGGAGCCCTGACCCGCTCCCAGGGACTGGCCCCCGCAGCCCTGACCCGATCCAAGGGACCGTCCCCCGCAGCCCTGACCCGCTCCCAGGGACCGGCCCCCGCAGCCCTGACCCGCTCCCAGGGCCCGGCCCCAGCTGCCGTGACCCGCTCCCAGGGACCAGCCCCCGCAGCCCTGACCCGCTCCCAGGGACCGGCCCCCGCAGCCCTGACCCGCTCACAGGGACCGGCCCCCGCAGCCCTGACCCGCTCACAGGGACCGGCCCCCGCAGCCCTGACCCGCTCACAAGGACCGGCCCCCGCAGCCCTGACCCCCTCACAAGGACCGGCCCCCGCAGCCCTGACCCGCTCACAGGGACCGGCCCCCGCAGCCCTTACCTGCTCACAGGGACTGGTCCCCGCAGCCCTGACCCCCTGACAGGGACTGGTCCCCGCAGCCCTGACCCCCTGACAGGGACTGGTCCCCGCAGCCCTGACCCCCTGATAGGGACTGGTCCCCGCAGCCCTGACCCGCTCACAGGGACTGGTCCGCGCAGCCCTGACCCGCTCACAGGGACTGGCCCCCGCAGCCCTGGCCCTCTCACAGGGACTGCCACCCGCACCCCTGACCCCCTGACAGCTATTTGCCACCGCAGCCCTAACCCGCTCACAGGGACTGGCCCCCGCGGCCCTGACCCGATCCAAGGGACCGTCCCCCGCAGCCCTGACCCGCTCCCAGGGACCGGCCCCCCGCAGCCCTGACCCGCTCCCAGGGCCCGGCCCAGCTGCCGTTACCCGCTACCAGGGACTGGGCCCCCGCAGCCCTGACCCCGTGACAGCTATTTGCCACCGCAGCCCTAACCCGCTCACAGCGACTGGCCCCCGCAGCCCTGACCCGCTGAAATGCACTGGCCCCCGCAGCCCTGACCCGCTCCCAGGGACTGGCCCCTGCAGCCCTGACACGCTCACAGGGACTGGCCCCCGCAGCCCTGACCCGCTCCCAGGGACTGGCCCCCGCAGCCCTGACCCGCTCCCAAGTACTGGCCCCCGCAGCCCTGACCCGCTCCCAGGGACTGGCCCCAGCAGCCCTGACCCGCTACCAGGGACTGGGCCCCGCAGCCCTGACCCGCTCCCAGGGACTGGCCCCCGCAGCCCTGACCCGATCCAAGGCACCGGCCCCCGCAGCCCTGACCCGCTCCCGGGGACCGGCCCCCCGCAGCCCTGACCCGCTCCCAGGGACCGGCCCCCGCAGCCCTGACCCGCTCCCAGGGACCGGCCGCCGCAGCCCTGCCCCGCTCCCAGGGACAGGCCCCCGCAGCCCTGACCGGCTCACAGGGACCGGCCCCCCGCAGCCCTGACCCGCTCACAGGGACCGGCCCCCGCAGCCCTGACCCCCTCACAGCGACCGGCCCCGCAGCCCTGACCCGCTCTCAGGGACCGGCCCCCGCAGCCCTCACCCGCTCACAGGGACTGGTCCCCGCAGCCCTGACGCCCTGACAGGGACTGGTCCCCGCAGCCCTTACCCCCTGATAGGGAATGGTCCCTGCATCCCTGACCCGCTCACTGGGACTGACCCCCGCAGCCCTGACCCGCTCACAGGGACTGGCCCCCGCAGCCCTGACCCGCTCACAGGGACTGGCCCCCGCAGCCCTGTCCCCCTCCCAGGGACTGGCCCCCGCAGCCCTGACCCGCTCACATGGACTGGCCCCCGCAGCCCTGACCCGCTCACAGGGACTGGCCCCCGCAGCCCTGGCCCGCTCACCAGGACCTGGCCCCCGCAGCCCTGGCCCGCTCACAGGGACTGGCCCCCGCAGCCCTGACCCCCCTGACAGTTATTTGCCACCCCAGCCCTAACCCGCTCTCAGGGACTGGCCCCCGCAGCCCTGACCCGCTCACAGGGACTGGCCCCCCGCAGCCCTGACCCGCTCCCAGGGACTGGCCCCCGCAGCCCTGACACGCTCACAGGGACCGGCCCCCCGCAACACTGACCCGCTCCCAGGGACTGGCCCCCGCAGCCCTGACCCGCTCCCAGGTACTGGCCCCCGCAGCCCTGACCCGCTCCCTGGGACTGGCACCCGCAGCCCTGACCCGCTCCCAGGGACTTGCCCCCGGAGCCCTGACCCGCTCCCAGGGACTGGCCCCCGCAGCCTGACCTGATCCAAGGGACCTTCCCCCGCAGCCCTGACCCGCTCCCAGGGTCCGGCCCCCGCAGCCCTGACCCGCTCCCAGGGACCGGCCCCAGCTGCCGTGACCCGCTCCCAGGGACCAGCCCCCGCAGCCCTGACCCGCTCCCAGGGACCGGCCCCCGCAGCCCTGACCCGCTCACAGGGACTGGCCCCCGCAGCCCTGTTCCCCTCCCAGGGACTGGCCCCCGCAGCCCTGACCCGCTCACATGGACTGGCCCCCGCAGCCCTGACCCGCTCACAGGGACTGGCCCCCGCAGCCCTGGCCCGCTCACAGGACCTAGGGACTGGCCCCCGCAGCCTGACCCCCTGACAGTTATTTGCCACCGCAGCCCTAACCCGCTCTCAGGGACAGGCCCCCGCAGCCCTGACCCGCTCACAGGGACTGGCCCCCGCAGCCCTGACCTGCTCCCAGGGACTGGCCCCCGCAGCCCTGACACGCTCACAGGGACCGGCCCCCGCAACCCTGACCCGCTCCCAGGGACTGGCCCCCGCAGCCCTGACCCGCTCCCAGGTACTGGCCCCCGCAGCCCTGACCCGCTCCCTGGGACTGGCCCCCGCAGCCCTGACCCGCTCCCTGGGACTTGCCCCCGGAGCCCTGACCCGCTCCCAGGGACTGGCCCCCGCAGCCCTGAACCCGATCCAAGGGACCGTCCCCCGCAGCCCTGACCCGCTCCCAGGGACCGGCCCCCGCAGCCCTGACCCGCTCCCAGGGCCCGGCCCCAGCTGCCGTGACCCGCTCCCAGGGACCAGCCCCCGCAAGCCCTGACCCGCTCCCAGGGACCGGCCCCAGCAGCCCTGACCCGCTCACAGGGACCGGCCCCCGCAGCCCTGACCCGCTCACAGTGGACCGGCCCCCGCAGCCCTGACCCGCTCACAAGACCGGCCCCCGCAGCCCTGACCCCCTCACAAGGACCGGCCCCCGCAAGCCCTGACCCGCTCACAGGGACCGGCCCCCGCAGCCCTCACCTGCTCACAGGGACTGGTCCCCGCAGCCCTGACCCCCTGACAGGGACTGGTCCCCGCAGCCCTGACCCCCTGATAGGGACTGGTCCCCGCAGCCCTGACCCGCTCACAGGGACTGGTCCGCGCAGCCCTGACCCGCTCACAGGGACTGGCCCCCGCAGCCCCTGGCCCTCTCACAGGGACTGCCACCCGCACCCCTGACCCCCTGACAGCTATTTGCCACCGCAGCCCTAACCCGCTCACAGGGACTGGCCCCCGCGGCCCTGACCCGATCCAAGGGACCGTCCCCGCAGCCCTGACCCGCTCCCAGGGACCGGCCCCCGCAGCCCTGACCCGCTCCCAGGGACTGGCCCCCGCAGCCCTGACCCGCTCCCAGGGACTGGCCCCCGCAGCCCTGACCCGCTCCCAAGTACTGGCCCCCGCAGCCCTGACCCGCTCCAGGGACTGGCCCCAGCAGCCCTGACCCGCTACCAGGGACTGGGCCCCGCAGCCCTGACCCGCTCCCAGGGACTGGCCCCCCGCAGCCCTGACCCGATCCAAGGCACCGGCCCCCGCAGCCCTGACCCGCTCCCGGGGACCGGCCCCCGCAGCCCTGACCCGCTCCCAGGGACCGGCCCCCGCAGCCCTGACCCGCTCCCAGGGACCGGCCGCCGCAGCCCTGCCCCGCTCCCAGGGACAGGCCCCCGCAGCCCTGACCGGCTCACAGGGACCGGCCCCCGCAGCCCTGACCCGCTCACAGGGACCGGCCCCCGCAGCCCTGACCCCCTCACAGCGACCGGCCCCCGCAGCCCTGACCCGCTCTCAGGGACCGGCCCCCGCAGCCCTCACCCGCTCACAGGGACTGGTCCCCGCAGCCCTGACGCCCTGACAGGGACTGGTCCCCGCAGCCCTTACCCCCTGATAGGGAATGGTCCCTGCATCCCTGACCCGCTCACTGGACTGACCCCCCGCAGCCCTGACCCGCTCACAGGGACTGGCCCCCGCAGCCCTGACCCGCTCACAGGGACTGGCCCCCGCAGCCCTGTCCCCCTCCCAGGGACTGGCCCCCGCAGCCCTGACCCGCTCACATGGACTGGCCCCCCGCAGCCCTGACACCGCTCACAGGGACTGGCCCCCGCAGCCCTGGCCCGCTCACAGGACCTGGCCCCCGCAGCCCTGGCCCGCTCACAGGGACTGGCCCCCGCAGCCCTGACCCCCTGACAGTTATTTGCCACCGCAGCCCTAACCCGCTCTCAGGGACTGGCCCCCGCAGCCCTGACCCGCTCACAGGGACTGGCCCCCGCAGCCCTGACCCGCTCCCAGGGACTGGCCCCCGCAGCCCTGACACGCTCACAGGGACCCGGCCCCCGCAACACTGACCCGCTCCCAGGGACTGGCCCCCGCAGCCCTGACCCGCTCCCAGGTACTGGCCCCCGCAGCCCTGACCCCGCTCCCTGGGACTGGCACCCGCAGCCCTGACCCGCTCCCAGGGACTTGCCCCCGGAGCCCTGACCCGCTCCCAGGGACTGGCCCCCGCAGCCTGACCTGATCCAAGGGACCTTCCCCCGCAGCCCTGACCCGCTCCCAGGGTCCGGCCCCCGCAGCCCTGACCCGCTCCCAGGGACCGGCCCCAGCTGCCGTGACCCGCCAGGGACCAGCCCCCGCAGCCCTGACCCGCTCCCAGGGACCGGCCCCCGCAGCCCTGACCCGCTCACAGGGACCGGCCCCCGCAGCCCTGACCCGCTCACAGGACCGGCCCCGCGCCCTGACCCGCTCACAGGGACCGGCCCCCGCAGCCCTGACCCCCTCACAGGGACCGGCCCCCGCAGCCCTGACCCGCTCACAGGGACCGGCCCCCGCAGCCCTCACCCGCTCACAGGGACTGGTCCCCGCAGCCCTGACCCCCTGACAGGGACTGGTCCCCGCAGCCCTGACCCCCTGATAGGGACTGGTCCCCGCAGCCCTGACCCGCTCACAGGGACTGGTCCGCGCAGCCCTGGCCCGCTCACAGGGACTGGCCCCCGCAGCCCTGGCCCGCTCACAGGGACTGGCACCCGCAGCCCTGACCCCCTGACAGCTACTTGCCACCGCAGCCCTAACCCGCTCACAGCGACTGGCCCCCGCGGCCCTGACCCGCTCACAGGGACTGGCCCCCGCAGCCCTGACCCGCTCCCACGGACTGTCCCCCGCAGCCCTGACACGCTCACAGGGACTGTCCCCCGCAGCCCTGACCCGCTCCCAAGGACTGGCCCCCGCAGCCCTGACCCGCTCCCAGGTACTGGCCCCCGCAGCCCTGACCCGCTCCCAGGGACTGGCCCCGCAGCCCTGACCCGCTCCCAGGACTGGCCCCCCGCAGCCCTGACCCGATCCAAGGCACCGGCCCCCGCAGCCCTGACCCGCTCCCAGGGACCGGCCCCCGCAGCCCTGACCCGCTCCCAGGGACCGGCCCCCGCAGCCCTGACCCGCTCCCAGGGACCGGCCCCCCCAGCCCTGACCCGCTCACAGGGACCGGCCGCCGCAGCCCTGACCCGCTCACAGGGACCGGCCCCCGCAGCCCTGACCCCCTCACAGGGACCGGCCCCCGCAGCCCTGACCCGCTCACAGGGACCAGCCCCCGCAGCCCTCACCCGCTCACAGGGACTGGTACCCGCAGCCCTGACCCCCTGACAGGGACTGGTCCCCGCAGCCCTGACCCCCTGATAGGGACTGGTCCCCGCAGCCCTGACCCGCTCACAGGGACTGGCCCCCGCAGCCCTGACCCGCTCACAGGGACTGGCCCCCGCAGCCCTGTCACGCTCCCAGGGACTGGCCACCGCAGCCCTGACCCGCTCACAGGGACTGGCCCCCGCAGCCCTGACCCGCTCACAGGGACTGGCCCCCGCAGCCTTGGCCCGCTCACAGGACCTGGCCCCCGCAGCCCTGGCCCGCTCACAGGGACTGGCCCCGGCAGCCCTGACCCTCTGACAGCTATTTGCCACCGCAGCCCTAACCCGCTCACAGGGACTGGCCCCCGCAGCCCTGACCCGCTCCCAGGGACTGGCCCCCGCAGCCCTGACCCGCTCCCAGGGACTGGCCCCCGCAGCCCTGACCCGCTCACAGGGACCGGTCCCCGCAGCCCTGACCCCCTGACAGGGACTGGTCCCCGCAGCCCTGACCCCCTGATAGGGACTGGTCCCCGCAGCCCTGACCCGCTCACAGGGACTGGTCCCCGCAGCCCTGGCCCGCTCACAGGGACTGGCCCCCGCAGCCCTTGCCCGCTCACAGGGACTGGCCCCCGCAGCCCTGACCCCCGACAGCTATTTGCCACCGCATCCCTCACCCGCTCACAGGGACTGCCCCCCGCAGCCATGACACGATCACAGGCACTGCCCCCCGCAGCCCTGTCCCGCTGACAAGGACTGGCCCCCGCAGCCCTGACCCGCTCACAGGGACTGGCCCCCGCAGCCCTGACCCGCTCACAGGGACTGGCCCCCGCAGCCCTGACCCGCTCACAGGGACTGGCCCCCGCAGCCCTGACCCGCTCACAGGGACTGGCCCCCGCAGCCCTGACACGCTCACAGGGACTGGCCCCCGCAGCCCTGACCCGCTCACAGGGACTGGCCCCCGCAGCCCTGACCCGCTCACAGGGACTGGCCCCCGCAGCCCTGACCCGCTCACAGGGACTGGCCCCCGCAGCCCTGTCCCGCTCCCAGGGACTGTCCCCAGCAGCCCTGACCCGCTCACAGGGACTGGCCCCCGCAGCCCTGATCCGCTCACCGGGACTGGCCCCCGCAGCCCTGGCCCGCTCACAGGGACTGGCCCCCGCAGCCCTGGCCCGCTCACAGGGACTGGCCCCCGCAGCCCTGACCCGCTCCCAAGTACTGGCCCCCGCAGCCCTGACCCGCTCCCAGGGACTGGCCCCAGCAGCCCTGACCCGCTACCAGGGACTGGCCCCCGCAGCCCTGACCCGCTCCCAGGGACTGGCCCCCGCAGCCCTGACCCGATCCAAGGCACCGGCCCCCGCAGCCCTGACCCGCTCCCGGGGACCGGCCCCCGCAGCCCTGACCCGCTCCCAGGGACCGGCCCCCGCAGCCCTGACCCGCTCCCAGGGACCGGCCGCCGCAGCCCTGCCCCGCTCCCAGGGACAGGCCCCCGCAGCCCTGACCGGCTCACAGGGACCGGCCCCCGCAGCCCTGACCCGCTCACAGCGACCGGCCCCCGCAGCCCTGACCCGCTCTCAGGGACCGGCCCCCGCAGCCCTCACCCGCTCACAGGGACTGGTCCCCGCAGCCCTGACCCCCTGACAGGGACTGGTCCCCGCAGCCCTTACCCCCTGATAGGGAATGGTCCCTGCATCCCTGACCCGCTCACTGGGACTGGCCCCCGCAGCCCTGACCCGCTCACAGGGACTGGCCCCCGCAGCCATGACCCGCTCACAGGGACTGGCCCCCGCAGCCCTGTCCCCCTCCCAGGGACTGGCCCCCGCAGCCCTGACCCGCTCACATGGACTGGCCCCCGCAGCCCTGACCCGCTCACAGGGACTGGCCCCCGCAGCCCTGGCCCGCTCACAGGACCTGGCCCCCGCAGCCCTGGCCCGCTCACAGGGACTGGCCCCCGCAGCCCTGACCCCCTGACAGTTATTTGCCACCGCAGCCCTAACCCGCTCTCAGGGACAGGCCCCCGCAGCCCTGACCCGCTCACAGGGACTGGCCCCCGCAGCCCTTACCCGCTCCCAGGGACTGGCCCCCGCAGCCCTGACACGCTCACAGGGACCGGCCCCCGCAACCCTGACCCGCTCCCAGGGACTGGCCCCCGCAGCCCTGACCCGCTCCCAGGTACTGGCCCCCCGCAGCCCTGACCCGCTCCCTGGGACTGGCCCCCGCAGCCCTGACCCGCTCCCAGGGACTTGCCCCCGGAGCCCTGACCCGCTCCCAGGGACTGGCCCCCGCAGCCCTGACCCGATCCAAGGGACCGGCCCCCGCAGCCCTGACCCGCTCCCAGGGACCGGCCCCCGCAGCCCTGACCCGCTCCCAGGGCCCGGCCCCAGCTGCCGTGACCCGCTCCCAGGGACCAGCCCCCGCAGCCCTGACCCGCTCCCAGGGACCGGCCCCCGCAGCCCTGACCCGCTCACAGGGACCGGCCCCCGCAGCCCTGACCCGCTCACAGGGACCGGCCCCCGCAGCCCTGACCCGCTCACAGGGACCGGCCCCCGCAGCCCTGACCCCCTCACAGGGACCGGCCCCCGCAGCCCTGACCCGCTCACAGGGACCGGCCCCCGCAGCCCTCACCCGCTCACAGGGACCGGTCCCCGCAGCCCTGACCCCCTGACAGGGACCGGTCCCCGCAGCCCTGACCCCCTGATAGGGACTGGCCCCCGCGGCCCTGACCCGCTCACAGGGACTGGCCCCCGCAGCCCTGACCCGCTCCCACGGACTGTCCCCCGCAGCCCTGACACGCTCACAGGGACTGTCCCCCGCAGCCCTGACCCGCTCCAAGGACTGGCCCCCGCAGCCCTGACCCGCTCCCAGGTACTGGCCCCCGCAGCCCTGACCCGCTCCCAGGGACTGGCCCCCGCAGCCCTGACCCGCTCCCAGGGACTGGCCCCCGCAGCCCTGACCCGATCCAAGGCACCGGCCCCCGCAGCCCTGACCCGCTCCCAGGGACCGGCCCCCGCAGCCCTGACCCGCTCCCAGGGACCGGCCCCCGCAGCCCTGACCCGCTCCCAGGGACCGGCCCCCGCAGCCCTGACCCGCTCCCAGGGACCGGCCCCCGCAGCCCTGACCCGCTCACAGGGACCGGCCGCCGCAGCCCTGACCCGCTCACAGGGACCGGCCCCCGCAGCCCTGACCCCCTCACAGGGACCGGCCCCCGCAGCCCTGACCCGCTCACAGGGACCGGCCCCCGCAGCCCTCACCCGCTCACAGGGACTGGTCCCCGCAGCCCTAACCCCCTGACAGGGACTGGTCCCCGCAGCCCTGACCCCCTGATAGGGACTGGTCCCCGCAGCCCTGACCTGCTCACAGGGACTGGCCCCCGCAGCCCTGACCCGCTCACAAGGACTGGCCCCCGCAGCCCTCTCCCGCTCCCAGGGACTGGCCACCGCAGCCCTGACCCGCTCACAGGGACTGGCCCCCGCAGCCCTGACCCGCTCACAGGGACTGGCCCCCGCAGCCTTTACCGCTCTCAGGACCTGGCCCCCGCAGCCCTGGCCCGCTCACAGGGACTGGCCCCGGCAGCCCTGACCCTCTGACAGCTATTTGCCACCGCAGCCCTAACCTGCTCACAGGGACTGGCCCCCGCAGCCCTGACCCGCTCACAGGGACTGGCCCCCGCAGCCCTGACCCGCTCCCAGGGACTGGCCCCCGCAGCGCTGACACGCTCACAGGGACTGATCCCGCAGCCCTGACCCGCTCCCAGGTACTGGCCCCCGCAGCCCTGACCCGCTCCCAGGGACTGGCCCCCGCAGCCCTGACCCGCTCCCAGGGACTGGCCCCCGCAGCCCTGACCCGCTCACAGGGACCGGTCCCCGCAGCCCTGACCCCCTGACAGGGACTGGTCCCCGCAGCCCTGACCCCCTGATAGGGACTGGTCCCCGCAGCCCTGACCCGCTCACAGGGACTGGCCCCCGCAGCCCTGGCCCGCTCACAGGGACTGGCCCCCGCAGCCCTTGCCCGCTCACAGGGACTGGCCCCCGCAGCCCTGACCCCCGACAGCTATTTGCCACCGCATCCCTCACCCGCTCACAGGGACTGCCCCCCGCAGCCATGACACGATCACAGGCACTGCCCCCCGCAGCCCTGTCCCGCTGACAAGGACTGGCCCCCGCATCCCTGACCCGCTCACAGGGACTGGCCCCCGCAGCCCTGACCCGCTCACAGGGACTGGCCCCCGCAGCCCTGACCCGCTCACAGGGACTGGCCCCCGCAGCCCTGACCCGCTCACAGGGACTGGCCCCCGCAGCCCTGACCCGCTCACAGGGACTGGCCCCCGCAGCCCTGACCCGCTCACAGGGACTGGCCCCCGCAGCCCTGACCCGCTCACAGGGACTGGCGCCCGCAGCCCTGACCCGCTCACAGGCACTGGCGCCCGCAGCCCTGACCCGCTCACAGGGACTGGCCCCCCGCAGCCCTGTCCTGCTCACAGGGACTGGCCCCCGCAGCCCTGACCCGCTCACAGGGACTGGCCCCCGCAGCCCTGACCCGCTCACAGGGACTGGCCCCCGCAGCCCTGGCCCGCTCACAGGGACTGGCCCCCGCAGCCCTGCCCCGCTCACAGGGACTGGCCCCCGCAGCCCTGACCCGCTCACAGGGACTGGCCCCCGCAGCCCTGGCCCGCTCACAGGGACTGGCCCCCGCAGCCCTGACCCCCTGACAGCTATTTGCCACCGCAGCCCTCACCCGCTCACAGGGACTGGCCCCCGCAGCCATGACACGATCACAGGCACTGTCCCCCGCAGCCCTGTCCCGCTGACATGGACTGGCCCCCGCAGCCCTGTCCCGCCACAGGGACTGACCCCCACAGCCCTGACCCGCTCACAGGGACTGGCCCGCGCAGCCCTGACCCACTAACAGGGACTGTCCCCCGCAGCCCTGACCCGCTCACAGGGACTGGCCCCCGCAGCCCTGACCCGCTCACAGGGACTGGCCCCCGCAGCCCTGACCCGCTCACAGGGACTGGCCCCCGCAGCCCTGACGTGCTCACAGGGACTGGCCCCCGCAGCCGTGACCCACTAACAGGGACTGTCCCCCGCAGCCCTGACCCGCTCACAGGGACTGGCCCCCGCAGCCCTGACCTGCTCACAGGGACTGGCCCCCGCAGCCCTGACCCTCTGACAGCTATTTGCCAACGCAGCCCTGACCCGCTCACAGGGACTGGCCCCCGCAGCCCTGACCCTTTCACAGGGACTGGCCCCCGCAGCCCTGACACGCTCACAGGGACTGGCCCCCGCAGCCCTGACCCGCTCACAGGGACTGGCCCCCGCAGCCCTGGCCCGCTCACAGGGACTGGTCCCCGCAGCCCAGACCCGCTCACAGGGACTGGTCCCCGCAGCCCTGACCCGCTCACAGGGGCTGGCCCCCGCAGCCCTGACCCCCTGACAGCTATTTGCCTCCGCAGCCCTCACCCGCTCACAGGGACTGGCCCCCGCAGCCCTGACCCGCTCCCAGGGAATGGCCCCCGCAGCCCTGACCCGCTCCCAGGTCCTGGCCCCCGCAGCCCTGTCCCGCTCCCAGGGACTGGCCCCCGCAGCCCTGACCCGAGCCAAGGGACTGGCCCCGCAGCCCTGACCCGCTCCCAGGGACTGGCCCCCGCAGCCCTGTCCCGCTCCCAGGTTCTGGCCCCCGCAGCCCTGACCCGCTCCCAGGGACTGGCCCCCGCAGCCCTGACCCGCTCGCAGGGACTGGCCCCCGCAGCCCTGACCCGCTGCCAGGGACTGGCCCCCGCAGCCCCGACCCGCTCACAGGGACTGGCGCCCGCAGCCCCGACCCGCTCACAGGGACTGGCCCCCGCAGCCCTGACCCGCTCCCAGGGACTGGACCCGCAGCCCTGTCCCGCTCTGAGGGACCGGCCCCCGCAGCCCAGACCCGCTCACAGGGACCGGCCCCCGCAGCCCTGACCGGCTCACAGGGACCGGCCCCCGCAGCCCTGACACCTTCACAGGGACCGGCCCCCGCAGCCCTGACCCGCTCACAGGGACCGGCCCCCGCAGCCCTGACCCGCTCACAGGGACCGGCCCCCGCAGCCTTGACCCGCTCACAGGGACCTGCCCCCGCAGCCCTGACCCCCTGACAGGGACCGGCCCCCGCAGCCCTGACCCGCTCACAGGGACCGGCCCCCGCAGCCCTGACCCGCTCTCAGGGACCGGTCCCCGCAGCCCTGACCCAATGACAGGGACTGGTCCCCGCAGCCCTGACCCCCTGACAGGGACTGGTCCCCACATCCCTGACCCGCTCACAGGGACTGGTCCCCGCAGCCCTGACCCGCTCACAGGGACTGGCCCCCGCAGCCCTGACCGCTCACAGGGACAGGCCCCCGCAGCACTGACCCGCTCACAGGGACCGGCCCCCGCAGCCCTGACCCGCTCACAGGGACCGGCCCCCGCAGCCCTGACCCGCTCACAGGGTCTGGCCCCCGCAGCCTTGACCCGCTCACAGGGACTGGCCACCGCAGCTCTGACCCGATCATAGGGACTGGCCTCCGCAGCCGTGACCCGCTCTCAGGGTCTGGCACCCGCAGCCCTGACCCGCTCCCAGGGACGGGCCCCCGCCGCCCTGACCCGCTCCCATGGACTGCCCCCCGCAGCCCTGACCCGCTCCCAGGGACTGGCCCCGCAGCCCTGACCCGCTCACAGGGAGTGGCCCCCGCAGCCCTGACCCGCTCACAGGTACTGGCCCCCGCAGCCCTGACCTGCTCAAAGGGACTGGCGCCCGCAGCCCTGACCCGCTCACAGGGACTGGACCCCGCCGCCCTGACCCGCTCCCAGGGACTGGCCCCCGCAGCCCTGACCCGATCCAAGGTACCGGCCCCCGCAGCCCTGACCCGCTCCCTGGGACCGGCCCCCGCAGCACTGACCCGCTCCCAGGGCCCGGCCCCCGCTGCCGTGACCCGCTCCCAGGGACCGGCCCCCGCAGCCCTGACCCGCTCACAGGGACTGGCCCCCGCAGCCCTGACCCGCTCACAGGGACCGGCCCCCGCAGCCCTGACCCGCTCACAGGGTCTGGCCCCCGCAGCCCTGACCCGCTCACAGGGACTGGCCCCCGCAGCCCTGGCCCGCTCACAGGGACTGGCCCCCGCAGCCCTGGCCCGCTCACAGGGACTGGCCCCCGCAGCCCTGACCCGCTCACAGGGACTGGCCCCCGCAGCCCTGGCCCGCTCACAGGGACTGGCCCCCGCAGCCCTGACCCCCTGACAGCTATTTGCCACCGCAGCCCTCACCCGCTCACAGGGACTGGCCCCCGCAGCCATGACACGATCACAGGCACTGTCCCCCGCAGCCCTGACCCGCTCACAGGGACTGGCCCCCGCAGCCCTGACCTGCTCACAGGGACTGGCCCCCGCAGCCCTGACCCTCTGACAGCTATTTGCCAACGCAGCCCTGACCCGCTCACAGGGACTGGCCCCCGCAGCCCTGACCCGCTCACAGGGACTGGCCCCCGCAGCCCTGACACGCTCACAGGGACTGGCCCCCGCAGCCCTGACCCGCTCACAGGGACTGGCCCCCGCAGCCCTGGCCCGCTCACAGGGACTGGTCCCCGCAGCCCTGACCCGCTCACAGGGACTGGTCCCCGCAGCCCTGACCCGCTCACAGGGGCTTGCCCCCGCAGCCCTGACCCCCTGACAGCTATTTGCCTCCGCAGCCCTCACCCGCTCACAGGGACTGGCCCCCGCAGCCCTGACCCGCTCCCAGGGAATGGCCCCCGCAGCCCTGACCCGCTCCCAGGTCCTGGACCCTGCAGCCCTGTCCCGCTCCCAGGGACTGGCCCCCGCAGCCCTGACCCGAGCCAAGGGACTGGCCCCGCAGCCCTGACCCGCTCCCAGGGACTGGCCCCCGCAGCCCTCACCCGCTCCCAGGGACTGGCCCCCGCAGCCCTGACCCGCTCCCAGGGACTGGCCCCCGCAGCCCTGACCCGCTCGCAGGGACTGGCCCCCGCAGCCCTGACCCGCTCCCAGGGACTGTCCCCCGCAGCCCCGACCCGCTCACAGGGACTGGCGCCCGCAGCCCCGACCCGCTCACAGGGACTGGCCCCCGCAGCCCTGACCCGCTCCCAGGGACTGGACCCGCAGCCCTGACCCGCTCTGAGGGACCGGCCCCCGCAGCCCAGACCCGCTCACAGGGACCGGCCCCCGCAGCCCTGACCGGCTCACAGGGACCGGCCCCCGCAGCCCTGACACCTTCACAGGGACCGGCCCCCGCAGCCCTGACCCGCTCACAGGGACCGGCCCCCGCAGCCCTGACCCGCTCACAGGGACCGGCCCCCGCAGCCTTGACCCGCTCACAGGGACCTGCCCCCGCAGCCCTGACCCCCTGACAGGGACCGGCCCCTGCAGCCCTGACCCGCTCACAGGGACCGGCCCCCGCAGCCCTGACCCGCTCTCAGGGACCGGTCCCCGCAGCCCTGACCCAATGACAGGGACTGGTCCCCGCAGCCCTGACCCCCTGACAGGGACTGGTCCCCACAGCCCTGACCCGCTCACAGGGACTGGTCCCCGCAGCCCTGACCCGCTCACAGGGACTGGCCCCCGCAGCCCTGACCGCTCACAGGGACTGGCCCCCGCAGCACTGACCCGCTCACAGGGACCGGCCCCCGCAGACCTGACCCGCTCACAGGGACCGGCCCCCGCAGCCCTGACCCGCTCACAGGGTCTGGCCCCCGCAGCCTTGACCCGCTCACAGGGACTGGCCTCCGCAGCTCTGACCCGATCATAGGGACTGGCCTCCGCAGCCGTGACCCGCTCTCAGGGTCTGGCACCCGCAGACCTGACCAGCTCCCAGGGACGGGCCCCCGCCGCCCTGACCCGCTCCCTGGGACTGCCCCCCGCAGCCCTGACCCGCTCCCAGGGACTGGCCCCGCAGCCCTGACCCGCTCACAGGGAGTGGCCCCCGCAGCCCTGACCCGCTCACAGGTACTGGCCCCCGCAGCCCTGACCTGCTCAAAGGGACTGGCGCCCGCAGCCCTGACCCGCTCACAGGGACTGGACCCCGCCGCCCTGACCCGCTCCCAGGGACTGGCCCCCGCAGCCCTGACCCGATCCAAGGGACCGGCCCCCGCAGCCCTGACCCGCTCCCAGGGACCGGCCCCCGCAGCCCTGACCCGCTCCCAGGGCCCGGCCCCCGCTGCCGTGACCCGCTCCCAGGGACCGGCCCCCGCAGCCCTGACCCGCTCACAGGGACTGGCCCCCGCAGCCCTGACCCGCTCACAGGGACCGGCCCCCGCAGCCCTGACCCGCTCACAGGGACCGGCCCCCGCAGCCCTGACCCCCTCACAGGGACCGGCCCCCGCAGCCCTGACCCGCTCACAGGGACCGGCCCCCGCAGCCCTGACCCCCTCACAGGGACCGGCCCCCGCAGCCCTGACCCGCTCACAGGGACCGGCCCCCGCAGCCCTGACCCCCTGACAGGGACTGGTCCCCGCAGCCATGACCCCCTGATAGGGACTGGTCCCCGCAGCCCTGACCCGCTCACATGGACTGGTCCCCGCAGCCCTGGCCCGCTCACAGGGACTGGCCCCCGCAGCCCTGGCCCGCTCACAGGGACTGGCCCCCGCAGCCCTGGCCTGCTCACAGGGACTGGCCCCCGCAGCCCTTGCCCGCTCACAGGGACTGGCCCCCGCAGCCCTGACCCCCGACAGCTATTTGCCACCGCATCCCTCACCCGCTCACAGGGACTGCCCCCCGCAGCCATGACACGATCACAGGCACTGCCCCCCGCAGCCCTGTCCCGCTGACAAGGACTGGCCCCCGCCGCCCTGACCCGCTCACAGGGACTGGCCCCCGCAGCCCTGACCCGCTCACAGGGACTGGCCCCCGCAGCCCTGACCCGCTCACAGGGACTGGCCCCCGCAACCCTGACCCGCTCACAGGGACTGGCCACCGCAGCCCTGACCCGCTCACATGGACTGGCCCCCGCAGCCCTGACCCGCTCTCAGGGACTGGCCCCCGCAGCCCTGACCCGCTCACGGGGACTGGCCCCCGCAGCCCTGACCCGCTCACAGGGACTGGCCCCCGCAGCCGTGTCCTGCTCCCAGGGACTGGCCCCCGCAGCCCTGTCCTGCTCCCAGGGACTGGCCCCCGCAGCGCTGACCCGCTCACAGGGACTGGCCCCCGCAGCCCTGAACCGCTCACAGGGACTGGCCCCCGCAGACCTGTCCCGCTGACATGGACTGGCCCCCGCAGCCCTGTCCCGCCACAGGGACTGGCCCCCGCAGACCTGTCCCGCTGACATGGACTGGCCCCCGCAGCCCTGACCCGCTCACATGGACTGGCCCCCGCAGCCCTGACCCGCTCACGGGTACTGGCCCCCGCAGCCCTGACCCGCTCACGGGCACTGGCCCCCGCAGCCCTGACCCGCTCACAGGGACTGGCCCCTGCAGCCCTGTCCTGCTCCCAGGGACTGGCCCCTGCAGCCCTGTCCTGCTCCCAGGGACTGGCCCCCGCAGCCCTGACCCGCTCACAGGGACTGGCGCCCGCAGCCCTGAACCGCTCACAGGGACTGGCCCCCGCAGACCTGTCCCGCTGACATGGACTGGCCCCCGCAGCCATGTCCCGCCACAGGGACTGGCCCCCGCAGACCTGTCCCGCTGACATGGACTGGCCCCCGCAGCCCTGTCCCGCCACAGGGACTGTTCCCCGCAGCCCTGACCCGCTCCCAGGGCCTGGCCCCCGCAGCCCTGACCCCCTGACAGGTATTTGCCACCGCAGCCCTCACCCGCTCACAGGGACTGGTCACCGCAGCCCTGACCCGCTCCCAGGGACTGGCCCCTGCAGCCCTGACCCCCTGACAGCTATTTGCCACCGCCTCCCTCACCCGCTCACAGGGACTGGCCCCCGCAGCCCTGAACCGCTCCCAGGGACTGGCCCCCGCAGCCCTGACCCGCTCCCAGGTACAGGCCCCCGCAGCCCTGACCCGCTCACAGGGACTGTCCCCCGCAGCCCTGACCCGCTCACAGGGACTTGCCCGCGCAGCCCTGACCCGCTCACAGGGACTGGCCCCCGCAGCCCTGACCCGCTCACAGGGACTGGCCCCCGCAGCCCTGACCCGCTCACACGGAGTGGCGCCCGCAGCCCTGACCCGCTCACAGGGACTGGCACCTGCAGCCCTGACCCGCTCCCAGGGACGGGCCCCCGCAGCCCTGACCCGCTCCCAGGGACTGGCCCCCGCAGCCCTGACCCGCTCCCAGGGACTGGCCCCAGCAGCCGTGACCCGCTCACAGGGACTGGCGCCCGCAGCCCTGACCCGCTCACAGGGACTGTGACCCGCTCACAGGGACTGGCCCCCGCAGCCCTGACCCGCTCACAGGGACTGTCCCCCGCAGCCCTGACCCGCTCACAGTGTCTGGCCCCGCAGCCCTGACCCGCTCACAGGGAGTGGCCCCCGCAGCCCTGACCCGCTCACAGGTACTGGCCCCCGCAGCCCTGACCTGCTCAAAGGGACTGGCGCCCGCAGCCCTGACCCGCTCACAGGGACTGGTCCCCGCAGCCCTGACCCGCTCCCAGGGACTGGCCCCCGCAGCCCTGACCCGATCCAAGGGACCGGCCCCCGAAGCCCTGACCCGCTCCCAGGGACCGGCCCCCGCAGCCCTGACCCGCTCCCAGGGCCCGTCCCCCGCTGCCGTGACCCGCTCCCAGGGACCGGCCCCCGCAGCCCTGACCCGCTCCCAGGGACCGGCCCCCGCAGCCCTGACCCGCTCACAGGGACCGGCCCCCGCAGCCCTGACCCGCTCACAGGGACCGGCCCCCGCAGCCCTGACCCGCTCACAGGGACCGGCCCCCGCAGCCCTGACCCCCTCACAGGGACCGGCCCCCGCAGCCCTGACCCGCTCACAGGGACCGGCCCCCGCAGCCCTCACCCGCTCACAGGGACCGGTCCCCTCAGCCCTGACCCCCTGACAGGGACTGGTCCCCGCAGTCCTGACCCCCTGATAGGGACTGGTCCCTGCAGCCCTGACCCGCTCACAGGGACTGGTCCCCGCACCCCTGGCCCGCTCACAGGGACTGGCCCCCGCAGCCCTGACCCCCGACAGCTATTTGCCACCGCATCCCTCACCCGCTCACAGGGACTGCCCCCCGCAGCCATGACACGATCACAGGCACTGCCCCCCGCAGCCCTGTCCCGCTGACAAGGACTGGCCCCCGCCGCCCTGACCCGCTCACAGGGAATGGCCCCCGCAGCCCTGACCCGCTCACAGGGATTGGCCCCCGCAGCCCTGACCCGCTCACAGGGACTGGCCCCCGCAACCCTGGCCCGCTCACAGGGACTGGCCCCCGCAGCCCTGACCCGCTCACATGGACTGGCCCCCGCAGCCCTGACCCGCTCACAGGGACTGGCCCCCGCAGCCCTGACCCGCTCACGGGGACTGGCCCCCGCAGCCCTGACCCGCTCACAGGGACTGGCCCCCGCAGCCCTGTCCTGCTCCCAGGGACTGGCCCCCGCAGCCCTGTCCTGCTCCCAGGGACTGGCCCCCGCAGCGCTGACCCGCTCACAGGGACTGGCCCCCGCAGCCCTGAACCGCTCACAGGGACTGGCCCCCGCAGACCTGTCCCGCTGACATGGACTGGCCCCCGCAGCCCTGTCCCGCCACAGGGACTGGCCCCCGCAGACCTGTCCCGCTGACATGGACTGGCCCCCGCAGCCCTGACCCGCTCACATGGACTGGCCCCCGCAGCCCTGACCCGCTCACGGGGACTGGCCCCCGCAGCCCTGACCCGCTCACGGGGACTGGCCCCCGCAGCCCAAACCCGCTCACAGGGACTGGCCCCCGCAGCCCTGTCCTGCTCCCAGGGACTGGCCCCCGCAGCCCTGTCCTGCTCCCAGGGACTGGCCCCCGCAGCCCTGACCCGCTCACAGGGACTGGCGCCCGCAGCCCTGAACCGCTCACAGGGACTGGCCCCCGCAGACCTGTCCCGCTGACATGGACTGGCCCCCGCAGCCCTGTCCCGCCACAGGGACTGGCCCCCGCAGACCTGTCCCGCTGACATGGGCTGGCCCCCGCAGCCCTGTCCCGCCACAGGGACTGTTCCCCGCAGCCGTGACCCGCTCCCAGGGCCTGGCCCCCGCAGCCCTGACCCCCTGACAGGTATTTGCCACCGCAGCCCTCACCCGCTCACAGGGACTGGTCCCCGCAGCCCTGACCCGCTCCCAGGGACTGGCCCCTGCAGCCCTGACCCCCTGACAGCTATTTGCCACCGCCTCCCTCACCCGCTCACAGGGACTGGTCCCCGCAGCCCTGACCCGCTCCCAGGGACTGGCCCCCGCAGCCCTGACCCGATCCAAGGGACCGGCCCCCGCAGCCCTGACCCGCTCACAGGGACCGGCCCCCGCAGCCCTGACCCGCTCTCAGGGACCGGTCCCCGCAGCCCTGACCCAATGACAGGGACTGGTCCCCGCAGCCCTGACCCCCTGACAGGGACTGGTCCCCACAGCCCTGACCCGCTCACAGGGACTGGTCCCCGCAGCCCTGACCCGCTCACAGGGACTGGCCCCCGCAGCCCTGACCGCTCACAGGGACTGGCCCCCGCAGCACTGACCCGCTCACAGGGACCGGCCCCCGCAGCCCTGACCCGCTCACAGGGACCGGCCCCCGCAGCCCTGACCCGCTCACAGGGTCTGGCCCCCGCAGCCTTGACCCGCTCACAGGGACTGGCCACCGCAGGTCTGACCCGATCATAGGGACTGGCCTCCGCAGCCGTGACCCGATCTCAGGGTCTGGCACCCGCAGCCCTGACCCGCTCCCAGGGATGGGCCCCCGCAGCCCTGACCCGCTCCCAGGGACTGCCCCCCGCAGCCCTGACCCGCTCCCAGGGACTGGCCCCGCAGCCCTGACCCGCTCACAGGGAGTGGCCCCCGCAGCCCTGACCCGCTCACAGGTACTGGCCCCCGCAGCCCTGACCTGCTCAAAGGGACTGGCGCACGCAGCCCTGACCCGCTCACAGGGACTGGACCCCGCCGCCCTGACCCGCTCCCAGGGACTGGCCCCCGCAGCCCTGACCCGATCCAAGGGACCGGCCCCCGCAGCCCTGACCCGCTCCCAGGGACCGGCCCCCGCAGCCCTGACCCGCTCCCAGGGCCCGGCCCCCGCTGCCGTGACCCGCTCCCAGGGACCGGCCCCCGCAGCCCTGACCCGCTCCCAGGGACCGGCCCCCGCAGCCCTGACCCGCTCACAGGGACCGGCCCCCGCAGCCCTGACCCGCTCACAGGGACCGGCCCCCGCAGCCCTGACCCGCTCACAGGGACCGGCCCCCGCAGCCCTGACCCCCTCACAGGGACCGGCCCCCGCAGCCCTGACCCGCTCACAGGGACCGGCCCCCGCAGCCCTCACCCGCTCACAGGGACCGGTCCCCGCAGCCATGACCCCCTGATAGGGACTGGTCCCCGCAGCCGTGACCCGCTCACATGGACTGGTCCCCGCAGCCCTGGCCCGCTCACAGGGAATGGCCCCCGCAGCCCTGGCCCGCTCACAGGGACTGGCCCCCGCAGCCCTGGCCTGCTCACAGGGACTGGCCCCTGCAGCCCTTGCCCGCTCACAGGGACTGGCCCCCGCAGCCCTGACCCCCGACAGCTATTTGCCACCGCATCCCTCACCCGCTCACAGGGACTGCCCCCCGCAGCCATGTCACGATCACAGGCACTGCCCCCCGCAGCCCTGTCCCGCTGACAAGGACTGGCCCCCGCCGCCCTGACCCGCTCACAGGGACTGGCCCCCGCAGCCCTGACCCGCTCACAGGGACTGGCCCCCGCAGCCCTGACCCGCTCACAGGGACTGGCCCCCGCAACCCTGACCCGCTCACAGGGACTGGCCCCCGCAGCCCTGACCCGCTCACATGGACTGGCCCCCGCAGCCCTGTCCTGCTCCCAGGGACTGGCCCCCGCAGCCCTGTCCTGCTCCCAGGGACTGGCCCCCGCAGCCCTGACCCCCTCACAGGGACTGGCGCCCGCAGCCCTGAACCGCTCACAGGGACTGGCCCCCGCAGACCTGTCCCGCTGACATGGACAGGCCCCCGCAGCCCTGTCCCGCCACAGGGACTGGCACCCGCAGACCTGTCCCGCTGACATGGACTGGCCCCCGCAGCCCTGTCCCGCCACAGGGACAGTTCCCCGCAGCCCTGACCCGCTCCCAGGGCCTGGCCCCCGCAGCCCTGACCCCCTGACAGGTATTTGCCACCGCAGCCCTCACCCGCTCACAGGGACTGGTCCCCGCAGCCCTGACCCGCTCCCAGGGACTGGCCCCTGCAGCCCTGACCCCCTGACAGCTATTTGCCACCGCCTCCCTCACCCGCTCACAGGGACTGGCCCCCGCAGCCCTGAACCGCTCCCAGGGACTGGCCCCCGCAGCCCTGACCCGCTCCCAGGTACTGGCCCCCGCAGCCCTGACCCGCTCACAGGGACTGTCCCCCGCAGCCCTGACCCGCTCACAGGGACTTGCCCGCGCAGCCCTGACCCGCTCACAGGGACTGGCCCCCGCAGCCCTGACCCGCTCACAGGGACTGGCCCCCGCAGCCCTGACCCGCTCACACGGAGTGGCGCCCGCAGCCCTGGCCCGCTCACAGGGACTGGCACCTGCAGCCCTGACCCGCTCCCAGGGACGGGCCCCCGCAGCCCTGACCCGCTCCCAGGGACTGGCCCCAGCAGCCCTGACCCGCTCCCAGGGACTGGCCCCAGCAGCCCTGACCCGCTCACAGGGACTGGCCCCTGCAGCCCTGACCCGCTCACAGGGACTGGCCCCCGCAGCCCTGACCCGCTCACAGGGACTGGCGCCCGCAGCCCTGACCCGCTCACAGGGACTGTGACCCGCTCACAGGGACTGGCCGCCGCAGCCCTGACCCGCTCACAGGGACTGTCCCCCGCAGCCCTGACCCGCTCACAGGGTCTGGCCCCGCAGCCCTGACCCGCTCACAGGGAGTGGCCCCGCAGCCCTGACCCGCTCACAGGGACTGGCCCCCGCAGCCCTGACCCGCTCACAGGGACCGGCCCCCGCAGCCCTGACCCGCTCACAGGGACCGGCCCCCGCAGCCTTGACCCGCTCACAGGGACCTGCCCCCGCAGCCATGACCCCCTGACAGGGACCGGCCCCTGCAGCCCTGACCCGCTCACAGGGACCGGCCCCCGCAGCCCTGACCCGCTCTCAGGGACCGGTCCCCGCAGCCCTGACCCAATGACAGGGACTGGTCCCCGCAGCCCTGACCCCCTGACAGGGACTGGTCCCCACAGCCCTGACCCGCTCACAGGGACTGGTCCCCGCAGCCCTGACCCGCTCACAGGGACTGGCCCCCGCAGCCCTGACCGCTCACAGGGACTGGCCCCCGCAGCACTGACCCGCTCACAGGGACCGGCCCCCGCAGCCCTGACCCGCTCACAGGGACCGGCCCCCGCAGCCCTGACCCGCTCACAGGGTCTGGCCCCCGCAGCCTTGACCCGCTCACAGGGACTGGCCACCGCAGCTCTGACCCGATCATAGGGACTGGCCTCCGCAGCCGTGACCCGCTCTCAGGGTCTGGCACCCGCAGCCCTGACCCGCTCCCAGGGACGGGCCCCCGCCGCCCTGACCCGCTCCCAGGGACTGCCCCCCGCAGCCCTGACCCGCTCCCAGGGACTGGCCCCGCAGCCCTGACCCGCTCACAGGGAGTGGTCCCCGCAGCCCTGACCCGCTCACAGGTACTGGCCCCCGCAGCCCTGACCTGCTCAAAGGGACTGGCGCCCGCAGCCCTGACCCGCTCACAGGGACTGGACCCCGCCGCCCTGACCCGCTCCCAGGGACTGGCCCCCGCAGCCCTGACCCGATCCAAGGTACCGGCCCCCGCAGCCCTGACCCGCTCCCAGGGACCGGCCCCCGCAGCACTGACCCGCTCCCAGGGCCCGGCCCCCGCTGCCGTGACCCGCTCCCAGGGACCGGCCCCCGCAGCCCTGACCCGCTCACAGGGACCGGCCCCCGCAGCCCTGACCCGCTCACAGGGACCGGCCCCCGCAGCCCTGACCCGCTCACAGGGTCTGGCCCCCGCAGCCCTGACCCGCTCACAGGGACTGGCCCCCGCAGCCCTGGCCCGCTCACAGGGACTGGCCCCCGCAGCCCTGGCCCGCTCACAGGGACTGGCCCCCGCAGCCCTGACCCGCTCACAGGGACTGGCCCCCGCAGCCCTGGCCCGCTCACAGGGACTGGCCCCCGCAGCCCTGACCCCCTGACAGCTATTTGCCACCGCAGCCCTCACCCGCTCACAGGGACTGGCCCCCGCAGCCATGACACGATCACAGGCACTGTCCCCCGCAGCCCTGACCCGCTCACAGGGACTGGCCCCCGCAGCCCTGACCTGCTCACAGGGACTGGCCCCCGCAGCCCTGACCCTCTGACAGCTATTTGCCAACGCAGCCCTGACCCGCTCACAGGGACTGGCCCCCGCAGCCCTGACCCGCTCACAGGGACTGGCCCCCGCAGCCCTGACACGCTCACAGGGACTGGCCCCCGCAGCCCTGGCCCGCTCACAGGGACTGGCCCCCGCAGCCCTGGCCCGCTCACAGGGACTGGTCCCCGCAGCCCTGACCCGCTCACAGGGACTGGTCCCCGCAGCCCTGACCCGCTCACAGGGGCTTGCCCCCGCAGCCCTGACCCCCTGACAGCTATTTGCCTCCGCAGCCCTCACCCGCTCACAGGGACTGGCCCCCGCAGCCCTGACCCGCTCCCAGGGAATGGCCCCCGCAGCCCTGACCCGCTCCCAGGTCCTGGCCCCCGCAGCCCTGTCCCGCTCCCAGGGACTGGCCCCCGCAGCCCTGACCCGAGCCAAGGGACTGGCCCTGCAGCCCTGACCCGCTCCCAGGGACTGGCCCCCGCAGCCCTCACCCGCTCCCAGGGACTGGCCCCCGCAGCCCTGACCCGCTCCCAGGGACTGGCCCCCGCAGCCCTGACCCGCTCGCAGGGACTGGCCCCCGCAGCCCTGACCCGCTCCCAGGGACTGGCCCCCGCAGCCCCGACCCGCTCACAGGGACTGGCGCCCGCAGCCCCGACCCGCTCACAGGGACTGGCCCCCGCAGCCCTGACCCGCTCCCAGGGACTGGACCCGCAGCCCTGACCCGCTCTGAGGGACCGGCCCCCGCAGCCCAGACCCGCTCACAGGGACCGGCCCCCGCAGCCCTGACCGGCTCACAGGGACCGGCCCCCGCAGCCCTGACACCTTCACAGGGACCGGCCCCCGCAGCCCTGACCCGCTCACAGGGACCGGCCCCCGCAGCCCTGACCCGCTCACAGGGACCGGCCCCCGCAGCCTTGACCCGCTCACAGGGACCTGCCCCCGCAGCCCTGACCCCCTGACAGGGACCGGCCCCTGCAGCCCTGACCCGCTCTCAGGGACCGGCCCCCGCAGCCCTGACCCGCTCTCAGGGACCGGTCCCCGCAGCCCTGACCCAATGACAGGGACTGGTCCCCGCAGCCCTGACCCCCTGACAGGGACTGGTCCCCACAGCCCTGACCCGCTCACAGGGACTGGTCCCCGCAGCCCTGACCCGCTCACAGGGACTGGCCCCCGCAGCCCTGACCGCTCACAGGGACTGGCCCCCGCAGCACTGACCCGCTCACAGGGACCGGCCCCCGCAGCCCTGACCCGCTCACAGGGACCGGCCCCCGCAGCCCTGACCCGCTCACAGGGTCTGGCCCCCGCAGCCTTGACCCGCTCACAGGGACTGGCCTCCGCAGCTCTGACCCGATCATAGGGACTGGCCTCCGCAGCCGTGACCCGCTCTCAGGGTCTGGCACCCGCAGCCCTGACCAGCTCCCAGGGACGGGCCCCCGCCGCCCTGACCCGCTCCCTGGGACTGCCCCCCGCAGCCCTGACCCGCTCCCAGGGACTGGCCCCGCAGCCCTGACCCGCTCACAGGGAGTGGCCCCCGCAGCCCTGACCCGCTCACAGGTACTGGCCCCCGCAGCGCTGACCTGCTCAAAGGGACTGGCGCCCGCAGCCCTGACCCGCTCACAGGGACTGGACCCCGCCGCCCTGACCCGCTCCCAGGGACTGGCCCCCGCAGCCCTGACCCGATCCAAGGGACCGGCCCCCGCAGCCCTGACCCGCTCCCAGGGACCGGCCCCCGCAGCCCTGACCCGCTCCCAGGGCCCGGCCCCCGCTGCCGTGACCCGCTCCCAGGGACCGGCCCCCGCAGCCCTGACCCGCTCACAGGGACTGGCCCCCGCAGCCCTGACCCGCTCACAGGTACCGGCCCCCGCAGCCCTGACCCGCTCACAGGGACCGGCCCCCGCAGCCCTGACCCCCTCACAGGGACCGGCCCCCGCAGCCCTGACGCGCTCACAGGGACCGGCCCCCGCAGCCCTCACCCGCTCACAGGGACCGGTCCCCGCAGCCCTGACCCCCTGACAGGGACTGGTCCCCGCAGCCATGACCCCCTGATAGGGACTGGTCCCCGCAGCCCTGACCCGCTCACATGGACTGGTCCCCGCAGCCCTGGCCCGCTCACAGGGACTGGCCCCCGCAGCCCTGGCCCGCTCACAGGGACTGGCCCCCGCAGCCCTGGCCTGCTCACAGGGACTGGCCCCCGCAGCCCTTGCCCGCTCAC